>NW_004567135.1:8067139-8152208 GCF_000260355.1 Condylura cristata | reverse complement strand
CCCACCCCCCATCCCCTACCCACCTGGAGGAAGTGGTGCTGAAGGACAGGATAGAATCTATGGCGTGCTGCAAGTGTGGGTTGCTACGGCTGTGAGTGAGAGCTGGACTTTGAACCGTCTGGAAGAGGGACGGATGAGAAAAGCTACATCTGAGGATGGTCTCGCATGCAATTCTCTGCCCTGGGCCATGGGCTAAGTACCTGCTGGGCCAGGAACCGGGGCTCCCGGGGCTCCCAGTCCACACTTACGGTCACAGCCTGCTTGCCTACAATTTGGTTGTATCTCTGCCCTTTCCTGAAAAAATGAAAAGCAGTGTCTAGGTCTCAATCATAGCTCAGTGCAGAAGAGAAAATAAATGTGCTTCGGGGAAGAGGAAGCATTATTTCTTTAGAAATGTTGCAAAATAGCATATAAGGTTGGGATAATCTGAAAATGAAGAGGTTTTTTTTTTAAAGATTTATTTATTGATGCATACAGAACTGGGGTTCAAGCCAGAAGTGCAGGGGCAGTGAGAGGATTCACCAGACACAGAGTGGGGTGCAGAATAGGTAGATGGATGAAGAACACTGCTGAGGGGAGCAGCGGGCGGGTCAGGCTCTCCCATGTGGGTCACCTCCGGGGCTGGGGGTCAAATTGTTGCTGCAGTGACTGCGGATGGCTTCAGAGTGCTGTGCCACCAGGGAGGGCCCTGAAATTAGATGTTTCTGACATGTCAGAAACGCTGTGTCATATGGTATTGGTTGAGTTTTAATATTTTAAGGAAGCTCCATACTGTTTCCCATTGGAAAATGACAGCATTTATCTTGATTTTAATTTTGCTTTTTTCCTTCCAGACTTGAGTGTGGGGCACCCCAGAACCTCCAACCTTCCCGCTCTAAATAGGTTCTGCCATCTGCTGCATAGACAAATATGCCTAAGTGCATTCAACCTTTAATGGAAAGGAGCTTTAATAGAATAAATGCATTTTACAGAAAAGGGGAAGAATCAAGTCTCCAAATCAAACACCCAAAAGATACCTGTCCCCAGTGGAGGAATGCCAAACAGTTGGCCCAGAGGGCCACTGAGGCCCGAAAGCCCGCCTCGTCTGAGGCGCCTCCTGGCGGGGACCATGGAAAAAGTCAGAAGTGCCCAGACAAGTCTGGGAGGAAGAGCAAAATCAAAATCAAGATAAACGCTGCCATAGTCTCCTCCCACGGGCCTCTCACCCACGTCTCACCCAGTCCAGTCCAAGAAGCCAGTGCAGGCCTTGATGTGACTGCTCCACATGCCTCCTCAGGTCTCCTTGTTCTCCATCCCACTTCCTTCCCCAGTCTCATCCCCAGCTTCTTTTTCCTGCTCAGTTCCACCCTTTCTTGGGTGGGGCAGGATACCCAGAACCTCCCTTTTTCCTGGGGTCCCCGTTACGCCATCAGTACCTCAATAATGCTCCCCGATATTCCGCTGGGCCCCTTCTCTCCCCTCTTCCCACCTTGTCACCACCGTTCTGGTTGCCGCAGGGCTGCATTCAGATACTGAGTTTACTATTGCAAAACTCTTGTGTTGGCTTAGACCTGCCCTGTTAGATTCCACAAGGCCACCGTCTTTCTCCTTCTGACCTGTGTTGCTTAGCATTATTCTCTACTTCCCTGCTATAAGGAACAGTTCATCCTTTTAGCTTTCAATAGCTGAGTGGTATCCCAGTGTGTGCGTGTTAACACTCTCCCGGTCTCTGTCCTTGGGTACTTCAGTTATTCCCGCAACTTACCTATTATAAGTAAGGCTGAAGTGAGCACAGAAGTACCTGTTTCCCTTTGAACCAGTGGTTCTGTATTCTTTGGGTGGATACCTAAGAGTGGGCTTGCTGGGTTCTATGGTTAATACATCTTTAATATTTTTAAGTGGTAGAGAAATGTATTGCCTGAATTAACCTAACCTTTTAAATTTATTTTCATACTGAAGTTACCATTTTTCTACGCCCCTGTTAGTGAACAGTACAGGATTTCCCTCCTCAGGTTAAGACCAGGACCAAGTGCAGACGAGCAAAGGTATGGAGAAAATGGAACCCATCCTCTTCCACTGTTGACGGGAATTAGATGGGTCCAGCCCTCTGGAAAGCTGTGTGGTGGTTTCTCAGAAGACTAAAAATGGATCTTTCGTGTCATCCAGCAATTCTACTCCTGGGCACTACCTAAGAACACAAAACTAATTCAGAGGGAGGCTGCACTGTTTACTGCAGAACTATTTAGAATACCTAAGACATTTAGTCTTTTGAGAAACCTCCAAACCATTCCACAGGTGTGGTCTCCACATCCTTGCCAGCCTGTTTTCATTTTTTAAAAAAAGTTATTTGTGCATACAGAACTGGGATACAGCCCAGAGATGCAGGGGCGGTGAAAGGATTCACCAGAGTGGGGAGCAGAACAGGCAGATTGACGAAGTACACTGCTGAGGGGAGCAGAGGGCGGGTCAGAAGTCTGCCACGCCATGTGGGTCACCTCCGGGACAGGCGGGGATTGAACTCATGCTGAAGTGGCTTTAGCTTCTTAGTGCTGTGCTTTAACCCGCTGCACCACCAGGGAGGGCTTTTTTTTTTAACATGGACCATTCTCAAAGGTATGAGATGGCCTAATTATGGTTTTTTTGTATTTTCCAATGGCCATTTTCTACACACCTCATGTATCTTAAAGTTTAGTATCTATGCAGATTTCCTGTCCATTTTCGTTGTTTACTTTTAATTGCATTATTCATATTTTCTGGATCACGCACCACAGGACTGTTTGGTCCCACGCTGTCAGCTCTGAGGTCCATGCTTGGCCAAGCCTGACCTCTGATTCCTGAGCCTAAGTTCCAGTCTTAGAACTAACATCGACTCCTCACCTGCTGTTTCCCTCTTCAGTGGGAGAGATTGAGGACTTGATTACATTGGGCCCATCTGTGTAACACAAGCTACTCTCTTCCCCAAACCCATGCACATCACACCTACACAACCCCTTTCACCAAGGAAGCCTTCGCAGGACCCGGGGTCAGGACACGGACACTGTAGATGCCGGATCAACCAAGGGGAGGTGATTCTTACATGCAGTTGGAAGTGATCATGTATGGCTTTAGCCTGAAAAGGGTAAGATTATCCAAGGGTCCAGGCTGGCCAGGACCAAGTGAGACTGTCGTTCCCAGGTAAGCTACCAAGACCTACCCGTAAAGGTAACATTCAGAATGTTTAGTGGAGGCAGCTATGAGCTGTGGCCAAGGCACAATCTGAGTTGTTGTTTGTTCCTGAATTCCTTTTTTAAAAAAGCCTCTCGAGCTACACACACACATTTTCTCAAGTCTGGCACAATGCACGCGGCAGTGGCCATGAGCTATGCCACCCACAACTCCTCTGCAATCAGCCTACGGCAGCCAGCCGAGCACCTGTTTTCTTCACCTTGGGTTCCTGACATGTCAACACCAGGCCATGCTTCCGAGGTTACCAATGACTGAGCTCAGCAGGGGGTTGGGACCTTTATTCTAACAAGGGAACCTTGTCTTCACTGACCTCCAGTCTGAGGCTCTTTGTAACAAATTCCGGTGTGCCTGTGATGTTACTAGAGCGTGCCATCTACCCTGAAGTAGGCATGTTCACATTCATACCTGCGAAAGTAATGGCCATCTCTGTCAATGAGATGTAGAATGTACCAGACCAAGAAGTCAAGACAGCAGCGGGGACCGGAGCAGTAGTGCAAGACTCACTAGCGGCAGTGTCAGGAATCCATCTGATGGGCCTCCGGTCAGTTTCAACCATTCCCTGAATGTAAATAAGTTTCCCAGTCCAGTCCTCGCCAGAAGGTGGTCCTCTGGCCTTGTCAGGATGTGCTTTAGTGAGACAACTCCCAGCCTGGGTAGCTCACCCCTAAAGACTCATCATCAAAATGTTTCGATTACTTCTGCTGACCTCAGTGATGCAGCACCAGGCCCATTACCTCTGTAAGTTTCACATCCCTAGCTCAAGAAAATTCTGGCATAATCAGGTATTAATTGAGACAGAAGATCTGGGACTGTGAGAAGGGAGCGCAGAGAATGAGAAAAGAAAAGGAATCTAGAACCGGCAGACTTTAATAATTAAGTCCCATACCTTCCCATTTACTGTCATCTTCCAACCAAAAACCGAAGTAGTGAAATATATGATCTACTTCTTGCCATGTATATTTGTTTGTCCTATTTTCCCTTTTCTATTAGAGACCTGAGGATCCAAAATATATTCTCAAGTACAAACAAAACATGCATTCAAGTGATTTTTTACATTTTCGTAATACTTTAACATTTAACAGAAACTATACCCAATAATTCTTTTATTGTCTTATATAACTACGACAGAAATATACATCAGTTAGAAGCAGCTACACTGCGAGGGGGCCCAGTCCCGTGGGCTGTCTCCTCAGCGGTTACAGGTCATCCATGGACACTAGGTGAGAGGTAAGGGAAGGCTACAATGCAGGCTGTTAAAAAGAGCTACCAGACCCGGGCCCACCACTGTTCCAGCCGAACCACCTACATAGGTTCCTCCAAGTCCTGGGATGTCCCCTCAACACAGGCACGTCCTTTGGCACAGCCCCAAGCTTTGTCTCAGTATTCCAGCAGTTCTGACATCACCCTTCCTGTCAGAATGGGAAGTCACCCACAACACTTAAACATCACGGTGCCTTCCCCCAAATTTGGTTTCATGTGACTGTAGCACTTACAAGAGAAACAAGACAGTCTAGGCTATTTTTAATGAAACCGTTAGAAAAGCTTCCTTAACGAACGGGGAGTTCAAATCCTCCTGTCAATCGGTTCCCAAAACAAAACTATCAGCTGACAGATCTGGGCTCTGGCTTCCCATTTGCCACTCCACTTTGCGACAATGACGCAGACACTTTCTCAGAACTCCGAGAGCCCTGTAATCTGCAGACATCTCCAGCCATTTGCACCTGGCCCTGTTAAAAGAAACAGAGGCACTTTGATTACAAATGTATTCACTGTAGAGAGAAGCACAAGTCTGACTTACCAATGCCCACAGAAGACAGCAGAGGTGCAGTGACCAGCTGCTCTTCTGCACACTGTGCTATCTCCATCTCTGTCCCTTAGTCAGAGGTCACTGCTTTCCCCAAAGGGAGATTTGTGGGCTGTTTCTTCCATATGAAATAGCTGTTCTCTGCTGAGGTTCCAGAACAGCCAGTGGATCACAGGAAGAGAGTCCTTTGGGCCTCTGTTTGAAACCAACAGCTAGCGTACAACAGCTGGTCTTCAGTCAGGGCCAACTTCCACCTCAGAGAAAAGGCCAAACCTTCACTACTTGCCCTGACTCTACTACAAGAACAATTCCCTCCCTCAAATGGGACATTTTAGGAGTCTGCGCGATGGTTTTAGGCGTCTGCAAGACAACATGGGGTTTGCCTAGTCCACAAAAGCATAACCAAATTACCACAAGACAAGGACAACGGACGACTACTGCATCAATCACAAGCAACGGCATGACAGGAAGCGGCAGGGAAAAATAAACTTCACAAATGATACAGGACAGTACAGCCTGCATGAAGGGGGCTGCTTCAGAGCCCCTCTGAAGGGCACAGGAGCACATCAGGGAGCCAGAAAGAATTCTCCATGCTCATGGAGGGGAGAATCAATAGTTAACTGACTATTTTACCAAAAGCAAACAAGTAATTTAAACATAATCCCCACCACGCGGTCAATAATAATATTCTCCAAAGAAATCAGATAAAAGCACTGATATTTATGTAGAACAATAAAAAGCTTCAAAAATCAAAAGAAATCGTGAGAAAAAGGAAAGAAACAAAGGCATCTAGTTACCTCATTTTAAAATAAAGTACTATTCTATAAAGCAACAGCAATTTAAACAGTATGCTGCTGGCTATGTTAGAGACCTGGGTCAGTGGAACAGAACCAAAGCCCAGAAATAAATCCATGTACATATCAATATTTAATTCACAATACAAGAGGGAAAGAAGAGTGTCTTCACAAAGAGCACTTGGAAAACTCGATGGCCACATACAGGAAGCTGGACTACTTGCTAGCTGCACACCCAGAGTGAATCTAAGTGGACTAAGGACTTATATTAAGACCGCAACGACAGAAAACATCGGCGGTAAGTTTTATGACATCAGTGACAAAATATCTTTGAAGACTCGACCTCTGTAAGAAAAATAAAAAACTGGAATTACCTCCAGTTAAGTTTTCACACAGAGCAAGGAAATACAGGTTGTGACGTCCTACTGAACTGAACATTCCCACACAACCAACAAAGTGTCTGCATATACAAAAACGTATTCAGTTTCATAAATAACCCAACTGGTAAACGGGCAACAGATGTGAACAGACACTTCACCACAGAGAGTGTCTAGAAAACCAGGAAATACAGAGATATGTTCCTCATCATTTCCAGGGAGACACAGGTCAGAGCCAAGTCACCTCACCCCTGTGAGAGCGGCACACACGGCAACGTCCCGCCACGCGGTCTGGAGAGAACAGAGCAAGAGGAGCCCTAGTGTGCTGGTGGTGGGCATGTAGACTGGGGCGGCCATTTCAGAAAGACCTCTGGAGTTACCTTAAAAAACTGAAAATGGAAATACTGTATTACTCGGCAATTTCAACCCTTGGCATCAAACCAAAGACCTCGAAACTATCAACTCAAAACAGTAAGTGTACCACAATGTTCACTGCAACACTGTTTGTAAGAGCCATGACACAGAGCCCACCCTCACCGCCCCGTGACGAGGACTGGACCAACACATGGCGTAACCACACAATGGAGTACCTCAGTCAACAGGAAGGCGAGATGTTACTAATGACAGCAAGCAAAGAGGTTCAAGGGAATTGGGCATAGTGAAGCAATTCAGGACGACAGAAAAATACTGGCTGATTACATACAGCGGATGTTTCAATAACCCAAAATACATACAAAAACAAGTAGAAACTGATCAAGTGAGCCTTCTGAGGCTGAGAGGGGGGAGAAGGAGGGAGCAAGGGTCAAAGAAATACAAGGAAACATGGCAGAGGAAAGAAGAACTGAGACTACGGGGACTCATTTTAATGCCAAGAGAAAGAAACCAGTCACCCGGATTTCTTGCCCCAATCTTCTCTAGTCACTGAAGTGTGGACTCCGCTCACTAAGGGCCCACCCTGAAAGCTGGGGCAACGCCGGCAGCTTTCGGGACAGAAGGGCTTCCCTAAGTAGCGCCTCCCTCACATGGCATCACTGAGCAGAAGCCTCACGAGGCACCTTGGGGCTGACCCTTGTGGCGATACCCCAGCGCCCAGAGTGGAGGCTGCCTGGCCGGGGACCTCAGCCTGGCTACGCCATTACATGAGGAAAGCCTGCCTGGGTTGTTCTTCACTTGCCAAAATATCCACTGGACCTTCAGCAATGTCTCTGACCGAATGATCTTCAAGGGTCAATGAAGGATCAAAAAGCAAGGGTGAAGGCGGGTACTGCATACCGTCCCCTACAACATCCAGGTCCTGGAAAGAAGAGAAACACAGGTCTTTCAGCACCACCGAGGAAAACCAGGAAGCTGCAGCTGGTGTATTTTCCAGTAAACCTCAAGGCAAGTTTCCCATACAACCCTCACCCCTCACTGACCTTTAATCAAATATTGTCCCAGAATCACCAACAAATGAATTAAGACCCAGAAGCAACAAAAAAAAAGTTCTTGCTGCCACACTTAACAAAAGCAGACCACGTAGGGACTTTAAAAAGCATTATTTTTTAAAGAGGGAAAAGTCAGAGACAAAAAGAATGGTGGTTACCAGAAGCTGTGGTGAGAAGAGAGGTGGGAGTCACAGCATTAATGAGCTCAGTTTCTGTTTAGGCTGTTGGGATAGTTCTGGAAATGGATAGGATGACTGCACAATACAGTGAAGGTACTTTATACCACTGACTTATCCACTTAAATGTGTTTAAAAAAGCAAGCTTTATGTTACAATTATTTTACCACAATAAATAAAAATCTTAAAGCATATTCCCTCTGAACTACTAATAATCAAAATATAAGGTCACCAGTGGTGAGCCTAATGTGGACAATTAGCAAAGCTGTAAGTTAAAATACTGGGCAAAACAAAATTGTCAATTAATGTTTTATAGCCAGAGGCTTAAAAGCCAGCCAGTGAACAAGAAGAAAGGGAGGGTATGGGTTAGGAGATAAAAAAAGTATTTCCAGGTCTCCCTGAATGGCCAAGAAATACTATTTTGATTAAGTTTTATCCCAACAGCCAAAGTCCCAGATTCTTAAACTGATAAACTCCAACTGTGCAATTTAAAAACAAGAAAAGAAAAAAAGGGCCTCCCTGGCAGCCTAAGGGTTAAGTCTCAGTGCTAGCACCTCTATTAACTAAGTTCGAGCCCCAGCTAGGGAGGTGACCCACAGGTTGCAGCAGACCTCTCCTGTTTCCCGCTGCTCCCTCAGCAGTGTACTTAGGTGCATCTGCCTGTTCTGCTCCCCACTCTCTGTCTCTGGAGAACCCTCTAAGCCCTCTCCATCCCCACTCACCCCCCCCCAACCTCTGGCCTATACCTCAGCTCTTGTGTGTATAAATATTCTTTTTTTAAAAAAAAAAAAAAAAGAAAGAAAATAAGGCATTACTTTCTACAGACTATGTCTTTTCCAACTGGCAACTGGCAAATTCCGCCTGGGTACTGAATGGCCAGCAAACCACAGAAGACACTGTTCTTGGCTCTGGTGCGAACAAACAGCTATAGCAAGTCAGTGAACTCGATTCAGGACCTCAGAGGCTCGGCCAACGTTTGACTTCCATGCCACTACTTCTCAGAATTCACTGTGAAATTTTCCTTCCCAAGAGTAAACAATACCTAAGGGTTTTATACACCCTCGGCCCAAACTACATTAGAGAGGCTTGATGTTTCCAATAAACCAGCTTCGTTAGAACGTCAGTTCTATGTTTATAAATAATTGTTCGAAATCCTTCCCCTTTACTTGCTAATCACATCTTCATGATAGTTAAGGTTTTAGATAAAGAAAAAAATGAAAGAAGCCACTAGACAAAGCCCCTCAATTTCTGCATAGATATAGGGCAGAGGATACAGTCAACTACCTGACATCTACTTCAAATGTGTCAAAAAATTCTGAAACCCACATAAATCACTTTTCTCACAATTAAAACTGTGACATGTTTTCTACAATTCTTCTGTTATTTACCATGGAACAATTAAAAACCATTCAAGAAGTGTATAAAAAGGTCTCAAGGACTCAAGGTAACAATGAAAGTGTTTTCAAAGGAAAAGATAATGAAACATTTCCCACATGCTCAGTGGTGTCTTGAAGGAAAGGGCCCGAACTGAAAAGAGGAGAGAAAAGGGTCAGCGGAAGTGCTCACAGTGACGGGACACTTAGATTTGATAGCGGAACCCAAAGAGAAAAGCCCAAATGTTGCCCTGAAATCTCCAAGCATTCAACAAGCGCTAGCCCAGCAACAGGAAGTGGCCAGCTGCGAGCCCACCGTCCACGGTCCGAGGGCAGGAGGCAAGGATGATGTCCCAACGTAAGCACGTTTCTTTTTAACCGACTTTCATATCCAATGAGTGGTTCTCCCATACTTAAATGCCCACAAGTTACTATTATTAACAAGTTATACAAATTGTGTGGAACATAAGCAACCAGTAAAGACTACGTGATGAAATTAATAGAGCTAAGAAATCATTTAACTTTTACCTTAAACATTTTTCCCAACTTAAACTGTATATTGGTAAATATATTCAGAATTCAGGACAAAAATTTCATTAATAAAGTGGATTTTATTTTGACATTTTTTAGAGAATTCTTACTTTCGAAGACTAAGAATGAAAACAGACTTTTAATTACCAATGATTTGTAAAGGCGCACAACAGCGAGTCAAGCACAGGTCAAGCTCATTACTCTTATATGGACATCAACAAAGGTCATCTTAAAAATCCATGAAGGTCTCAAACATATGGTTACTTTTCATACAATCTTTAAAAGGTTCACACCACAGAGGGAGGGTGCAAAAACTTTTAAAAATTCATGCCATAAATAAGGATGAGACAACAATATACTTTAAAAAATTTTTTTAATTAACCTTAAATGTCAACTTTTCATCTGTGATCACATCTTATGATCTTCATTATTTTGTGCATTCTTCAAAGAACAAACAAAAATAGAATCTTGAAATACATTGGAAGTCATATTTTCTTAAATCTAGGTTAGCAAAAGTCATCTTTTAAGAAAAAAAAAACACTTAAAACTAACGTGGCAAAAACAAATCAAAAAGGAAACGGCAAAAAAGTGGAAACAGATACTGATCCTAGAAATTAACAAGCATATGAAATATGTTAATAACCCAATGTCTATATAAAACACGTGCTAGTTTCTACAGATGTGCATTCCTTATTAGACTGTTTATTAGACTCTATAAAGCTCCTCATTTTTAAAAAAAGGAAGCCCCCCCCCTCTGGGTTTTCTTTCTATAAAAAGGGAAGGGAAATGGACAAAACTCTAAACATATCACTCAAGGGTATCTACTTAGTCTCTTCAGTCCGATACCATCAGTAAAGTTTGGAATGCACTGGAGTACTAGTCTCTAAGATTCCTTTCTAGTCCTCATATTCTGAGTCTGAATAAATGAACTTTTATCCTGTCCTGGTATGTAATTCCTAAAGACCAATACCCTTAAATGCAAAATTCTACCCTTAGCAAAATTATTTTAGCTTACTATAAATTTTTCAATTCATAAACACATTATGGTTATATAAAGATACCTTTACTATAAAATTCAGAAAATTCCTCTTCAGAATAGCTAAGACCTTTATTCACAAATCTAAAGATTAAGCAAAATGCCAACATGGAGATGCAATGCCAATTGCATACTATTTGATCCCTAAAATCAGATAGCACAGTACTGCTAATGTGGCGGGGAGAGAGAGAGGTGAAATTAGAAGTGGATTGATGGGCTGGAAACAAAGAAAAAGTTGAGGAAAAAAAGTGTTGTATATACTTAATTAGGGAGATCACTGTCATACTTAGCCCACTCACAATAGAATCTAGTCGTAACAGTAGCCAAAGCTGAGAATCAATTCTTGGAGGACTCTTAAATCTAAAACCAAAAGCTTTTACTACAGAGCCTAAACAAGCCTTTATTATTAAAATTCGTTCCTGGCTATGCCAATCCAACTACAAAAGTTCACCTGGTTCTCAACTTCCCTTATTACTCCCTCAGAAAAAGGTCTGTACATGTAAAGTGTCTCTAAATGACGACTGTAACATACAATCACACATACATCACTTCAGAATTATACTGTAAACCCTCTTGACCACAAACACACTAACCTATTCTCACCATTAATAAGTAAGGCCTTGCCTCAAGGGCCAACCAGAGCAGAGCTTCTCTAACTTACATCACTGAACTCCAGAGGTAAGTTCTCAGTAGGCTGAAGCTCAGCAGCACTCAAGTACAGATCCACGGGGCCGGCTTCCAGATCGTCTGGCACAGACAGTACCTGCTCGGGTTTATACATCTGAGGAGGCAACTGGAAATGCAGAGGGCAGCAGGGATCCTCAGAGAGGCTTACAGGAACTGGTTTGTTGCACGGTACTTCTTCAGATCCCTGGCAGCATTTGAAGAGAACCTGATTCGTATCCTGACAAATATCTGTAGAAAAACGGTCAAGGGAAATAAAAATGGATGGAATAGAAAAGCTGCCTGCCGTATAAAACTCTTAGTTATATATTACCATAACGAGCTGGCTACAGTTGATACAGAACCAAACGCAGTTCGCAATTTTAAAAAGTTACTACTCAAAGTATCGCTTACCACCTCCTAATTGTGGTTCTACCAGTACTTCAAAATTAGCCCCCAGTACTAATCTAGTTCATTCCCTTTCAAGGTTCAAACACAACATATCTGAAACCACAGTGCTGAGCAAACAGCCATGACAACCCTACAAATCTACACTTACTGAGGAAAATAAAGTGTGGTAGGTGCAGAGAGCCTGCGAGAGGCCTCTTCGAGCCCCTTCTAGAGTTAAAAGATACAGTTATTGTTTCTGCTGTAAAGCACAATGACAAGTTTTCAAAAGTTTTTTGAATCTTATTTCTAAAATGTTTACAAAATAAAGTCATTGAGAGCAACCAGGAACTTGGAAAAATAGAAGTTCTAATAACAGTAACCAGGTACCATATCCTAACAGGAAAAATAAACTCCCATTTTAAGGGGAAGTGATATTAGTGCTGGGCAGTCTTGTTATGAGCCCAAAGAGAAAGGGTTAAAGATAACTTCGCTGATGAGAGCCCATGGAAATGATGTGTCCCAGGAACATTCCATTCCAGTTCTAACAACTTCTACTAAGGGTAAAAGCAAAAGAGGGCTATGTTTCCACGTTGGCAAAGAAGCTCTGCAGGATGAATCAAAATTGAAACCATGATTAGATAAAACAATAAAATCTGGATCAAGTCATTCTACAAGATATATTTTACTTAAATACAACCAATTCTTCAAATAATTTTAAACATAAGCAATGTTCTAGAAACTGAGGGTGTCCAAGACTATAGAATTACGAGTAATTTTCATTCCCCAAAAATTTAGGGTACTTTTTAAATTAAAAAATGTAATGTAGGCCCTCCCTAGTGGCACAGCGGGTTAAAGCACAGCACTGAGAAGCTAACGCCACTTCCGCATGAGTTCGATCCCCGCCTGCCCCGGAGGTGACCACATGGCGCGGCAGACCACTCCTGACCCGCCCGCTGCTCCCCTCAGCAGTGTACTTGGTCCATCTGCCTGTTCTGCTCCCCACTCTGTCTCTGGTGAAGCTTCTCGCCGCTCCTGAGCCTCTGGCCTGTACTCCAGTTCTGTATGCACAAATAAATAAATCTTTAAAAAAAAAATGTAATGTATATTATAATTCTTAAACTAAATAAAATTTCTTGAATGAAGCCATTTCTTTCAATCTACTGCTGGAAATTATTACACTCTGAACCCGGATTTTTCACAACCTTGGCACAACTGGCAGGCACTATGGGCTGCCCTATGCATTGCAGGATGTTCAGCAACATCCCGGCCTCCACCTTCCGGAGGTCAGTGACATGACTGTGGGCTATAGGAAGCAAAACTGTCTTCACACACTGACAAATGAGGGCTGAGCTGAGCCCCTGGGTGAAAGCCAACACCTAGAGGAACAGCAGCAGAAACAGCAGCACAAATGCACAAATCAAATAAATATTAGATAAAAATGAATCATCCAATGAGCAAATATGGAGCTAATGGGATCAGATTTAGTTTCTATCAGATTAAAGAAATCTAGTCAATGTATTTAAGAAGCCCAATCTCATTTAAATTAATACTTAAACTGATAATTATTAAATGTTCTAATCACAACTTTTTTTCATGGAACTTGGAGGATGTTCACAATTCTCTTACTTACTCACCAAAATATCCTCAGGAAAAGCTCTCTCCCACCCGCCTCCTCCCCCTTTCTGTTCAGATGGGCACAACAAAGACAAAGAGAAGGGAATTGATGACCTACACCTAGAGTCTGGGTCCTTCACTTTCAGTCCAGTGCTGTCTCCATTTGACCAGAGTAAAGAGTAACAGCTCGCCAATGGCAGTCGCATCTTTCTCTGGGGCAGGACTTAAGGAAGGGTAAGTGACCGTGACAACTATGGAGCGGAAAAGAAAAGAGCATGAAAGGAAAAAGTAGTACTTCTCTTTTCAAATACATGTCATTTTCAACTTTACTCTGTAAAATACCAGTATTTCAATAAGTTACCTAAGTACATAGCACTATAAGGAAAATCTAAAATATTCTGGGTTTGTTTTGTTTTGTTTTTTGCTTTCTAAAGTAATTCAAGTTTACTTAAGAAAATCTGAGAAGTATAAAGCAAGGGGAAAAAAGGCCCTCATAACCCCACCATCCAAAAACAGCTACCTTTCTGTCACATTAAAATCTCTGTATTTAAACCATGAAGCAAAAGTACAGAATTTCATATCCTATTTTTGTGATTCTCATTTTCCAAGTCATTCATAAATCTTGTTAAATGTTTAATGCCTAAACAACTTCAACATTATTTTACCATATTTTCTTCTCTTTTCCGTATCTCTGAATATTTTAACGTCACCAGTTGAGTTCTATGTAAAAACATAATGTGCAATTATTGCCTTAAAATAGTTTCAAGGCAACATTCTATCAAAGGATATGAGTATTATCAGACTGCCTACTAAAAAGTTTTACTTTGTATTCCCACTAGAAGTGCTAATAAGGGCATATTTCACCACACCCTCACCAATTTCTGAAATTCCGCTCTCACTCATTAAATATAAATTCCTTGTTTCATTTCCTATTTCATTTATGTATACAGAAGCCAAATGTTTTTCAACTATCAATCACTTCTACTTTTAAATCTATCCACAGTCTTTGCCTAACTATGTTTTAAGCACTCATCTTTAGTTTTTAATTACTTTGCTCAAGAATCTTATATATTAAGGAAAGCAATCCTTTATCAGACATTTATTTCAACAACCACTAATAATTATCAATATGTATTAGTTAATAAGCAATTATAAACAGTTCCCCTTTCAAAATACAGAGAAGGTTCTCCTCTTCCTATTAAAGAAAATACATTTACTTCCCAGTATCTGGTATCTCTTGCCAAGCAAATGGAATCTGGCAAGCTTTACGCCTTTCATATTATGAAGATCATCATATTTAACAAGTGCTTTTACTGTGAAAGTAACTTTCCTAATCAATGTCCAGAATAAAAATGCACTTTCACAATCCAGTAACAGCTCAAAAGGGCTTTGTAGCCCAATAGTAAAACAAAGTCCCATAGTAGAATTGAAAGATGTTATGCTGTTAAATTAAATTAGGGATGACAATCATTATCCCATGGTTTCTGATTTGAATGAAGTTTAAAATATACAAGTTAAGGCTCTAATCAAACGAAACGATTATATTCTTAGGAAGCTCACAGTTCAGAGTCATCAAATTGTCTTGTGTGGAAAAATAAAAAAAAATGTTGGTAATAACTGGATCTAGCAATATTACAATTCTAATAAACAAGGTTCTCAGTACTAGTCAACTACAAATAAATATTAGTCCACATCCATGACCAATCACTCAAATGTTTCTTTCTAATGAATTGACCATTACATTTCCAAAAGTCTGGAATGGCCAACAGACCATAGAAAGACATTTCTTTAGGCTCCTGCTTGAAACCAACAGCTTCAGCAAACTGCCGGCCTTGATTCAGGGCCAAAACACAGACCGACAATGAAGCCAACTAGCACAGAGACTGCCGCTCACGCTCAGTCCACCTAGCAAGCAGAGCAGAATGAAAAGATACGGGTAAGGCAGTGTCTGGTCATTGGAAGAGACTGATTGGAACAACGAACATCATCCACAAAAGCCAAGCACCTCTGACTGGAACGAGTGGTATGGGCCTAAAATGGAGAGAACAGATAAATTAAAATAAACCAACAAAAGAATAACACATTAAGACTACTTAAGATATAATATACAAGATTTTTCGTTAAATATCAGAAAAGTCAGCGTTTAACAAAATTTATTCACCAATACTACGCAAAACAAAACCTTTTAAACTTCATACTGAAACAGTAAGACAACTCTCATCGAAATGCACCTCTCTGTATCATGAGTGTAAAACTGTTGTCAAACTATTTTGTCTTTCAGCAGGACCCTTTTTAATTGTACTCTTACATAGAGTTTCAACAAATAAAAATGGAATAACTGTCAATGAAACAGGGACCAAGGGCTTGAGAAATAAAATTCTGCTTCTTACCAACCTTGCTTCCTGAAATTCACTCAGACTATTATTCTACCTATTTTCCCACCTTCTAAGTTTCCCCAGGAAACTTAGACTTAACCTGTGCCTATTTCTGAGCCAGGGAAACTAGAAACTTGAGGCAACTCCTCAATTTGCACATGAGAACAGAGGCACAGAAAGTTATACTACCGCTACGGGCACAAATTTGATCTGTTCTGGAGAACAGACATGTCTCCAGAAGTCTAAGCGTTCTTTTCTTTTCCCCTAAGTGTTCTTTTCAACATCCAAATTCAGGCCAAGAATGTGTCTGGTGATCACCCTACTCTGTAGACAAAGCAAACACGCAGATTCAGAGGTGAGGCCTCTACCTGCTGGGCGGCCCCTTCCGTGGCCAGTATTCTGCGCTCCTTAAGCTGCCTATGCAGCAAGGCTTCTACTCCATAGCGCTGTCGATATCGCCGGAGACATTTTAGTCGCTTTAAGTTCTCTCGTTCTTTGGCCAAAAGTCCCTCTGGGCCTGTCAGGAGACTACCACCTGAAGTGTCACAACAATCCAGATGTTATCCGCCAAGCAGTCAATTAAGCATGGTTTTCCAAATTAGGTCACAAAATAAGCAGTTTCAAAAGCAAAGGCAGTTTCTCTCACTAAAGATAGCATACAGGTGATACAAGAAAAGATGTTCTACATCACTTATCATTAGGGAAATCAAAATTAGGTAAATGAAACTCAAAGTTGTGAGATTTACCAAAAGGTCAAGAAATAATAAGGGTCGGAGAAAATATGGAGTACAGTTACAAACAGTAAGGATGTAACCCAGTGCTGCCACCATGGAAAATCAAAAACAGAATTACCATATGATCCAATAATCTGTCTTTTGGGTATTTACCCAAATAAAAAAAAAAAGACTAATTTGAAAAGACACAGGCACCCCTAAGTCCTATGCTCGGCGCTACCCACAACAGCCAAGGTAGGAGCCACCCAAGTGCCTAACGACTGATGAGGGGTAAAGAAGATGTGATACTGGAGCACTACTCATCCACAAAAATAGATGAATACAAAAACATATGATCTAACTATGTGCTGAAACAAGGAAACACAAAAATGCAAACAAAAAGGAACCTTTAAATTGACAGCACAATGGAGGGCACCAGAGGGGAAGGTGGAGAAAGGGAGCGGTGGAGGCCAAGTGCTGGGAGGGGATGTGACTGGACATGAAGTCCGCATGGTGTGACATATACTGCTGCTGGGGAGAAACAAAATCCTTAACACCTATATGGCGTTCTAAATTAAATTTACCTAGGTATAAAAAATATTACCCTCTGTTCTAGCTATCAAGACAGAAACAATTTGAACTACTCCCCAAGTCACACCCTGAAGCCACGACAGCTGCTGAACCAGCATAAACTTGCCTAGAGCTTCATGCTCTACTCTGCGGTTATGTAAATAGCGCCGCTTCTTCTCTTTGAGCAGATGCTGAAGTCGTTTAAATTGATCAATGTACAAGGACTGCAAACGAATGAGCTTTTCCCGCATGATCAGGGCCACTTCTTCTGCTGTGTAGACACCAGCATGTCTGGGACAAAGTAGAGAATTCAGAAAGCCATTAAAAGCACAATGATAAAACGACAGAAGTGACTCATTACTTCTGGAAAATCAACTGTATCTACAACCGTAAAATACTGAGGCTTAACCTAATGTCACCTGTTTAAATGAAATTAATTCCATTTACCCTGTTAGAAGAAATTTAGCAAATGGTGTGGGGACTAGAATTCTTAAGGCAAGCCACTATAATGAGAAATTATCACAGTAACGGGAGGGGAAATAGCATAGCAGTGACCACCGTACTGCAAATGCCTTGTGTGTGTGACAAGCTTATTTCTAGACAGTTCCATATTCACAGCTAGTTATTAAACTCATGTAGCTAATTCCCCATGCTCTCTCTCACTCACACACACATGCACACACACACTGGTTTAATTTCTATTACAGAATTCATCATTAAAAAAAACGGTTGTCGGGGCCGTCCTGGTGGCTCAATGGTTAGGATGCAGCAGTGCAAGCTAGCCACAGTAGCTTCAGTGCCTGTTTGATCCCCGGTCCCAGAGGTGACCCACATGGCACAGCAGACCTCTCTTGACCCACCCACTGCTCCCCTCAGCAGTGTGCTTCATGATCTGCCTGTTCTGCTCCTCACTGTCTCTGATGAAGTCTCTCACCATCCCTGCACTTCTGGCTTGTACCCCAGTTCTGTATGAATAAATAAATGAATCTTTAAAAACAAAAAAGAGGTTGTCACCTTACAATTCCACTAGTGTCTCTGATTAGAGGGCATTCTCCCAAAGTTCTTGAGAAAAATGGAGGATCAATAACCTGAAATGAACTTTACCAAAACAAGTTCTGGACTGATGGGATGAAGATGGTGTCAGGAGGTTCGCTGCTTCACTCAAAGGCGAATAAAGTAGTCTGGATGGGCGCTAGACTCCGGACTGCATGGACTGGGGCAAAGACCAACCCCAACGACCTACGACAGAAGCGCGAGGTACGGAGGGAAGCGCGTGCAGGAGCAGGAGCCGTGGTTCAATCCTCACTCCCGAGAGAGGCCATTCCTAAAGAGGGAACTGTTTGGTATAGATGCGCACCCCGAGCTTGGAGAGACAGCTGTTCAAGTGCTGGGATGAGCCAGTGGGCAGGACCCCCAGTGAAGACAAGGCACAGAAAGACACTCCTGCCCCCATTTCCCTCAGGTGATGGCAGGGATACCAGTAACAAGCGACAAGTAACACCAAGCGGAAGTCACCAGGAAGCCTCACTCAGTCCAACCTGCAAACCGCAGGGCAGTGGGCTTGAAGCCCAGAGGCTCCAGGTACCACCGCCCACACAGCAGACACCTCCCTTTCCTCACTACAGACAACTCTTCCAAGCCTTCATCCAACCTCAGAAGAGGTAGCTGGAGATTAGCTCTCCCTGGTACACAGTGCCACCTACTGGAAAAGCGGAAACTCTGCACCCTTAAGACACTTGAAAACATTTCTTAGAAACTAGCCAGTCACAGTCACAGGGAATACAAAAAATGGTACCTTGAGTCTTCAGAGGAATATCACATCAGAGAAAGATAAAAATCTCCAGAAATTGGGCCCTCTCTGGTGGCACAACAGGTTAAAGCACAGCACTATGACGCTATTGCAGCTAGTGTAGCACCAGTTTGATCCCCAGCCAGGGAGTGACCCACAGGGCACAGCAGACCTCTCCAGTCCTACCTGCTGCTCCCCTCAGCAGTGTATTTCAGTCCATCTGCCTTTTCTGCTTCCCACTCTGTCTGTGGTGAATCCTCTACCCCCTGCACCTCTAGCCTGTAACCCAGCTCTGTATGCATAATAAATAAATCTTTAAAAAAAATCTTCAGAAACTAACCAAGAAACATGATGGATCTTTTCTTCCTATCAAATACAGAGTTCAAAAGTGCCATTATAAAGACATTCAAAGAAATGGGAAACCAAGAAGCTAATCAGATTCTATATAGAAGAACTCAAATAAACAACTGTCCTGAGAAATAAAAATAAACAGAAGGTCAAAACTGAAGTTTTAAATAAGAAAACAAAAGACATGCAGGAGACAAAAAGTTTAATATAGGAGATGAGAAAAGTCTTACAAAAAAAGTTATGGAAGTAAAAAAAGATCAACGAAAGCTCAATCAGTAACCTCAAAGATAAAGTTTTAAAAATCTAGGTCGAATAAAAATGAAAAAGAAAAATGAAGAAAACACTTCAAGAACTGCCCAACTCCATGAGGAAAGGAAATATAAGAACAGTGGCTATCCCAGAAGAAGAGGGGAAGGAACAGAGAACTTATTTAAAGAAATAGTGATGGAAAACTTCCCAATCCCAGAAAAGGGACTAAATACACAAGTCCATGAAGCTAAAAGACACTGGTTACCTAAATGTAGTGAGACTGATACCAAGACACACAGCAGGGAAACTTCTAAGAGTTCAAGGCAAAGAAAGAATACTGAAGCTGGCCTGGTGGGCAGTGGGTAACCCTGGGGGAACTCGCACCTCACTTCTCTGAAGAAACACTGACAGCAAGTAGAAAACAGGACAATGTGTTCAACAAAAAGATAAAAACTGGCAGCCAAGAATACACTATCCTGTAAGACTCTCCTTCAGCTATGAGGAAGAAGCAAAGGCCTGCTAAGACCACTATCTCACACCATACACAAAAAGAGAGGATTAAGACTCAGATGTTAAGACCTGAAACCATGAAATACATGGAAGGAAACAAAAGCAAAACATTCTGTGATACAGGCTTCTAAGATGTGTTTGTGGATTCATCTCCATCAGCAAAGAAAACAAAAAAGAATATAAACTACACATCAAGATAAAGTTTCTACACAATGAAAGAAAACTATCACTAAAACAAAGACACAATGCTGAATGGAAGAAAATATCTGTGCATAATTCATCTGATAAGGAGCTGACATCTGAGGTCTACAAAGAACTCTAATTCAAAACAAACAAACAAACAAATCTAAAACTAAATAGGTACTTCTCAAAAGTACATAGATGGCCAACAGGCTCATGAGAAAATGCTTGTCATCACTTACCAGGGAAATGCAAGAAAAACCACAATGAGATACCATCTCACACCTGTGAGAAACAGTCCACATCAAGAAGACCAGAAACAAGTGTTGGCAAGGATGTGCAGGAAAATGAACCCTGGTATACTGCTGGTGGGAATGCAGACTAGTCCAGCCGCTATGAAAAAAAAGTGTGGAAGTTTCTCAATATTAAAAATGGATTTACCATATGACCCAGCATTTCTACTCATAGATATCTATACCCCCCCCAAAAAAGGTGCAAAACCACTTAATTCAAAAATCATCTATTTCTATGAAGCATTATTCACAACAGATAAGCTATGGAAACAATCTAAGTGGCCAAAAGCAGATATGTGGGGCCTCCCATATGAGGCAAGGGATTATGTGTCAGCACTATGAAGCTATGGGCAGCCATTGTAGCATGAGTTCGATCCCTGCTCAGGGAACTATCCCACATAGCACAGCAGGCCTCTCTTGTCTCACCTTCTGCCTCCCTTAGCAGTCAGTCAGTCCATCTGTTCTGCTCCCCATTCTGTTTCTGGTGAATCCTCTCACCCGCTGTATCTATAGCTTACACCCCAGCTCTTGTATGCATAAATAAAACAAAAACAAATGTATGGATCAAGATGATGTACCTGGTGTATATATGTGCAATGGAATACTACTCAGCCATGAAAAGACAAAACCTTTGCCATCTGCAACAACATGAGCAGAATGGGATAAGACTAGGCTAAGTGATGTAAGAGACAAGGAAAAAGACAGCTACTGGATGGTGTCACTTATTGAATAGATGAAGTATAGAGAAACAAAACAAAGGTCAGATAAAGCCAAACTAATAACAAACCCTACAAATCTTGACTAGAGAACTGAGAGTGTAAGAGGAGGAAGGGAAAGGAAGAGCGTAAGGTGGGGAAGGGATTATAGATTACAGGGGGGGGGGTGTCCTATGGGAGTTTGGATGGTGAGTGTGGTGTGAGCAACACCTGGAAGGTGTAATCCTATTTAATCCTATGCCTCTAAATCAGGAACAACATAGTAAACCAATGTGACCTGAATTCAAAACAGGTTCTGGTGCTTGTATAATAAAACTTACAACTAAGGGATCATAGTTATGCCTATGGTAGGATAAAATTCTCTAATGATATCACAAACAATACAAAAAGCACTTTTTTACAATAAGCATGTGAAGACACAGTCTATACATTGTTAGGTGATTTGACAAGTGATCATAATGGTAACAAAAACAATGAGCGCCAAAATGAAAGAATTTTTTTAATTAAAAGAATTTCACTAAACACTTGTAATTAAATAAAACAATAGTATGTAGCCAAACAATAAATTAAATAAGCAGACATTAACAACTGTTTGCATTTGAGGAATGCATGCAGTGAACCAAGGTTTCTTTTGAATAATTTCTCACTAGAACAACTCAGGGAAAGCCCTATAATTAGCTACTAACAGCGGGACATATATGGGGGCTTTTTTGCTTTCACCTCAGACTATTCCTTTTAGGAGAAACTAATATTAAGTACCTGGTATAAAATATTAATATTGCCCATAAAATTAACTGGGGTTTGGATCTATAAAGCAGTCACTTTTAAGATTAGCATGAATTTGTGCAGCAGAAACTACTAATAAAGTTAGTAAGTAGTCCACTCTCAACTACTGACAAAATTAAGTGTTTGGGCACTTTATATACCTCTTCAAAACAGCATGTCTGGCACTTCTGGATGTAAAAGCGCAAAGTGTGTGTGTGTGGAGGGAGAGGGTATCACTTACTACTTTTTGAGTGAGAATCCTGCTAGAAAACAAACAATGCTTTCAGACAAGTTAGATGGACTTTCCAAACAGGTATTTCATGAACAGCTGAATACAGTGAAATTATGCAAGAGAAATACAAGAAATTATTCTACTAATATAACCCTAAACAGAATCCTAGAAAACACTATTCTAAAAATTAAAATTCAACACAATTTATCTTAAAATGTATTATTCTTCCCACGATGAACATTTCTAAACAAATCATCAGTGGGACATGTTCAGAAAAAGATGGAAGGAGAAAAAAAAATCTAAACTTTAACCCAAACCGTGAGAATGAGACTGAAGAATGACAATACTTTTGTTTCCACAGTTACCAATGTGATCATGGGTTAAATGAAGAGAAACTTAATAAGGTAAAATTAGTATGATTGCTCACTACTTATGGGTTTTTAAAGACCAGTTTCTTATACGTAAAACCAAAGGAAATTCTTGAATATCTTTGTATTTCTCTTAAAAAACAAATCCCATAAAAAGTTAACTTTACCAAAAAAAGTTTTTCAAATATATACACTTAATTATTCCTGAGGTTTAAGCCAAGAACCCATTACATAAGCATTCTCTAAGTCCCTAAGCACTTCTCAAACTTCCATGTCTAAGTCCAAGAAACTTCTCATTTTCTTCCCTATATTTTCTCATGTGTGAAATCTGATGTCCAAAATTTTCCCCAAATTATAAGACATCTAAAAAAAATCACATCCTGCTTCAAAGCAAGACAGTAGTCAATCATGACCCTTCAATATACTAAAGCTCTTATGGTCACCACTACCTAGCTTCAAGCCTCCTAGGTTTTCAATCAATTCACAGCAGACAGTACTACAATCCACATACTGACTATATACAAGTTTTAAAAGCCCTGTGCAGAGTCACAACTTACTTTAAGGGGTCTTCTTGATCGCTGTCTATGCTATCAGCCTCACTGTCAGGGTCACCTCTCCATGTCTGATCCACGGAAATAGGTTCCTGCTCCCCATCACTCCAGCTGTCTTCATCTGAGGAATGGGAGCAAGATCGGCCATTAAGACTTCCCACCTCAAATGCAAACTAGCACAACCACTATAGAAAACTGTTTGGAGGTTCCTCAAACTGCTTAACATGGAGCTTCCATATGACCCAGCAATCCCACTCCTAGGTAGACACAAACACACTGATTCAAAAAGACACCTGCACCCCCATGTTTATTGCTGTTTTGTTTACAACTGGAAAGACATGGAAACAGCCCAAATCCCCATAAGTGGATGCCTGGATTAAAAAGATGCGGTACATATACACAATGGAATATTACTCAGCAACCAAAAAAGATAAACTCATGCCTTTTGCAGCAACATGGATGGAGCTGGAAGGGATCGTGCTTAGTGAAATAAGCCAGAAAGTAAAGGAAAAATACTGGATGGTTTCACTCATATCAGGAGTATAACGGATCAGGCAAGAAAATAATAATAATAATGAACAGCTATAGACCAGAGACACATTTTATGGGGGTATAATGGGGTATGGCATCAAAAACAGTGGGGGGAGGGAAATGCACTGGACTATGGTTACATCACAGGGTGATTTGGTGATGGGAAGCCCACGGGGATTACAACTGAGATAAAAAAAAAAATGCACAAAACGAGGTAAACATAAACTATTATATATATTAAAAAAAAGACTTCCCACGTCTAATTCTACCTCACAAAGCTAGACAGATCAACACATCAGCCCAAACCTTAAAGGTAATTTTAAAAACTTAGTACAAAGGCAAATAGAAACAGCTTTCAAAAACCCAGCTCTTGGCCACATCTACCACAAGAATGAAAACCATCCTCAGCAAACAAAGTCAACATGCCAGAAAATGACATCTCCCTAAAGGGCCCCAGAGGCAACCTGCACAAGGAATCCTGTCACATCAGTGTCAACTCAGTGTCCTAGGAAAGAAAATGAGGCTCCAGGCTGACAAATGGTGGGGAAACAGAAAGCTGCTGCTGGCACTCCCCAGTCAATACAGAACACACCGGGGCCTCAGTTGACAAAGTAAGGGCTACAGATGCCCCCCTTCAACACTGTTACTCAACAGAACGAGGCTCTTGTTAAAACCCGAAATTTCCTGGGCAAAAATTTACATCTTAGCGTTTGGATAAGACCAGGTTTCCTGGTCAGTATCTCAGTCCAGAAAGAGGAGCTGGAGGAACAACACTGAACTTGTATCAAAGTCAGCTAGCTTGACTCAGCAAGCCGGAACAACTAAAGACAGGACATCAGAATTCTCGGGTGTGATCTATGTTTCTGCAAAAGAAACAGTTCAGCAGGCTGATGAGTAAGATTTAAACTGTTCAGAAACAGCAAGATACTGGATGATTCCTCAGACCTATTTGTGACGTATCTTTAAGATGCAATACAAGTTGTTACTGATTTAGGGGGAAAAGTACAACCCAAGTAAGATTACTTGTAATTACTTAATCATGTCCTCAAAAGGAGAGAAAAGCCACCTCAAAATTACTCCTTTCCTAAAATCACCTCATCCTAGCAAAAGGGATAAGAACAAAACAACAGAGAAGGAAACAAACATTAGTTCAGGAAAGTAAACCTGAACACATTTCAAACTGACAGAACTAGTGAAAACCACAGCAGGCCCTGAGTGCTCACCGAACTGTCAAGCGCCATATCAAGGTACTGTGCTTTATCCATCTAAGTTCTGTCTTAACGTTCTTCCTGCCTTTAGAAGATCCTTACCCAGAATTCGGCTAGCTTCACTGCGGCTACTTTCAGGAGTCTGAGATCCCAGCTCTGTCTTTGCATATGAGCTCAGCTGGCACAAAAGTGTTTCGCCCATAGGCCCTGGATTGGTCTTCTTCATTTGGGCATGAAGTGCCAGGGCATTCCTTCGGGCATGCTCAGCACAGAGGGATACCCTATGGAGGCAAAACAGGACCACGTTATATGCTCAGGTACACTCCTTTTTCAAAGAGTTAAATGACTTTCATTAAGCACTGTTCTCTGGATCTTTTTTAGGAAATAAAAATGACTTATCTTCATTTATAAACTTAAAAGGCCAGTGTGCAGAGTAATTTAATGACCCAAGGGCAGTGATTTGGTACTACCAAGGGGACATAAAAGCAGCATAACCCAGTGCTCTATCCATCAAACAAAACACCCAACTATAAAAATGAGGACTGCTGGCCCTCCCTGGTGGCGCAGCGGGTTAAAGCACAGCACTGAGAATCTGGAGCCGCTTCCTCATGAGTTCGATTCCCGCCTGCCCCGGAGGTGACCACATGGCGCGGCAGACCTCTCCTGACCCGCCCGCTGCTCCCCTCAGCAGTGTACTTCATCGATCTGCCTGTTCTGCTCCCCACTCTGTCTCTGGTGAAGCCTCTTGCCGCTCCTGAGCCTCTGGCCTATACCCCAGTTCTGTATGCACAAATAAATAAATCTTTAAAAAAAAAAAAAAAAATGAGGACTGCTATCATCCCAAAACAAATCAGAGATCTGCTTTCATGTTTTCAAAACTGGTCTGGAAGGCAACTCTGCATTTTACTTCATATCCACTGTTAGCAATGAGACAATTTTAAAATTAGAAGAGACATGCACAAATTACCTTTCACAGGAACATCAAATATGATAAAATCTATGAAATCTTTCCCAGTATACAATTCTGATTATCACTTCAAGTTCGGTAGCAATAAAGAGTCTAGAAGCCCACGGTTAAGAGCTGTGAGAATATGGGGCCCACCGTGATGGCACAAGGGGTTAAGGCGCAGCAAGCACTATGGGGCAGTCTGCAGCCACAGCAGCAGGAGCTCCATCCCAGCGGGGAGGGAGCGGAGCAGACCCACTTGGCTGGCAGACCTCTCCTGCCTGCCTGCTGCTGCCCTCAGCATACTTAGGTCAGCCAGCCTGTTCTGCGCCCTGCTCTGTCTCTGGTGAATCCTCTCACCTCCCGCCTGTACTCCAGCTCTTGCACGCAGGAATAAATAAATCTTAAAAAAAGAACTGTCAGAATATCCCTTCATCTAACAGAGAAGGGAAAACATCTAGAGATGAACTGGCTGGCCCTATGCAAGTGGCTTTCTTCCCGTTTCCACCGTTTTAATGTTCGCCTCGTTTCCAAGAGTCTATATCTACCCAGCACCCCAATGCACAAGCGAGCTGGAAACTCTGGGAACTCGGCAGGTCTGCCGGGGCTGCAGCCCACCGCGGCCACCTCACTCCCCGCGCACGGAGACAGCGTACCCATCCTTCTTCTCGGGCTTGGGGGCAGCATTGGGACATCTTTTTCCATTCTTCGTCGATATGTAACTACACTGCTTGAAGGGAGCATTCTTGTCCTCAAGGATATGCTTGAGGCAAAACTCCTGCCCTTCCAGACGGGGCTGCGAGCACGGGCGGTGACTGAAGGCACAGGACAGGGGCTCCTGGGTCCGGGGCACCGGCGTGATCCTCCCCCGATTAGTCGGCAAGACGTGAATCCGAATCCTGTTCATACCAAAGCCTGCAGGGTCACACAGAAGGTCAGACAGTCCTCACCCGTCCCGAACGCTGGCGCTCCTCAGGACGCGGCCGATTCGCGGCCAGTTTCCACAACGGGGGCAAAGTCCCGGCCCCCGGCCCCACGCGCCCCGGGCGCCCACTTTCGTCGAGGCGCCTGCCCGCAACTTCTCCCGCGCTGCCCGCCCACCCTCTCCGCCTACCACCAGCTAAAATTCCCTCCAGGACCGGCACCGCACCAGTGGAAGCGCCAGCGCGGGCCAGGCGGCCGCAAGGCGGCCCCGGCAACCCGCCCGAGGCCGCCTCCCTGCACGCCGCCTTTGTCCCGGGCAGCCTTGGCATTCACGGCGTGGCCTGGCCCGTCCTCGGCGGCCCGTGCCGGCGCCATTTTGTCCCAAGGCTCCAGACCCCGGAGACTCCAATTTCGCGGAAACTACAGGAGGAAGACCCTGACGCTTGTCGAAGGGTAGAGGCAGCTCGGAGCGGGCACAGAGGGAGAAGCGGCAGCCTAACTGCAAAAGCAAAGAGGGAGGCCGCCGCCATCTTACCTCAGCCGCCGCCGCGCGGCGCCGCTCCCCGAGCGGCAGGGCCAGAGCTTCTAAATCGGCCCGCTCCTAGCCGGGCTCGCCACCGCTGATTGGCTGCCGCACCTACAGTGGTTTGTCACTATTGGGCGTGGTCAGCTATCGATCAAGCCTCGGGGGGCGGGGCGCTGAGAAAAAACGTGCTTGGAGTGGCTGAGGTTGGCTGTCTCTCGCAGCAACCCCGCCCCAGGAGGGAGAAGTGGGAGGGTCCCTGCCTGGGAGGCTGCTGTTCCACTGGCCACTGGCCACTCGCCCCTGGGCAGTTTTCCCGCGAGGCTGTCTGTGGGCTCAGGCCGCTGTTACCTGTCCGCCCGCTGCACAACGGGTCCAGAAAAGGCCAGAGGATCCGGGGGCATGTGGCTTCTTACAGGAAGAGGCCTGCTTTTTTTTAAGTCATTTGCAAAAATATTTTTAATTTTCTGAGTGTGGGAGTACACGTATAAAGGTTTAATTGTCAGAACTGCCTAATAAGTAGAGGCTTTTAGCTCTGTTTTACAGGAAAGGGAACGGCCCCTATCTAGTTAATGGGGGAGTGGGGGAGGGAGGCAAATATGAGCCCCTAGACTCCATTCTTGCTCCTCTGCCTTTGGAGTCTTGCTCCTCTGCCTTGTAATAACGAACATTGGGCTAAGATAGTAGTTACCCAGCAGGGCTGTACCTAGTCAAAGGACAATGGCCACATGGGCAGGCACTGTGGGTGCTTCACTGATAAACATAATTGCAAGACCACTCAGGCACAGGGAACAGCTATGAGGTTTATTTAACAAATAGGGGAAACAAGGAGTATCTAAGACAACAGGTTGACAGGCTCTCTAACCCCAGAGAGTGTCCACAGAGCCCAAAAAGCCACATCCAGGATGGCGCCATCTTGCCAGGATCCAACTGAGCTCCCAGCCCACATCAAGTAATGGCCAGGATCCAACTGACCACAGTTAGCAGTGCTCACGGGCAGGGCTGCTGAGTTGATGCCACAGCAGCCCACAGCAAGTCTGACAGTCCGGATACCAAATGCTGGCCCAGACAACAAAGGAGATGGCAGGCTGCCAGACAATTAGTTCTCAGAAGTGACCTGGCCACAGAGTACCCATGACCCTTCAACAGTGCTGAACAGCACCGGCCACTAATGCCAGTCACACAGTCACTAGTGTTACAGTTCTTTGTGCATCAATGATCCACAGCAACAACAGACCACTACTTGAGTAACCCTAGAGGATTCTTCCCTGAAATTACTTTTTCAATAAGTATTGAACACCTAATTGCCAGGTCTTGGAGATACAACGAGAACTGTGGTCATTTGGGTGCCAGCCAGTTACTTGCTGTGGGCCAGGAGCTTCACCCATCATTGGCAGGATGGTGCCATCTTGGTTGTGTGTTTTTTTGGGCTCTGTGCACACTCCATGGGGTTAGATAGCCTGTCACTTGTGGTCTCTTTTGGGACATGGATGCAATAAAGAAATAAAACTAATAGCAATTGATTTTTATACTTAAGCAAACACTCCAACCCTTATAAAGAAGACATTTTTTTTGCTGGGAATCACAAAGGTTAATTGAGATTAGGAAAGATGATACTCGAAGGAAAGAGTTTTTGCAAATTTTGGGAGCTGTTAGAGAAATAGGAGAGAGAAAAATAGGAATATGTGCCAAACTCCTGCTCTTTTGTAGTATCCTCATCTTAGTAAAGGACAACCTCATCTTTCCAGGTGTTCAAGCCAAACCCTGGAGTCAGCTTTAACTTATCTTACTTTATAGCAGCTCCCACTGTCTCCAACTTCAAGTATGTAACTTCTCATTTCTTCAGCACTTTCAACCTGGTTCAGATCACTCATCTCAAACATTGTCATTCTCCTTATCCTAGACTCCTACAATCCATTTTTAACACAGACGCTCAAATGAATATTTTAAACCCAACTAGATCAATGCACTTCTTAGCTCAAAATGCCTCCCTGGTGCCATTTTATTGTCTTTACAATATTTTACAAGCCCTAAAAAATCAAGCCTATTGCCTTTGATGTCATATCTTACTACTCCCTTCACTCATTTCCATACTAGCTACACTAGCCATTTCTCAAACATGCCAGTATCTGCTCATCTCAGATGCTTTGTTTCCTACAATGACCTTCCCTAACCACCTCCATGGCTTGCTCTCTAATCTCAAGGTCTTTGCTGAAACGCAGTTTCATGAGGCCTTCCCTATCTTATATCCTATTTCAATAATCTTACCTACACACACACACAGCCAGCCCCTTCCCTGTTTTACATTGTTCAAAGTACTAGTAATATAATACAATTTACTTATCCTCCCTAGAACTTTAATGTTAATTTCTACAAGGGTAGGCTGCTCGTTTTGCTGGCTGCCTTAGTCCTCATCAGTAAGTGTGTCTTGCACCTAGTAGGTACTATTTTCTAATGAAGGAATAATAAATAAAAAGCTGGGGAGTCCCTGAAACTACTTTTCAGAAATCTGTATCAAATACTCATATTTAACTTCTCATTACTGTGGCCTTTTGGTTTTTAATGTTATGTGAAATGAGGAGATTGATGTTCCACAATGAAAAAAAGAGCTTAAGTAGGACAGGTGATAATCCATAAGCTAAATAAACTTTTCAGAAGTAGGATCATTACAACAAATGCCTCTACCAACTCCACAATAGTCAGAGAAAAGGGCTTAAAATACAGAAGACTGTGTAACAGAGATCAAGTCAAAATCATTTAGCTCTTAAATATATCAGTGAGACCAAGACACAGGCATTGATATGTAGTTCTAATTAGTTTAACAAACCCTATGATCAGAACCCAGTTATACACTAATTTTTGTTAAAACCTCCTAAATTATGACACAAATTAAGCAGTAGCTGTAGTTGAAACAACAGAAGGGAAAATAAATCACTGGAGTTCTATTTCTTCTACTTTAAAAAAATATATTTATTTATGCATACAAAAACTGAGGTACTGGCCAGATGTGCAGGGGGTGAGAAGACATTTTGTTCAACTTTCCGGAAGAATGCTGGTTGAGACTAACTTCCACATAAGCAAGTCATTTATTTTATGATTATGTAACATCCATGCCCAGGTTCATTTACTGCTTCTCTATTCTCCTTTTCAAATCAGACCAGAATTCTTGAAATGTCAGCAACTTCCAGGTAAGTTTCAGGAGATGGAGATAAAAACTCACTTTAAGAAAATGGAATAAATGTGGGCCTCCCTGGTGGCACAAGGGTTAAAGTGCATTATGAAGTCACAGCATAAGATCGATCCCTGGCCGGGAGTGACCCCCATGACGCAGCAGACCTCTCCTATCCACTGCTCCCCTCAGCAGTGGATTTCAGTCCATCTGCCTGCTCTGCTCCCCACTCTGTCTCTGGGGAATCTTCTCACCCCCTGCACATCTGGCCAGTACCCCAGTTTTTGTATGCATAAATAATATATATTTTTTTTAATGGAATAGAACTCAAGTGATTTCTTCAATTATTTCAACTACAGCTACTGCTTAATGTGTGTCACAATTTAGGAGGTTTTAACAAAAATTCTTTCCTTATAAATGTGTCATTTATAATTCTTAGCCTATATTGATTTTCTATCTCAGGAAAGGTGTGAGTATTCATTGAACCTTTGTTGGTACTGCTTCAGCTTTTTTATCTGCCAAATGCAGTGTCTACACTAACAGTTCAGATTTTACAAAAAAAAAAACAGTTATGAAACACATGATGTTTGCTAGGTAAGTAGGACGTGTTGCTACATCTATTAGGACATTTTTTTCTGTTTACCATTACTGCGAGGTATTCATGCAACAATGATGTTTTTCTGACATATTTTATGCTACCAAGTTAAGTTCACTGTGATGACCAAATATTGGGTCTTTCCAATGGATTCAATTCCCACCAGATTTTGTGCAGGAAGAAAGTATCCTATTACCAAAACTACTTCCATAACCCGATCAATAAAACAACAGACTAGTCCAAAGACTCATGACAACCAGGTTGAGAGTTTTGTCATTAACATTTATTGATGGGATGGATAAATACAGATTGAGAAACATACTTGACAGCAAGATATCAAACTGATAGCCAGACTATAAAATGTATACAACATCCTTTTTAAAAATTTTTAAATTTTTAAAAAAATTTTTTTACAAAGAGCCCTTACTGTAATAGTCACGTCTTATTCACATAACAGCAGTAGAGATCCCAAGGGGGGTAGCATCCAGAACTGAGGTGCCCCAAGGAGGACAGAGGCAACAGCAGAATAATATACCAAGGACTCTTAAGAGCAATACAAAGAAAACAGACAAAAATTTTACCACAAAATTGTACCTGAGTGACATAGATTGGTAAAGTGTTTTTACTTTTTTTTTCTTCTTTGCTCTTTGGTCTGATAAGAAAACGGACAGTTTCAGGTGTGTAGAACAGGGTGGGGAATGGTTAGTTTCAAACCCAGAAACCTAGGTTAACACTCAATTAGGCTGTTGTATTCCTTTTTAGGTGCTTAACCAGCCAGCCACTTCCTTTTTGCAACTAATTTCAACGTGACCAACCATTAATTAGCTAGATTTTCAGCATTCAACTGAAGAGTTCCTGACGACCTGATGGCGCCATACTTGCTCTGGCTTCGATTAGCATGCTGTCAAGCATCCTCCCATACTCAACACGGCAACAGAAAACCCAAGTATTCCTCTCTTCATTCAACCATGAATATACACTCATAAAAGGGAAGAGTAGACACTGTTTTTTAGTAAACATTCATTTTCTTTCCCTCCCTTTTCCAATGATAAGTTCTTATTAAAAACATTAAAATGGAGGGGTCCCCCACTTAAAAAATAATTCCCATTCCACTCTACCAGGCAGGATTACAGTACCATGTTTGTTTCAAACTCACATCTATAGAGGGGAAGAAATAATAGAATTTGACAGTGTGGTACAACATGAAATTCTTAAACCATCAGGAGTAAATAGTTAAATGCTGAGTGGTAATAAACAATACAAGAAATCTAGTAGATACTAGTCACTGGAAGCTTAGTGGGGCTGTGGAGGGCTTTTCACCACGCGATGGGTTACACAGACAGCTTAAATTCTCCTACACCCAAGAGAATATTGGTATTCCAATTTCAAGGTGTTCTAGAATCTCCCTTTTCCTAGCATTAGTATCAAAACAGTACATCAACAAATCATCCCTTCAAAAATTAATTAGTTCCCAAAAAAATGGGAAGTACACGTTTAAAAACCCAACCATCCTGGAATCTGACTCCCCTCAGTGCCTCTCCAGAAGCAAGATATGAGGGGCATGCATTTTCAACATGGGAAATTAGGTAGCAGAGGCTTAAGGAAACCCAGTACTGGTGTTACCATGATTTTATTTCTGTAACTTAATTGATTGTTACTTTCAACTGGAGAATTAAAATTTTTTCTGTCAATACTGGTGAAGCCAACAAAGCAAAACTATGAAAAAAGATACATTAAATCAAAACACTAAATATCACTAAAAAATAAAAAGGCAGCTGAGAGTCTCAGATAGAGGAACACACTGATTCATGAGTGGGAAGGCTAGACTAATTCCTATATATCTTTTAAATTCAACAAGCATAACAAATAGCTCAGAAGACCAATTTAGCTTTAAATTAATGCTTCATGAGGGTTCAGCTAGCAGCTAACAGGTATCAAAAGCCTAAGAACAACTCCCAGGTATTTGTTTTAGCCAGCATTGAGATTTAAGCACTTTCAGGAATGAGATCTCTGGAACTTTAGGCCCCCAGTCTGCTTACCACCCCTACTCCTCGATAGTCTAGGTTTGAAAGAGGGAAAAGAGTCCTGTTTACTAGGCTAACTCTGGATGTATGTATCTCATTTTTCACCCACTGAAAGTGCTAAAGGAAACACACTCGAGAAACCACACAACCCTTTGAAGCCTAACTTTACAGAATTCGGGACTACTCCTGCTAGCCGGCAGGCACACATCTGCTAAACCAGAGGAAATACAGCAGCTTCGTGCAGAGCCCACGAGGAGGTTCATGACTGGCATAGATCTAAAAGCAGACACTGCAGGCATCTCAATATGAGGAGGCGTTAATATAGAGAAGTTTCCACACGACCTGTATCAACAATGATCTACTAATGCAAAAGTCAGACTACACAACACAAAGCATCTTTAGGCTCTAGGAAGCATTTTTTACTAGTTCATTCCTGACAAAGTTTTAAGGAGCAAAGTATAAACTGGCATGAAAAACTGCTATGAGCCACATGGATATGGTGCCTCTATGGTGAGGAAGTGCATGTGATTAGAAAATATGTGACGCTTGATGAGAAAAACTTAAAATCTGGAAAAGACATTTTCATCATCAGTGATCCTCAATTCCATAGATATTCAACATATCTATATCAAATAACCTTTCAGGAGAGTCAGGAAGGAACTCAGGCTCCACCAAATGAAATCTCAACAAACAGAAGTCCACATTTAGTAAACACACCACACATCTACCAATTACCTAGCACAACACAGATAATACCAAGGACAAAGAGAAGTATGTCGTCTATAAAAGTGAAGTGACATCCAAGTTCAATGTGTTACCAGGCTATAGGTCAGCAGAGAGCTCATTTTACAAAGCGACGGCAGGCTCCCTGGCCAGTAAAACATGCAGAGATGCAGGAAACTAATTCACCTTCATTAAGCTTTATTCTATGAACTCCACCCTATATTAGGCCAGTGCATCAGCAATCCCAAATGCCTCAGTTTTCTCCCCAACTTGCCCGTAGGAAGCAGCAGCACATGTACAACTCCTGCCTCCCTAGACTTCCAAGGTGGAAAGGTCCAGTTCTTCATAAGGAATATTTGTTACGAAGGAAGTTGCATTAAAAACAAGAAATTCAAATCACATCATCTCTTCTGTAGCAAAAAATGTCATGATGGCTATCACACCAAATGATCTGTGGCTTGGTGGCATTTTCAGTTAGACAGCTTGGCTTCGAATTCTTTCTAGCCCCTTCAAAGATTTCTTCCCACAACAAAAATGATCACTCCTAAAATTTGGGATAATTAAGCACCTATACAGATAAGGGTTCCAGACCCTTGTTTGTTTTAAATATAGGACTCTTCAGCATCTCCTTGAGGAATTCTGCCTAAGAGCTAAAATCACCAAAGATGGGAAACGTAGGCACAACTGTACCTGCAGGCCAGGCTCATCCACCCTCACAACAGCACTATGAAATGTACAAGCGCCAACCTGAAGTCCCATGGCCTGCGAAACTGGGGGGGCAGTGATTTCCCGTAATTACAGGTAAGAAGCAAGCCTTCCATTCATAATGCAATTAAAAATACAATACCCTTAAAAATTCTCTACCACAATTTCATTGTTTTCAGTATCCTCTACCTCCAAGGCTTCTCCCAGAACTATTCTCACTTCTGGTCTGGGTTTTCATAGGCAGGATATATATACAGCATAACCCTCTCCCTTCAGAGACTGTGGGGCTGCTCTCGCTTGAACATATTTCCCAAAGCCTATGTTGAAAAAAGACACACCTGATTCTGCAGGGCAAAAGCTCTCCAACCCATCCTCCTCAACCCCACCTTTGTCTGCATCAAAAGGAAAAAAGGATATGAAGAAAATTTTTGTAACAACATCTGGAGTCAGGTCACTGGCTGCAACTGCCCAACTAGAACTTAGAGGGCTACCACTCACAACACAAAAGGGAAAATGCCATGTCCAAACACATGTCTTTTCCTTCCTTCATGTTCTAAAAGCCACACCACATTCTCTAGTGAACTGTTGGGGAATGAAAATGGTGAGGGGCAGGGAGGGAAAGATAGAAACATGATTTTTAAACACACACACACTTGAAAACACACATACCCACACTTACATACACACTTACAGATCTGAACACTTCAAGTGGCCGGAGCCTATGTCCGAACCCACGGCCAAGTCTCACCCCCCCGGAGTCACTGCCATGTATCTCATACACACAGCAAAATCCGTCCCAGTTATATAAAAAAACTAAACAGATAACTTACTTTCTTTAAATTATTTTTTAAGTCTCTTAAAAGATTTGACGTTTAAATACTTCCTCTCTTCTGATATATTAAACACCAAACAATGCACAACTGTTTGATAAAACAAACCCTCCATATTTCAGTCCTGGCAAGAAGAGGGAAGATACCGATTCTAATCAACCTATGTAGGAGGTGGAGTGGCCAAGAATAGAGAAAAGTATTCTTAATCCTTCACAGCTTCAACACATTCTGAACGCTCTAATACCGGTAAAAACTATAATAAAATAGTTAAATTTCTGAGGCAGCAGATATAATAACCAAGGCCTTCTACCGCCCTCCCACCTACATCTCAATATCAATTTATTCCCTAGCCCGAGAAGGGTGACATATTTCATAAGGGAAGAAATTTTCTTAGTCCAGAATCAGTAGTTTAAAAAAAAAAGCATGTGTTTTTTTTAAAGAAGTTTTTTTCTCTTCTCTTCTTTTTCTCTGTTACTTAGGAAGGGGTGGAAGTGGTGGAGGAGGTTCCGATGGTAGAGGTGGTAGCCGGGGTTTGTCTGTACTGCCAGATCTGGAAGACACCCCACCAGCCCGTGGATTCAGGTATTCACTGTAAGAATGAACAAACTCAAAAGCAGGGGGCTGGGTGGGCTGAACACCCTGGGCACTGAGAAGCGAGTGAAGCATATTCACAGTATCCTGATAGTCTATCGTCTGGGCTGTGTTGTGACCATTGGCCCCAGCTGGGCCTTTATCCAGTTTCATATGAGGAACTCGAGTTTTACAGCTGGGCTGCGAGAAGGGGAGGCCACTCGTGTCTGAGCTATGCCCAGGCAACTGGGCCACTGTGGGGCGAGGAGGGAAGAAGTTTATGGCGGAGGGTTTAGTACTACTCTTGGCAATCTTGGCTGGATGGTCAAACACTGGCCCTCCAGTCTCCTCAGTAGGGCCCCTTTTACGAGTAGAACTGGAAGAGGAGAAGGAACTGGACAAGCTGTAAGTTTTGTGTGCTGAGGGGCCTGACTGGCTACTATGTTTGGGATCGCCTGGGCGCCTGTTCCCAGCGCCAGCTGGCAGCTGTGAGTGAGAGTGCTTGTGCGAGTGGTGGTTGTGATGGTGATGATTGGACAGGTGCGTCTTGTGCTTTTCCTTGTGCTCGCGACTCTTGGTGGCACTGTCATCTACAGAACTGTGTTTGTCACCTGCAGAGTGGACTTTTATGCGCATTTTTATCTCCTCTGATTTTGAAGAGACAGCCTTGTCTCCACTTGCCACAGGAATTCTCATTTTGAGAGCTGTTTTATCAGCCTTTTCCAGAAAAGGACGCTCTGGATTTTCAGAACCCTCCATTTTCAGGATGACCGAAGAGTGACTGTCATGGTGAGACAGGAGATTCTGGGCAGCAAAAGCATACTGTGACTTCACATTGGCCTCCATGTTTTCCAGTTGTCTCTTCTGGGCAGCCAACTCTTCTGCATGTTTTGCACGGTATTCCTTCAGTGACACTTTTGCTGATGGCACACTCTTACTGTTCTGTTTCTGGGCAACGAATGCATTTGAACCATCCTGTTGCAAGGAATGATCAACTCCTATAAGTGCTAAGTTCTCACTAGTCCGATGACCCTGAGGAGGCTGGGAGGAAAGCCAACGCTCGCCCTGCAGCATCTCCACATTGCTCAAGTTGCCAGACGTCTCCTCAGCGGCAGGGTGGGAAGGCACTGCACTTGTGGCGGAAGTCGACATGCTCATTAAACCTGCGATGGTTGTGTCTGACGAGCTCTGGGAAATCATATTGAGGATCGTCTGTTCTGAAGTGTTTTCATCTGCTCTTCGGTCATCTGTTTTTGTTTTGTTGGCAGCATGGCATGCCTAGAATGAAGCAAATGGAATCTCTTCAATTCAAGTAAATTAGTAACTGGAAAAAAAACACTGATGTGAGTAGACTGTGTTGTTTCTGTATGTCCAACTCTTTGGTGTTTGTCTCCCACTATCTTACTGTGATCCTGAATCTTCAAGGTAGTCCACAAGCTATTCTCACATGAGAACTGATAATTACTACCCTCAGGAGATGTAAAAGTCTCAATCAGGAAACACAAAAACAAGACCTCAAGGAAATATCTGCACTTGTCTTTTACTGCAGCATTACTCACAACCCCTAAGAGATGGTGGCAATCCAAGTATTCAATGGCGAATAAGGAATAATGTGAAATATACATGAAATATCACTTGGTCTTAAAAAAGGAAGAGAATTCTGAAAAGACAGCAGAGTGAAATGTACCAGGAATCTACCTCAGACCTACACAATTATTGTACTGGCAGAATCTTTCCAATGTAACTGGGGTGGAGGCACTGGCTACAGGGGGAGGTGGGAGGTGAGGGGATCCACCAGAGACAGAGCGGTGAGTAAAACAGGTGGATCCACTGCAATACACAGCTGAGGGGGGCAGCAGGAGAAACAGGAGCATGAGTTTGATCCCCAGCCAAAGAGCTGACCCACATGGCATGGCAGACCTCTACTGACCTGTCCGCTGATCCCCTCAGCAGTGGATTTTTAGTCAGTCTACCTGTTCTGTTCCCTATTCTGTCTCTGGTGAATCCTCTCAGTGCCCCCCACCTCTGACCTGTACCCTAGTTCTTGTGTGCAGAAATAAATAAATAAATAAATATTGTTTAGTATTTATTTGAAAATTTAAAATTTAATAATATAATTTATTTTTACATCATTTTGTGCCTTTTTCCATCTCAGCTGTAATCCCCATGGGATTCCCATCACCAAATCACCATGTGCCATCAGCATAAAATAAATATATTTAAAAAAAATGATATGAGGTAACTATCACTATAATTAATTAATGGAGTTAAGAAACACTATAGTTTATTTTTGAAATACAAGGCCTCAACACCAGACTAACAGAAGCCATGGTAAAAATTTACGAGATCAAAAACACAAAGTTAGAAAACACACAAATAGAAAAACAGAAGAAAAAAGAATTTTAAAATGAAAATAGTGTAAAGTAAACTTAAAAGAGAAATAACACCCATATCATGGGGGTCCCAGAAAAAGAAGAGAAAGGAAAATCACAGAAAATCTATTCAAAAGACCCAAATACTGAAAATTTCAATCTGTGAAATAATCCAGACGTGTAATCCAAGAAGCTCAAAGAGCTCTCAACAAAATCATACTAGACAGACACATACCAAGACACATTATAATAAAGCTGCTGAAAGCCAGTGAAAAGTACAGAATATTAAATATCAAAAGAGGTAGTCCATAAGGAAACACCAATCAGATGGTCAACAGACATTTTGGTAAAAACATTACAAGCATGAAGGAACTGTGAGTCGCTATTAAAAGTTCTAGTCCAAAATTCCTTACCCAACAAGATTAATACCCAAATAGACAGAAGGTACTAAGGTGCTTCACTGAAAAGCAGAAATTATTGTAAAGCAGCAGAATGAATGCTGAGGTAACAGACACATAAAATCACTTAACATGGAGAAAGTAATGAATCAGAACGATTCAGAGCCCAGGCCAACCAATGGACACACAAATAACCCATTATACAGTAACCACAGCACAATTCTTACACTACACTTAATAGAAGTAACACATAAGAAAGCGGAAATGGAATTTAAACAAAACACAGCAGGAAGCCCTCAAAAAACAAAAAAGACAAACCACCAAAAAAAAGAATGAACCACACCAAGTTAAAAAAAAAAAATGGCTACAAGCACTTACGTTTCAATAACCACCTTCAACGTAAAAGGTCTGAATTCATCAAACAGTCAAAACACGTGGAATGGCTGACTAAAAACGTTCTGTTGTATATAAGAAAACTATTTTACCAACAAAGACAAGCACAGACTAGACTAAAGGCTGAAAGGCCCTTATATACACTAGTGACAACCCAAAAAGTCAGAAATGATTTTATCTGATAAAATAGACTTTCAAATAAGAAAGGTAATATGAGATAGAGACCAATAACTTATTATGACTCAGAAGCTAATCCTAAAAAAAATAGCACTCATAAATACATATGCACTGAATAATGGAGAACCAAGTTTATGTAAGGTATTAACAGAACTATGTAACACAGTACTAACAAACTTTAATACCTGACTTCCACCATGGACAGATCAAAAAATCAAAGAATAAAAAAGGCAACAAGGTCCTCCCTGATTGTGCAATGGGTTAAAGCACTGCATTATGAAGCTCTCCAAAGCCACCGCAGCACAAGTTCAATCCCCAGCCCCGGAGCTGACCCACATGGCACAGCAGACCTCTCCTGACCTGCCCACTGCTCCCCGCAGCAGTGTATTTCAGTTCATCTGCCTGTTCTGCTCCCCACTCTTGCCTGGTGAATCCTCTCACCCACCACACCTCTGGCCTGTACCCCAGTTCTGTAAGCATAAATAAATAAATCTTAAAAAAAAAAAAAAGGAACAATAGCTTTAAACGAGTAGCTAGACCAAATAAGTCTGACAGCCACCTACAGAACACACTAGCCAAAAACCACTGCATACACATTTTTTCAAGTGCACATGGAACATTTTCAAGAATAAACAGTATTTTAGAACACAATTCAATTGTCAATAAAACAACAAAGACTGAAATTATATCTAGTATTCTCTCTTACCATAATGCCTTAAGTTCACCATAATGCCTTAAGTTCAAAATCAACTATACAGCCATGAAAAATTATGACTACACAAAGACTAAATTAACTGCAACTGCAAAATTAGTGAAAAGAATCACAAATAAAAAGTGGAGAAATGAACACAGATAGTATAGAAATACAAAGATAAGAGTCTACTATGACCAATCATATGCTAACAAATTCAATACTCTTGAAGAAATGGACACATTTCTAGATCTACATAGTCTATCAAGACTAAGCCAGGATAAAAAATTAACTGAACAAATGAATCACAAGCATGAAAACTGAAAAACTAATAATAAAAAAAAAAAATCTTGCAAAAAAAAAAAACACAAAAGCTCAGGAGAACAGATGGACTTGCAAATTAACTTTATCAAATCTTAATAGGCAAAATAATGCCCATCTTGCTCAAACTGTTTAAAAATACAGAAGGAATGTCCTTAATGTGCTGAAATGAAACCCTACTCCTGAAACCAAAGACAGCACAAGAAAATAAGATTTATAAACCACTGCCTTGAATATTTTATCAATGCAAAAATCTTCAACAAAATATTAGCATAAAAGAGGTTAGTCTCAACACTATCAATCTATCGCCAGCTAGTGTGGCATAAGTATGACCCAGAATCAGGGAGTGACCCACATGGCACAGCAGGCCTCTTCTGTCTTGCCTGCTGCTCCTCTCAGCATGGTATTTCAGTAGATCTGCCTGTTCTGCTTCCTGCTGTCTCTGATGAACCCTCTTTCCATCCTCCCACCCATCCTGCACAACTAGCCTACACCCAGTTCTTGTATGCATAAATAAAAATAAATTTAAACAAATTCAACAGTATACCAAAAAATTATATACAATGATCAAGTGGGATTTATCCCAGAGACAAAGACAGTTTAACATACATAAAACAATTATTGTAATACATAATATCAACAAAAGTAGAGACAGAAATCATGTATCAATAGATACAGAGAAAGTATTTCATTATTCAGTACCCATTTATGATAAAAAAAAAAAGGTGGGAACAGCAGGAATTTATCTCAATATAATAAAGACCATGTATAACAATACTGTAATAGTGAAGAAAAACTGAAAGCTTTCCCTCTAAGACCAGGAAGAAAACTAGGAAGCCCAGCTACCAGTTCTGATTAACTTAGTGTTAGAGAATTTGGCCAGAGCTAGCAGACAAAAACAGGAAAAGAAGAAGTGAAACTATCACTATTTGCAGACTACATGTTTATACATAAAAAGTCTTTAAAACTCCATCAAAAAATTGTTAGAACAAATGAATACATCAAAGTGGCAGGTTACAAAATCAACATACACAAAACCATAGCCCTTTTATATGCCAACAACAAACAGAAACAAAAAAAATTTAATAACTCTATTTTGATATAATAGCTTAAAGTTGAATTGAATACCTGAGAATTAACTTTAAATAATAAGATCTGTACAAGAACTACAAAATGTTACTAAAGGATTTAACAACATAGGGAGATGGAAGGATATCCGGAGCTCATGGATAGAGAAAATCAATAATGAAAATGACTACCCTGTTAAAATGATATTGATCCCTATGTCAAAGGAACTAGAAATAAAAAATAAACTGGGATTATTTCAAGTTAAAAAGGTTGTACCCAGAGAATGAAAATAAAACACTAAGACCCTCCCTAGTGGCGCAATAGGTTAAAGAACGGCACTATGAAGCTCTCTGTAGCTACTGCAGCACAAGTTCGGTCCCAGGCCAGGGACCACGTAGTATGGCAGACCTCTCCCAACCAGCCTCCTGCTCCCCTCAGCAGTGTATTTCGGTAGAACTGCCTGTTCTCCTCCCCATTCTGTCTCTGGTGAATCCTCTCACCGCCCCTACACCTCTGGCCTGTACCCCAGTTCTATATGCATAAATAAATAAATCTTTAAAAAAAAAAAAAAAGGGGGCCCTCCCTGGTGGCGCAGCGGGTTAAAGCACTGCACTACGAAGCTAAAGCCACTTCCCCATGAGTTCAATTCCCGCCTGCCCCGGAGGAGACCACATGGTGTGGCAGACCTCTCCTGACCCGCCCGCTGCTCCCCTCAGCAGTGTACTTCGTCGATCTGCCTGTTCTGTTCCCCACTCTGTCTCTGGTGAAGTCTCTCACCGCCCCTGAGCCTCTGGCCTGTACCCCAGTTCTGTATGTACAAATAAATAAATCTTTAAAAAAAAAAAAAAAAAAAAAAAGGAATCACTATTAGAAAGGCATCCTATTGAATGAGGAAAAATATTTAAATTATATGTAACTGATATGGGATTAAAACCCAAGCTATATAAAATACTCATACCAATTCAACAACAAAAAAATAAAAAATCCAAAATTAATAAGTGACAGCAGATATGAAACAGAATATCCAGAAAACAAAAGTACAAAAGTATATGTGAAAAAAATGTTTGTTGTTGCGTCTAACAAGAAAGAGTCTATGTGAGAATGGCATATGCTAAAGACCTTCAACTGTTAGGATATAGAAAAAAAAGTTATTGCATTTTAGGCGGGAATGTAAATTAGTGCAGCCATTATGAAATGCAACAAAGATTTACCTTAAAGAACTAAAAATAGAAATCAATGTGGCCCAGCAATTTCACTTGGGCATATACCCAAGGAAAATGAACGCATCACCACAAAATCCACACTTACACAATGTTCATAGCAGCAAATATTTACAACAGGTAGGGTAAGGAAGCAGCCAAAAAGTTCACTGATGGATAGAATCAAGAAGTCAGGGACACTAGGGTGCACTATAAAGCCGTAAGAGATAAGGAAATGCAGCCATTTTCAGCAAAACAGAGGACGTCTGAGAGACTGATATGTAGCAAAGCAAGTCAGAATGACAAAAACTGGACATCTGTTTCGTTATGATGTGCGGCAGTGGGATGAAAAAAGGATGACTCATTCGAGTCCATGAGCAGAACAATGAGAAGCCTAGAGGGACAACCCATGAAGGTGCAGTCCAGCTCCAAGGGCAGTCTCATTTTTATTTAGAATCAGACTGAAAATAAAAAAGATCAAAGAATCAAACCAACCAATGGGGAACATACAAGTGTATGGAGGAGGTGCCACAGCTGGCCCCAGCCAAGGTGGGGGCACAGGGAGAGTCAAGGAAAGTCCCGGTGCTTATGCCACTCTAACCATGACATCTACTGCTGTTTCTACACATCCTGTTTTCAGACTAGGACTTTTGCCCTGAGAGGGTCCTTATCAACGCTCCCTGTTTCTGCACACTGAGAGGCACAGAATAGTCAAAGTAAAAGAATAATCAAGGCAAAGACAAAGATTAGTTGAGGCACAGCATAATCCAAGCTCCCACTGACATTTACATAGCATACAATGCAAAACATAAATTTTATGTTACAATTCGTAACATAAAACACTCAAAAACCAGGGGACATTAATATATTATGAGGGCTCTAAGGATAAGAGGGAGGGTAGAGGTCAAGGGACAAGAGTAGGGGAGGCGGAATAAAGATGGGGAATTACAAAATAAATAAAAAATAAAACAAATTCAGTGAGGAAAAATAAGTGAGAAACAAGCTCTCCAAAATCTGTTTACATAAAAAGACAAACAAGGGCCCTCCCTGGTGGCGCAGCGGGTTAAAGCACTGCACTGAGAAGCTAAAGCCATTTCCGCATGAGTTCAATTCCCGCCTGCCCCGGAGGTGACCACATGGCGTGGCAGACCTCTCCTGACCCGCCCACTGCTCCCCTCAGCAGTGTGCTTCGTCGATCTGCCTGTTCTGCTCCCCACGCTGTCTCTGGTGAAGCCTCTCACCGCCCCTGAGCCTCTGACCTGTACCCCAGTTCTGTATGCACAAATAAATAAATCTTTAAAAAAAATAAAAATAAAAAGACAAATGAAACAAAAAACAAGAGGGCCTCCCTAATGGCGCAAGGGATTAAGTCTCAGCACTATGAATGAAGCTAGTGGTGGCCACTGCAGCGTATGTTCAGTCCTGGCCAGGGAGCTGACCCACACGGCACAGCCAACCTCCCCAACCTTGTCCACTGTTCCCTTCAGCAAAGTATTTCAGTCAATCCACCTGTTCTGCTCAATCTGTTCTGAACTGTCTCTGGTGAATCTTTTCACCACCCCCCCACCCTCTGACCTACTCTTGTATGCGTACATAAATAAATCTTTAAAAAACAGGAAATATCTCAAATTGAACTAACTGTACAACTTAAGTAATGAGAAAAAGAACCAGCTAAACCCAAAGCTAACAAAGAGAAGAAATAAAGATTATGGTAGAGATAAATGAAATCGAGAAAATCAATGAAACCAAAAAAAAAGACAAACTACTTAAATCAGAAAAAAAAAATGGAGACATTACTAGTGATTCTACAGAAATATAAAGAAATATAATAGTCTCCATGAATAACTATACACCAGGTAATTGCATAACTTAGGTTAAATGGCCATGTTCCTACAAACGCAAGACTAAAGCAATGAAGAAAAAGTAAGTATGAATATACCTATGGTCATATTTGAGCGTCATGAAAACTTAATTTGTACATTAGAAGTTACTATCCACAAAGCAAAAAGGCAACCTACAGAATGGGAGAAAACATTTCAGTTCACCTAACTGATAAGGAATTAATATCCAGAATATATAGATAACTTCTAAAACTCAGCAGCATAGCCACCAATTCAAAAAATGAGCAAAAGACTTGAACAGACATTTCTCCAAAGACAGACAGCCAAGAAGCACATGAAAAGATGTTTAACATTAATCACCAGAGAAATGCAAATCAAAACTTTAGGATACTACCTCATACTAATTAGAATAGCTACTGCCAAAAAAATAAAATAACTCGTTGATGAGGATGTGAAGAAATGGTGGACTACTGCTGAGACGGTAAATGGTAGCATTACTGTGGAGTACGGTGGGAGGTTCCCCAACAAATTAAAGACAGAACTAACATCTGATCCAGCAATCCCATTGCTGAGCACATACTTTAAAAAGTTGAAAACAGGGTCTCAAGGAGAGAGCTGTACAGCACAACAGCTAAAATGTTACCACAACCCAAGTGTGCACTGGCAGGTGAAGGTGTAAGCAAAATGCAGTAAATGCACAGTCCATTATCCAGACTTTGAAGGGAACACAGCTCAACAATACGGGACAACATGAATACACATGGAGGACACTAAGCTAAATAAGCCAGTCACAAAAAGGCAAATACCGTATGGCTTCGTTTATATGAAGAATTGAGAGTAGTCAAAATCATAAAGACAGTGTAACAGTGGTTGCCAACGTTGGGGGTAGAGTTATTGATTCATGGGCTTAGTTTCAGTCTTATAAAATGAAGAGTTATGAGGATGGATAACAAAAAGATGGCTGCACAACATGTGAATGTATTCATACCACTAAGCTATACATTTAAAAATGGTTAAGATAGTAATTTATGTAATTTGTATTTTAATCACAATGAGAGGAAGGAAATATTGCCATTTGCAATAACTTGGGTGAACCTAAGGATCCTTGCTAAGTAAAATAAACTAGACATAGAAAGACAAGCATTGTTAAGATCTCACTTATATGAGAGGGCAGATGACTGCATCACATGAGCTGCATATAACAAAACAAATCCTGCTATCACCTACAACCACTGCCTTCTGGGCCAGTGCCCACGCTACGAAGCTGGAATCATGATTACTGCAAAACTGAAAGCAAGGGAAACGCCAGACCTAGCTTACATATCCGATGCCAGAATATTTACTGGGGCAGTTTAAAAAAAGTGGCTTGTTCCACAAGCTGATAGCAGTCATTCTTACCCTCCAGTTTCGAATTCGTTTGAGTCTATTGGGGGTTTTCTCCAGAATCTGTAGAAATTCATGTGTCAGTTCTACAAATGAAATAGAACATTTATGAAAAACTGACAGGCAGAACTCATGAAACAAGAATAATCTCCACTAACTGTTTTTGTCTGAATTATGTCACCTCTGGCCAGATAAGTACTTTGGCCAAGTGCTTTTCAAGGGCCCTTCCTCTAAAACTTACCATCTAAAAGCTCCAAGGTCACAGTGGCATCAACATACTCCCACCAGTGCTTCCCATCAGTTGAGACTGGGATCTCCCAGTTGGACCACTTGCAAGCCAGGTGAATGCAGACACAGGCCACCACAGGAGGTGTGTACTGCAGACTAAATGTGGTCAAATGCAAGCTGACATCAGAGGGAAGGAAACAAGAGTGACATGAGCTCTCAATTCTGAACCCAGTTAAAACTCTCCATTAATTAAAAAAAAAAAAAAAAAAGTCCAAAAATACACTGGAGAGCAAAAGGGCAAGAAAACCCCAAGTCAGTGCACTGATTCAGCATATAACATGACTTTCCATTAACTCACCTGCTTGGGTAACATTTCTGAATTTTTTTTAACTACACACCTTCAAGCCACACATTGATTAAGGACTAAATACCCTGAAAACCATCTTGTCTCTTGTCAATCATAGATCTGGTCCATTTAAAAGCACATTTTAAATGTGCTTGATGGATGGTTTTCCTTTTTAATTTCTCCTATCAGGTGACAAAAATGAACTTCTTAGCTCTGAGTCATTAAGAGTGTCTTTGGTTTCCATGAAAAAGCAACAAATTGGAGATGAGAATGAGAATAAGGGAATCATCTGATAATACTAGTTACATGTTTATAATTTTCTTTAAAGGGAAGAATAAAAACAACTCTTTAAATATATCCATGTTCATTTATCTGGAAGTGGGGGAAGAAGTCTTTTAAAATATAATGACTGCAGAATCCTCCAAGTTAGATTTTTGGGATTTGCCAACAAATCCCAAGTTTTTCAATTTTTCAAAATTATGTGCTTGGATATTTTATTTTTGTTCTTAGATACTTTAAAGCAAAGTAACACAGACAGAATTAAATATTTTATCAAACTGTTAACACCAAGTAATAACATCATGTTGGCAAAGTGAGAAGTACCATGGTAACAGGTACAACATGAAAACTGTGTAAATATAACTACAAAATAAAACAATTACAATTTACAAAAGGAATGTCTATAACACTTTGTATCAAATATCCATGCATGTTCTTTGGGCTCCAGTTTACTAATGAGAGATCTGACATAACCCCTCAAAAAATCATTCCAACCCAAGTAAGTGCCTCTTCCAAAAATAAAAGAGAAAAACATTAAAATATAAACCTGTTGGTTGCCATGAAGTAAGAAGTCTGTGCTAAGTCCTTGCTTGCTAAAAGAGAAAAGTGGGTAGGGGAGAAAAGGGGGAGGGAAAAAGTTATTAATTCCTTCATTCCCAACAATTATTTACTAGACATTTAATATTTGCAAGGCAGAAAATAAAGTGGTGAATGAAGCAGATGAAATTCCTGGCCATCAGATATTTACATTCTACCGGAGCAGAGAAATTAACAATTTTTAATTTTATGAAATTAATACTCAAGCTTTATTCTGTTCCCCTAAGTATCTGAGATACTTGTTTAAAATACATTTCCTGGTTATCCCCTCCAGAACATGACTCAATTTTAGGAAAAGGACTCATTCATTTTTAAGAAATAATCCAGAGATTCTGATGCAAAGCACTCACTGAGAAATACAAGATGAGGGAATGAATTAATTTTTTTTTCGGGGGGGGAGGGGAAGAACTAATTTGGAGGCAAGATCACAATCCAGAATCCCTGGATATAACAGAAAAGTGATTTTTGCTAAAAATAAATAAATAAAGGTTTTAATTGATTTAAACTGTGATTTAATCCCTAAATCATCAAATAACAAATTAATTAACCTATTACAATAAAAAAAGAGAGTGCTACATTCCTCCTGCTCTGGATGACAAAGCAAATTTTAATCTTGCTAGAATTTAAGTCTTTTCAGTATTAACATATATTCATTTTTATTTAACCCAATTTTTATGTAAACCTTTTAACACTTGCAAATTATAAAGAACAAATCAGGAAAACTTGGAGAACTTTAATACAAAATGATACTAAAAATCAGGGTGGTCCACAAAAATATAAAAGGCATTCAATGGCATGTAGCTATCTTGACAATATTTAAACTAAACAGTGGGGCCCTCCCTGGTGGCGCAGAGGGTTAAAGAGCAGCACTATGAAGCTTTCCACAGCCACTGCAGCACAGGTTTGATCCCTGGCTAGGGAGATGACCCACATGCAAGGCAGATCTCTCCTTATCTGCCCACTGTTTCCCTCAACAGTGTATTTCAATACAGCTGCCTCTTCAGTTCCCCACTCTGTCTCTGGTGAATACACACACACACACACACACACACACACACGCACACGCACACGCACACACACACACACACACACCCGCATCTCTGGCCTATGCTCCAGGTCTTGTGTGCATAAATAAATAGATCTTTAAATATAAATAAATAAATTAAATAGTGGAACTAGTTTTCAAGCAATTATGACTATTAAAGCTAAATTAATAAAAAGAAAGTCTTGCTAAGGGACTGCCAACAAGGAAGTAAGTTCAAATAAATTTTAGGTGATGCTCTGGGTGCCTTTAAAAGTAGATAGAATCAAATTAAGATCCCACCCTTAAGACATCCTTAAAATTGCTGTTAAGATACCCATGATTTAATAACTTCTCAAAATTTACCTCAGTTTTGACAAACATCCTTAAAAAGTTAACAACCTTTACCTGAAAGCACCTAAAAACATGACTATTATAAGAATCAACAGAAATTCCCAACTCAGAATCACTCATTTTGACTTAAAACAGGCCTTTCAGTTTGACTTTTGAACAAAACTGCCCTGTTATGTATTTTTCCACAGCAAATCACACCCTCCAAATGACAGGAGAAAACAAAATTTAAGACAGCAACCTGAGGTTGGGACTACTTACCTCTAACAAGCTGTGTGCACTTTACCACGTGTGTATGTGGGTGATCAATTGTTAGTTCAAAGCCTTAAAAAAAAGCAAAACAAAAGCTAATGATAATCAAAGCATTTTACACTTCTCGTATCTGAGTCATCATTAAAGGTCTCCATTTTTCACTCCCCAAATTCCTACTCAGAACCTACACTTAAATGATTACTATCTTCTAAAGCTAACGCTTGAGAACCATTTTAAATCCTACTCCTCCTCTCACCTAATTTTGCTCCCTTTCATTGCATTTTTGTTCTAACTTATTTTCTTAAAAAAATATTTCTTACACCCTTGGCAGCTTTCTGACATAGAGGATTTCTCCCCTCAGCTGTGGTCGCCGCAGCTCTCCCACCACCAAAGCAGCCACAGTCAGCGAGCGCAGTCCACTATGCTCCCCCTAGCCAGCCCATTTTACCCATCACCCTCACACACTTCCCCTAGGTGCCTCACTCTAGGTCAGCTTTCTAGGTTTCTGGTTGGCCCTTAGTTTGGTTTCTCTACAGTCCTCCTTTCCATCATTTTAATTGTAACAGGTACTCGTCAATTTTAACCAACCTCAAATGGTCTTTACCAAAATTAAAGAGGATTAGTGTCTATACACATTTTTAAGGAAGTATATCTTTTTGCATATATGGATAAATTTTCTAGATTAATGAAATCCTAGAGGAACTTACATAATGTGAATTATTCTAAAACAATAATTAATTCCTGCAAATTGGACCTAACTGGGCTTCACGCTAAAGTATTACTAAAAATGTAGTCTGCCAGAAAAATAGTACTGTCCCCTAACATGTGGCTACAGTGAAGATAATTTAAAGTAAAATTTAAATTTTACTTTAGCAGAAATTAACTTCAGAAGTAAACTTTGAGGAACTCACTGTTTACATATGTATGCAGTAAATACAGATGTACCAGTAACTCAAAAAAAAAGTCATGAGCTCTTTCCTCACCCTGAGAAGAAAGCCCAAAAGAACTAGAAAAAACTATTTTCCATAATTGCTAAAGCTTTTACAGGTAGTCTTTCTGATGAAAATAACTAATAACAACATCAAGAGGACTGTTCACTAATCACCATAGCCTGAAATAATCTATCTTCTACTTTGCCATTAGTTGTAAACACTTACCGATTTTATAAACAATGCGTGTTTATCTAGATATGACAGACTACAAAAACTCATAAAAGTAAGATTTATATAGGTGGCTTCTGCTATTGTTTATTAAAGTTAAAATATGCCAAATCTTAATATGCAAATCATAAACCTAAAATGAAAAAAACTAGTTATTTCAAAGGCCTATCTTCATTCTCACTATAGTATAGGCCAAGATTAAATTCTTAACTCCACAACTCGAGTTAGAAAAAACCTCAAGAGATTTTTTTTTCTATTTAACAAACTTAATTCTTATCATTGTGTATTTTTTAATGTTTTCTGGGAAATAAACATACCTAAAGTCTGCAGAATTATGCTTTCTAATATCACCAGATCTTGAACTTGTTGCAGGTAAGCCTGCAGATGAGAAGACAGACCAATTATTTTTGCATAACATATAAAGTATAACCAATTCCAACAACCCATCCCAGGAAAACCAAAGACAAAAAAAAAAAAAAATAGTGAAGGCACTAGGCGTTATGGTAGGAACAGAAATATAATTTTATCCCTATTCAATAGAATCTGCTTTTAAAAGACAAAAAAAGTGACATATTGAGCATTAACACATAAATGACTATTAAAAAAGAACTAGTGATTTGAATAATTTAGATTTTAAAGTTCAGATGATGTAGATAAAGAAAATGAAAGATACTTCTTTTTTCAACATTATCAAAAGATATTTGCAGAGCCTTCTTACATTACTGTAAGTAAGAGAGTCCTATTAAGCTTCCCCTTTGGGCTAGTGCTAATTTCTAAAGTTCAAAGGGAAACAAAATTCTCCCTTAGATTTGCGCTAGTCAGTACTAGACCCACTACCCACAATGGTTACTGAGCTAATGAAATGTATCTAGGCTACATTGTAATGTGATATGAATGAGAAATACACCTGGTTTTGAAGATTTTTTTTAAGATTTATTTATTTATTTATGCATACAGAACTGGGGTGCAGGACAGAGGTGCAGTGGTGGTGAGGGGATTCACCAGAGACAGATCTGGGAGCAGAACAGAAAGACTGCTAGGGGAGCAGCGGGCGGGTCAGGAGAGGTCTGCTGCACCACGTGGGTCATCTCTGCGGCTGGGGATCAAACTCGCACTGAAGCAGCTGCAGCTCTATTGTAGTGCTGTGCTTTAACCCTCTGTACCACCAGGGAGGGCCATGAAGACAGTTTTAACAATAGTGAAAATAATGTGAACTATCTCATTAATAACATCTTAATAATTTTAGATATATATATATTCCTTAAACTAGTATTAAAATTTCACTTTTATTTAAACATTTTATTTTGTTGTTGTTGTTTGCAGCCTAAAAATTAGTTTATGAAAAAAGTATTATTTACTTTATGGCAGGAGAAGCAAATGCCAAAACTTGCTACCCAAGAGGCAACTGGAGGAAAGTTTCAAATTTACACTACATTAAATTTACTACAACTGCAAATACTACACAAATGATTAAAAGATACTTATTTCAGAAGTTCTTGGGTTTTTATTTCATTCCCATGAAAACAACATTTGCCAATTACAACTACTATGAGTATCAGTAAACAATAAAACACAGTGTCCTGGAGAACCTCTGTGCTGTGAGGCTCATATGATAGAGAAAAAGGTTCACAAGCACGAGGTAAGCAAACGTGCCCTCCCGTCAGGCAGGCCAGGACAATCAGCCAGTCACCCAGCACAGACTTAGATCGCAGGACAAGGGCAGCCACAGGACATGTGTGACAGAGCTGGGGCCTCAAATACAGATAAGCAAACCACGTCAGTATCTTAAAATTTTAAATAAAGTTTACCAAAAAATTAAAAATTTTAAATAACATGTGGCTCCCACCATATTTCTATTGGATGGCACTGGTCTTGATCTCCAGCAGATAAGACTTGGGTCAAGAGTTAAGAAAGATAGGTATTATAAACTTTCCACTTAACTTTATGATCTTGAATATGTCCAGTAAAGGTTTAGACTATGTTAGTTCTCCTTCCATATAGTGAAGAAATCTCTCCTTAATCACCTCACAAAGTTCTTAGGTAAGAAGCTATATAAATGCATTTTAGAGAAGGAAAAAAAATGAAGGTTTTTTTTTCATTTTATTAAAATAAAATTTTGTTTTTATGGTCAATTCATTGGACCAATGATATTTACTATTCTCAAATCTAAGTCCACAGCAATAACTCTTTTCAGCAATTGTAGCCAAAGAGAAAAATGAAGGAAGTCAAAACAATCCTATGCAAAATACTCAATTCATGACCTTAGAAGTCAGTGACTGGGAAGTGATGAATTGTGAGAAACTGAAAAGTCTGGCACTTATAAGTAGATGGAGAAAAATTACAGATTTCTGTTAATTTTGGATTATTCCTAATGTAGATCGGTTAGTATCTTACACTGGATGCATCTGTTATCTGTTGTTAACTAGATAAATGGGAGTTGTATCTTATGACACATTGGAGAAACTTGATCTGTTTTTGATATTAACCCCTAATTAGTCAGGAGACTTTCACTTCTTTTTTTTTTAAAGACTGGTTTTTGTTTTTATTTATTTATGCATACGATAACTGGGGCATAGGGAAGGCGCCAGAGGTTTGGAGGTAAGCAGATTCACCAGAGACAGAGTAGGGAGCAGAACAGGTGCATCTACTGAGGTACACTGCTGAGGGGAGCAGTGGGCGAGACAGGAGAGGTCTGCTGCGCCCTGTGGGTCAGCTCCATGGCCAGATCAAACTCATGCAACAATAGCTGGGATAGCTTCATAGTGCTGAGACTGGCCGGTACGCTAACAGGAGACCCCCGAGTCTTACTTCAAGTAAGTCAAGGAAGGATGAAAGGAGTGGGGAATAAGCCCAAGTGTATCTACATACGATAAACGTATGAAAGAAGAGCTTTAACTTCTATTATGAATGATTTTTAAGTGTTTGGATTCTTTTATAATGAGCATATAAAACTTCTGTAATTTCTCTAAGAGTTTTTAAAAAGTGACAGAATTCTTTTAATTCCTAATAAAACTTCATTTACGAATATTCTTCATAGAGAAATCATAGTGTTGGAAGCTGGAAATTATCTTCATAATAAGGAATGGCTACAATACGCACGCCTATGATGAAATACTCTCAGCATTTAAAGTGGAGAATACGATGGGGACAATATGGGATACAGTTAAGTGAAAATAACAAAATAAATGCATGTAGAAAAGAAGTTGCAAACAGTAACGGTTCATTTAAGTATCTGTGGTCTAAATTATTTCTTTCTCCTATTTTTTTCTTGCATTTTCCAATTTTATTACAATGAATACAATTTTTTTCCCATAAAATTTCTTTGATGTTTTTGTAAGGAAAAACAGCCACGGTCCCCACAGCCACGGTCCCTTTAACAGCTACAATTTTAGACTCAGTTACAAAGCTAACTAACTAAAGAAAAACAGCGATATGTAATTAATTCCCTACCTCACTCCTGGTATCAGGAAGCGATTCCTGTGGATGGAGACAAGCGTGAGCCACCTTGATGACATGCTCCAATTTTTTTGGCTGCTCCTCTACCTTCGCTGCTAGAAATAAAGCTGCTGGAGCCACAGACTGGATAGGAAGAAAGTAAATCACATTATTACTTGTTTATTTCTACATCTAAAACAGAACTAAGTCTCAAACCAAGTTCTTTGGTTGCCCCAACATCACCATCTTTTACTTGTTTTTAATTCTACCTATATGTCTGCCCCTCTCCTATCAACTAGTCCACCTTGGAAAACCAAACCTTCAACAAAGTCTCTCATTAAAAGCTCTACAAACAACTTTCTACTTCAGGCAAGACTCTTTTTATTAAGTTTGTATCAAAGCACTCTACTTTTGTCAAAGGAGTAAAATGAAACATCCAATGAATTGTACACTTTAACAAAACAATGAATTTATTGTAACTGAATGACCTCAATTATGTGAGTGAAAACACAAAGCTGTAAGAACGGAAGTTGAAGTACAGTATTATATATTCAAGGGGTCGCATAAGAGGCACTTGGGGGGCAAAAACTCAGACAGTAAACAATGTAGGGAATTAAAGTAATAGAACAGAAAGGTAGCCTAGTGATCTGGGAAACCTCAGGAATCAGTGTTCCGGCAGGATTCTGTCAGGTAACCAGGCAGCACTCAGAGAGGAGGAGGGAAGTTCTTTATTTACGCCAGCAGGCCCAGAGTAAATTTCTCTGAGTCCTGAGCAATTAGGCAACAGAATATTTGTTGTCCAAAACAAGGGGTAGTTAGCTGGGATGCATGAATCAGGTATGTGGCCTTGAAAGCATTTATCAGTTGTTCCCTGAAACTTTCCCAACTTCAACTAATCAACAGGTCAGCCTGACATTTCCCACTTCATCAGAACATCTCTTGAATCTGAAAAATAAGTTTCAAAGGTGCAATGACAAGAGCTAGATTCACCAGGAGTCAGAGACAAGCAATCAATAATTTCAGAATTTTTTTCTATTCTAAGCAGGTATTTAAAACTTCTCCTCCTTTCTATTTGTTGCACCTGTGCATGGAGCCTGCTACATATACACTGCTTAAAATTCAAGACAAGCCAAGAGGAAAATGGGTATGAAAAAACATGAGGATACTAAACTAAGTAATTAACTTATTTAGTTAATCAGATGTGAGACACAAAAGATTTTTAATGAGTGTGAAATTAAAGACTTTAGAAAAAAATCACAATAGAATTTAAAAGATATTAGAATGATCAAGAAGGAAAGATGAGATACATTAAGTGAATTTTCACAGAAGAAAAAACATTATTAATCCAGACATTAAAAAGTAAAGATTAAGCACCAGTAGTAGAAATAAAAGGGGAAAGACACACAGGCATCACTTTGGAAAAATAATATTGCTTCACTAAATATATGGGTATGTATTTGTATGCACAAAAAAATTCTAATGGGATGTACTGAAATATTAACAGGATTATCTCTGAAGAGTGGGTTATAGGGAAATCATTTTCTCTTTTATTGCCTTTTTTTTAATTTTATGACAGGGAGAGAAAAAAGTTAACAATATAAAAATTAACAGAACTTTATAACTGAATGAACAAAGAAAATTAAAAGGACAACTTACAGACAACACTAAAATTTAAGCCTCCAAGGGAGGCTTAGTAAAATATGGCATGCATACATTGCTGATAAGGCAAGATAAAAAATCCCATTAAATGAAAGACTGCAAGAGATAAATTTCAATCTAATTTTTGTGCAGTCAACCATGTAAGTACTCACTGCTCCCCATGGAATCATTTACCAAGTTGGCTTATCAAAGAAGCATTTTCCCACCAAAGTCTTTAAAAGGAACTCTTACACCAGTTAAGGGAATTAAGATTTTTTTCATTTTAAAAGAATGACAGCTAACGTTTATTTGTTTGACATGTGCAAGCCTGCATAAATTAACTCACTTATAGCCTTTTAATTACTCCATAAAATAGACATTATCACTGACTCGAAAGAGACAAGAAACTGAAACAAGAGAGTAACTTGTCGAATGGCATTTAGCTAGCAAGCAGTGCAGCAAGGATCCCAACTGAGGTGTAAAAGAGCTTGTTGACTCCAGAACCCATATTCTTAACCATAAAGCTCCACCTTTTAAATGTCAACCAATCAAATCATATCTTTTAAAATATAAAATGTAAAGATATGCATACAGAAATGCCATTAATGAGGTTGAAATTCTTCTCAAAAGGAGAGTAAATGCAATGCAAAATTTAAGTGAAAACAGACCAATTAACAACCACGACTCCAGGGTATTGATTCGAGTAGTGATTACATATACAGAATGAGAACTGTACTCAAGTTGCACACTTCAGATCTTTGTGCTGTTATACTTTAACCTTTATGACTAAAAAAGGCAAAACACTAGAAACAAAGAACTACAACAAAATGAGAATTACAGCTCTAACATAAAAAGCTCTAACTTACACAAATAAGAAAATCAGAACAATAAAATAGGGGTAAAGAGAAGCAGTAATTTTAAAGTTAAATTTTCAGTTTTAGAACAATAACCAAGAAGCTCACTATCACTGAACTGTAAATTAGGAAAACAGGAATTTCCATCTTTTCAGCACTGTACCCCTAGTGCCTGCTAAGTAGGCAGAACTCGGTACTTCCTGAATGCATGTTGCTAGTGAGGACATTAGAGAAAAGGAACCTCTCTTAACAGTGCTGGAAACAATTTATCAATATATTGATACAATCTTTCACTATGGCAAATTGATGGCACACTGACACAACAAAAAAATGTTAAAAGCATACCTTTTGACATAGCCATTTTACCTATGGGAATTTATATTAAAATAGTCACATAGACCATGTGTATGTAGACTATCTTATGAACATAATTTATAATATACTTACATGTTATTAATATAGTAATATGCAATAATGCGTATTAGTCCTCTCAAATTTGAATTTGGATTCATCACAGCTAAACTCTTAGAATTCACATATTACGAAGGTGATATTTTTGATCTGTTAATTCCACAATGTGCTTAAAATCAATTCTCTAAAGATAATACCACCAAATTAAGTCACTGGATGTGACTTTTGAAAAAAGTCATGACATCCAAAGAGTATCTCTATGTACTTTGGAAGACACACAGAAAAGTGAACCTCTGTTCTTGCTCAAGCTAACACATAGGAAATAAGATGTAATAAGTTATAAAGTAAAAGTATCAATGTGCTTGATACAGAGATGAAAGAGAAGGCAAACTCATTGAGATGTATTTCATCTGGATTTAAAATTTTCACCACATAAAAGGGAAGAACTGTAGAAAAACTTTGTAACTATCAAGACTGCTGTGGATTTCCTCTTCAAATGTGTTTTTTACCCTGCTACTCTCCAAGAGCATCATTAAATGCTTCTCTCTTTAAAACCATGTACTTGCAATAAGAGGTAGGGTAGAAATTAAGGGCAGAAGAAATTGAGGCTGGCTGGGTTACCAAGAAAAATAGGAAATACTTAATCTACAAATCCAAAGATTGTCTTCTGCAGTTACCTCCAATACCAAATCTGCCAGCCCCTTACAAGAGAATACCCAGCTTCACCGGTTCTCTACCCACTGCACAGAAAAAGAACTAAAAACCCATCATGCTAAGGATAAATCTGAAACACTTTCCATCCAAAGTGTAATTAAAAAAAAAAAATGCAGTATTTGACTCACAAGTCCAAATGAAGTGCTCATCAAGTTTAGCCTTATTATCTTAGTATTTCATTAAACAGTCTTATCTGCAACTGGGATATTAGCTTCCAAGTCATCGACAACAGTGTTAAATAGGACCATTTCAGAGAGCAAAACTGAAAATAGTACTATTTGCAGTTCTGTCCAAAAAAAAAAATCCCTTTATAGCTATTTTCTTTTTCCAGTCTTAAAAGTCATTCCTCTGTTATCACATAATGTACCTTCCCCCTCCAACCAACCAATGATTAGAATTTTAGCAGATGCTTAGAAAATCTAAACTTTTTTCCCTATGATGATATTATTACATAAGAACAGTTTTCTCTTTTCTTAAAGATTTATTTACTTATGCATGCATGCAAAGACTGGGGTACAGGACAGGGGTAGAAGGTGGGGGGTGGGGGGGATTCACCAGACACAAAGTGACAGATCAACTAAAATACACTGCTGAGGGGAGCAGCAGGTGAGACAGGAGAGGTCTGCTGTACCACATGAGTGACCTCCTTGGCTGGGGATCGAACTCATGTCCAGTAGCTGGGGATAGCTCAACAGCACTGAGACTTTAATCCCTGCACCACAGGGAGGCCAATGCTTTTCTCCCAACCCCAAAATATTAAGTTTAAACATTCTATTTCTTTAACCACCTACTCTAAGGATGCAGTAAACCTATCAAACAACTAGACACTTCACAAAATTGGAAGGTTTAATTCAGAACTGCAGTGTAACACACAAAGTGATGAACCCTAAATTCTAAACATCAAATCTCAGCAGCAAAGATCAACAAAAGAGAAATGAGGTTGAAATCAATCACAAAAGAACTACACCATATTAAAGAAAATCATACTTACATTTCGATGAAACTGTGTGAAGGACTGTATCATATAAAATCGATGCATGTATACTATCGCGGTGTTGATAGTCAATTGAGAGCTAAAATGTTCAAGTTAAGGTCCCGTAACAGGTAGGCAGGCAAGCAGCACAAATCCAAAACATACAACTTCTACAACTTCCCCAAGGCTCATGTGGCCAAGTACAATCCATGCTAAGTGACATAATAATACCTCTCAAATTAAAGAGGTTTGTTTTCTTTAACCAAATTATTAACTGTCCCTCTTCTGGGGACAGTCACCTAGAAGCATTCAGAATGGCCCAATGTTTGACACACCCCGCAGACTACCCTCCAATACAGCCTTAAACTAGGCTGCCCCAAAGCCCTGGTAACAGAATTGTTTACCTTTTTACCACAGTTAGGAAAGCACCAAAATCCACAAGTTGTATATGCCCAGACCAACTTCAAGGAGTTCATGCCGTGAGAACTAAAGTTCTTAAGACACTGTCAAAAACGACAAAACCTGTCAGCCAGGCCTATGGCGGCTCCGCGTGGGCCAAATGTGTCCCGGACAGGATCAAGAGGGCTTTTCTTACTAAGGAACAGAAAACTGTTGTGAAAGTGTGGAAGGCACAGCAGAGTCAGAAAGCTAAATAAAAAAATGAAGCTTTGAGTAATAAGAAAAAAATGATGAACTGACACCTCAATGCCTACACATAACATGTATTCCACATAAATTTACTGAATAAATAAGCAAACTCTTCAGCATAGTGGATGAAGATGGAATATGAAAAACCTACATAAGATCTAACCTTTCTATCACTTACCTACTGAAATCCTGCAGTGGTGATACATCAGCTCAGGATATCTCTTTACATGATTTACAATACCCTCAATGTTCTGGACCCTAAGTATGTCTTGACTGGCACCTCACCTTCTAAGCTCCAGCTACTAACTTTTCAGCTCCACCTCTCTCTCTGACAACCAAGTCTTATAACACAGTGAACACTAGGACCAGAAACAGTGTTATATGGTTTGATGTTCATTTACTTAAAAGACAATGAGGGGTATAAATACCAAGAAGTTCCATGACAGTTAACAGTTTTAATAACATCACACAAAGCAAAGAGCTAGTGAAACCATTTCTCAACAAAAAAAGGTCAACTCAGTAGTGACCTGATGCTTAGGAACCAAACTAGATATGAGCAAAAAACCGGACCCTCTTCTGAGGTGAGCATAACCTTAACAAACAACAAAACAGTAACACTTAAATGAAAGTTGCACCCAAGAGTAATTCTCCAAACTCGGGGTGGAATTCTAAGTCTATGTTCGTTTTTTTTCTGCTACAAAATGAGTATATTTTCTGACAAAAATGTTTGGGAGGAAAGTCACTAACAACCCCTGTAAAGTAGGAGGAAAACGAAAACATATCAGCACTACGAGTACCTTGGCCCAGGATTTTGTAAACGATTTTTAAAGACATTACATTCAAGGTTCTAACCCCTACAAATCTAAACTGACACAGTGCCTTCCCCTAGAATTCTACAAAATTCTAACAGTAGTTACTCTCTGAACACCGGAGGCCAGAAGATCAAATGCAAAGTGTATCGCCCGAGTTTAGGACGAGAAAACCAAGAAACTGACAGGCAACTTCAACAGCGCGAATTGGGAGGAGTGGGTTTTGGACCAAAGCTGGGCTATGACGTCTGGGTCCCCCTTTATAAACTCTTACAACACTGATTTTTCTCAAAACTACCTGGCTAAACACACCAAGCCGGGAAGGACAAGAATTCCCAGCCAGGTCGGTGGCATGGGCGGGCGAGCGGGAAATTAACTCCGCCTCGTTCCCTTCGCACACTCTGAATCTGAGCCCGCTCCGCCGCGGCTTCTCGGGGGCCACCCACCCGCTCCCCGCTCCCTTCCCCGACAGAGGCTAAGACCTAGATGCCCGAGCAAGGCGGGACTCCAGGCCGAAGGCCTAGGCCGCAAGGATACACGTTAAGACGTTGTCCCATGTCCTGGAGCAGATTGGCCGCCTGCTGGCGATAAGAAAGTTCTTTATCTGGATCCAGGCCAAAGCGACGGGATGGGCTGTTCTCCAGCTGCTCTCGAGTAAAATACCACCGTTTGTTGTTGTTCTTCCTCTCTCCCTCCATAGTGCTTCAACCAGAAGGCAGCGGCGAAGGCTGCAAGCACTTCCCAGCGTCACCTAAGCGGCGACACACATCCGCTCTTCGGGGGCAACTGCGACGTGACGAATTTCCGCTAAGGGCAGACGGCTAGGCTGTGACACGCTTCCGCCGCGGAGTGCTAGTTAAAAGGGCCCACTTCCGGAATGGACCTCGCGACAGCCCGTAGCCGAGTTACCAGCCAGTAGGCGACCAGAAAAGAGTTTGGTTCCACGACGCAGGCGCCGGTCTTATGACCATGGGGACTTGGGTGGGGCTAGAAGTTCTCGTTCAAAATCACGTGTCCTCGCGCGAGAGCTGAATTGAGCGTTCGCGCCTAGACTCCGGGCGGAGCGACGTTGCGGCGCAGTTAGGTTCCCGCCCGCGCGCCCTGGCGGCTCTTAGGAGAACTTGGTGGTTGACTTACAACCAGGTCGATGGAGACATTTGCGGAGAGGAGAAGGTGAGACTGTCAGAGGCTGAAAATGTCATCAGAATAGCGCTGTTTATTTATTTTTTTTATCGTAACGTAAAGTACCTAGCGGTAGCCGTACAAAGCGTTTGAAACAGCGCTTTACGGTATCGAACTAAACCCCGGAAACGTCCACACGCTTCTCCGAGTTAAAGTAATGAAATGATCATAAGAGTACTGATTGAGTGCTAGCATGACCCGGGCACAGCGCTGCCTTGGAGACACAGCTTTTTTCCAGGGCATCGTTTCCAGAAGTGGCCATTTTCAAATCGGTTTTACACGCAGGTGAATTAAAACTGCTCTTTCAATGGGGAAAGCCACCTCGACCCACTCCCCTGAGCATGCACAAACAAAGCTGTCATCTCTTGTCCTCTGTCAAGGTGGATGGCAGCTCCCAGCTAAATACCCGACCCAGGGCGAAATGTGGGGCTCTGTGCCTCCCCCACAAATGACAGTGGTAGAGCTTTCGTGTTAGATGGCGAGGAGCATGAGATTTAAGAAGTCGAAACCACTTATAGTAGTACTGGCACATAGAACACAGCTAGGGGTGTGTCCGAGGTGTTTACGTTATATTGAAATCCAAGACAAGGTCACTGCCTTCATTTTATATCTCTGCCTAGTGCGGCCCTAGTCCTCCTGCTCATAAATGCTCGCGATCCCCATAATAAAGTGATGTTAGTTTGCTCTACACCACAAGCATAATGTCATTGTTCTTTCCGTTCAAGCAAACTGTACTCACTGAGATTAAATTTGAATAATACTAGAATCATTTGTCTTTTTTTTTTTTGTCATTCCTACACACGGGTGCTCCCACTCAGTATCTTTGAGTCTAATTCATACTCAGTCATATTGTCTTCCATTTCACGCCCTATGCTGTCACATATTGCCAACAATTAGCATTAACTCCTTTTTACCCAGAAAAAAATTGAGGCTCAGGAAGACTTAGATTACATTTTAAAAACGTAGGATTCCAGACTTCTTCCATCACAAGCTTTTTTCTTTTAATAGAATGAGCACTTTTTCATTTGTGAAGGCAAATGTATTATCCTTTAGGCAGCCAAAGCTATTTCTGAGACTCCTTTGCTGTGTGAGGATGCAGTATCATAGCTGTATCGTTACAGAATATCTGACACAACAGGTGTTCAGTTCATGTTTGGTTTAAAATGATAGTAGCTTTTAGATAAATTCCCCTTGAATCCTAAACCAGAGGAATTTTCCTTTTTTTTTTTTCAATTTAAATAGATCTGTTTCCTATAAATCATTTTTTAAAAGATTTATTTATGCATACAGAACTGGGGTACAGGCCAGAGGTTCAGGGTTGGTAAGAGGATTCACCAGAGACAGAGAGGGGAGAAGAACCGGCAGATTGAGGAGTTGCATTGCTGAGGGGAGCAGCAGTGGTTCAGGAGAGGTCTGCTGTGCCATGTGGGTCACCTCTGGGCAGGATCGAACTCGCACTGAAGCCGCCACAGTGCAGCGCTCCAACCCACTGTGCCACCAGGGAGGGCCCTGTAAATCATTTCTATAAGCTTCCTATTCACTGAACTAATCTTCAGAATAAAGATTACAATATTTCATGGTTTGATCTTAATTGTCATAAGTACATTCACACGGTACTAATGAATGTCATATTTTCAGTCATGTCAAACTTGACCATTTTCACTGTTAGGACAATTTCTCCCTACAGTGTTAGTATAGTTTCCACATTTACACTCAGTAACCACACTGATAGCTTAAATTGGCTGTGAGTGGACTGGTAAAGTAACCACTGGCCATGCAGAAAAAGAATTGTATGTATGTAAAGAGATTATAAAATTTACTGATAAAAAGTGTAGCATACAATTTATGAAAATAGTCTCTGTAAATAAAACAAACTGTACCTTAGAATTCTTTTAAGTTACCAAACATTGCCAAGCATTTTTTTTCTTAATTTATTTTTGCATAGAAGAACTGGAGCATATACCAGAGGTGCAGGGGGTGAGAGGATTCACCAGAGACAGTGGGGAGCAGAACAGGCATATATCTACTGACATACACTGCTGAGGGGAGCAGTGGGCAAGACGGATAGGTCTGCAGTGCCATATGTGGGTCAGCTCCCTGGCCGGGAGTCAAACTCATGCTGCAATGGCGGCCAAACACTCCATAGTGCTGAGAAAACCCCTAGGCCACCATCAGGCCTAACACTTGAATTAAGAACCAACCTACAGTTGTATTTGACAAGTCAGTAGAGCTTTGAATGTCGGTTGACATTTCCATTTGCATTGAAATTTACGCTAGAACTTGTCAGGCTCAAGCAACATCTTTGTTAAATTAGATAATAGTGCTTGGATACTGGGAAAATACTTCAATTTTTTTGTGCTATTAATAGTATAATGGCTACAATGTGAAACACTTTTAACAATCTACAGTACTAACATTTGCCCCTTTCCTTCCAGACTCACCTGGCCCCTTCTGCTCTTTCCTATGGGTTCCTATCACTAAAAGGCATCTTAGACTTGTGGCAGGTTTTTGGGTATCTGTGGCCACACTTTGGGCCAACCCTACTTGGCTGGACATTTGCCCATGAGGGGATGGGTCACTGGGAGATTTACTAGAAACTATTGATGTTATCCTACTGTGCACTAATTCTATTAAAGTTCTTTTCAAAAAAAAAATTTATTTTCTATTAAAGGTCCTACACACTTACTGCATTCTCTGTCTTTATGTGGGGATGGCAGAACCATGAGAGCCCTGTGCCTCTCATTCTGCCCAATGACAGATTCAGCAGGAGTAAAAGGGCATTTGGTTGATGGTTGGAGTCTACACATGAATGAGCTTGAGAAGCATATTTAAAACTCCTGGGAGCCCAATCTTAAGGGACACACCCAGAATTTTGTTTTTTACTTCCTGTAGTTGCATAGGGCTCACCATGAAGTTTAGAGAAATACCCTGTAATTCTTCCAGCAGGGAGAGGGAAAAAGAAGCCATGCTGAAATACACCCAGATCAAACAAACTATGTAACAGAACCTAATCAATGTGGGAGATGGAAAACACCCCACTCCAGCCCCAGTGAGACTTATTATTTTACCTGGGTGGGAGAGATGAAGCATTTGGAAAGTCACAGTCCAGGGACAGAGGCTTGCTGAAAGATAGCCTTGATTCTAGAGTGCTTCCTGTCCCTATCTTTCACCCACATGGGTAGGGCTCTACATGGGATTACCATGAAACTATCAGATCAGACCCTAGTTAAGGACCCTAGAGAAATAACAGGAAGAGGGGGAAATGGACATCAAAGGAAATTTTGACCTCTGATACCTACAAAAAGTAAACAGTGTAGCTCCCAACCAATTCCTTTTACACATTATACCATGTCTGTCTTTAAACAAAAAAATTACAGTTATGCAAGAAGGTAAAAAACATAGTCTAAAGAGAAAACCTGCATTAAACCCAGACTCATGCTGTAGAAATTTTGCAGTTATCAAACTGGAAGTTTAAAATAATGCACTAATAGAAAAAGTGGACAACTTACAACAACAGAAGAATAATATAAACGAAGATGAAAATTCTTTAAAAAAGGCTCAAAAAGAAGTGCCAGAAATCAAAAACAAAGAATGCCTTTGGTGGGTTTTTCAGTTGCCTGGCCATAAGCAAGAAAATAATCAGTGAGCTTGAAATTCTGAATAGAAAGTTCCCAAACTGAAAAGAAGAGAAAACAGTACAGAACATCCACATCCAATAACTAAGTTCATAAATAGTAAAATAATTAGGAAGAGATGAGTTTTTAATGTTGGCTATCTTTATTTTTTTTTAAAGATTTGTTTATTTATTTGTACAGAACTGGGGTACAGGCCAGAGATGCAGAGGGTGAGAGGCTTCACCAGAGACAGAGCGGGAAGCAGAACAGGCAGATCGACGAAGTACACTGCTGAGGGGAGCAGCGGGCGGGTCAGGAGAGGTCTGCCGCGCCATGTGGTCACCTCCGGGGCAGGCAGGAATCGAACTCATGCGGAAGTGGCTTTAGCTTCTTAGTGCAGTGCTTTAACCCGCTGCGCCACCAGGGAGGGCCGGCTATCTTTATTTTTAATGTAACATTCAGTTGTAATATGCAAACTTCCTCTGCATATGTTGGAACTCAACAAACAGAACATGGCACATCCAGAAAGTCATTAAGTTATTGGGCCCTCTCTGGTGGCGCAATGGGTTAAAGCCCAGCACTGTGAGGCTGGCTACAGCCGCTTCAGCACAAGTTTGATCCCCAGTCGGGGGTGACCCACACGGCACAGCAGACCTCTCCTGTCTCCCTGCTGCTCACCTCAGCTGTGTATTTCAGTCCATCTGCCTGTTCTGCTCTCCACTCTCTCTGATGAACCCTGTCACCCACACACCTCTGGCCTGTACACCAGTTCTTGTGTGCATAAATAATATTTTTTTTAAAAATCATTAACTTATTTAAACCAGCCATTGGTTGAACTAGTCTATATTGACTTTTGCATAAATTTAATTATTAAATTTAGATAATTTAATTTTAAATAATGGCTTCTTAAAAGAAATTTCTAAAAATTTAACAAGCAACTTTCAAAAGTCAACATAGGGTGCCTCCCTGGTGGCACAAGGGATTAAGTTTCAGAACTATCAAGCTATGCCACAGGGAGCTGACCCACATGGCACAGCAGACCTATCTGTCTCACCCACTGCTCCCCTCAGCAGTGTATTTCAGTAGACCTGCCGGTTCTTCTCCCAACTCTGTGTGGTGAATCCTCTCACCCCCTGCACCTATGGCCTACACCCGAGCTCTTGTATACCTAAGTAAGCCTTTTTTCAAAAGTCAATATAGACTAGCTCAGCAGACTGCTGCTTTAAGTAACTTAATGACTCACTGGATGTGCCACACTCAGATTTAAATAACTGTGGAAGTTCCATAGGTTGCGTATGTTGTTCCAGTTCACCCTCATAACTATGAAATAGATGTTACTGCCACTTTTATAAGTAAAAATCTGAGGCTCAGTATATTCAAAGTCAGACACCTGTAAGATGGAAAACAAAGATTTGCTCTTTCTACTCACTGCCTTCCGAGGCTTATCGTAGAAGGCAAACAATGCAAGGGGAGCTGGCACTTGACTCCTCCGTTTTCCTGAAGTTACTTAGCCGACTTCCACTCCAACTCCGCAATGAACCCAAAATCTTGTGCCAGTTACACGCAGTGTCAGCCATGGAAATTCTTCTGGACATTCCACTGTTACCAAACAGTGTCCAGTGCTCCAGGCTGGACATTCCAGAAGACAGGGAAGAACTGTGATGGCCTTCTTCAACTTATATCTACTGGGATATCAAAATCCCTTTCAGAGCAAGAAAAGAAACACAACTGAAGAAACAAGTAAGGGAAATAGAGAGGAGAGGATAGAGGGACTACTTCCGAGACATTTACTTTCCTACCTTGGCTTAGAAAATTGCCCCCCATGACTATAAGTGCACTAGTTAAAATTATGGAGTAGGAAAGTATCCATTCAGTTTCCTTCTGTCATTTAATATCTTTATTAAGATATCCAATTTTTTAATCAAATGAATGTATTGTTATTCATTCATTTGCTTATTATTTTCCAATCATAGCTAATTTTGTGTTATACTAGGGTAATGTTGATTTACATCACAGTCCATGTCTTTGCAGTATAGTTTACGTCTACCAGAGCCCCAGTCTTCCTCCATCGGGCTAACACCCTTTGCTAACACCCCCACACCCCCTCCTGGTAGCCTCAGTCATATTCCAGTGGGCTGATCCCTCTCCTGTTACTCCTCTCTCGCTCCTCCTTCCCTATCCTGATGCCTCCTATCTGTGGTCACTTGCAAGGTTTGTCTTTGTCTTATGACCGCCCGCCTTCCTCTGGGTGCCATGTGACTGTGGAATTGTCTTCCAGCCCTTTACTTTCAGTCTGTGTCTATCCTTAGCTGTGTTTTCTGTACCCAACATCAAGGTAGATTCTGTTTCCTGATCCAACTCCATGCACTGTCTTTATTGGTGAGTTCAGTCCATTTACACTTAGAATCAGTATTGATAGGTGAAAGTTTGCTACTATCATTTTGTTGTTACCTTTTGACTCTAGTTATTCTAGTTGATTCTAGTTGTGTGGTTTTTCCTCCCTTTGGTTTACCTACTAAAGTTCCATTTGTTTTGGGTTTTTTTTGGAGGTGAAGTTTAGTAGCTGCAAACTCCCTACGCTTCTGTCTGAAAACATCTTGATTTCTTCCTCAGTCGAATGAGAGCTTTGCAGGAAAGCTCTCATTCTTGGTTGGCAATTTTCATCTTGAAGTATTTTGAATGTTGCTTAAGCTTTTCTTGTAGCATTCAGAGAAGTCTGATGTTAATCTAATTGGGGTGACCTTATATGTTATCTTTCTTCCCCCTTGCCAGCTTCATTATTTTTTCTTTGTATTAGGCTCTTGGAAGTTTTACTAGTGTATGTCGTGCTGTAATTTTCTTTTTGTTAGGTGTCTTGGTGCCTTTTGCTCCTGTGTTTGTATGTTCATTTTCCTCTAAGTCTGGGAGGTTTTCTTCCATTGTTTCTTTAGTGTTTCAATTTCCTTCTCACCTTCTGTGATGCCTATGATTCATGTAGTTTCTCTCCTCATGGTATTATCAGTGGATAATTCTTGAAATGTTTCTTCATATTTTTCCTTTGTATCTCTATTTCTTTTTCTATTATGAAAGAATTGCCACCATTTTTTTTTCATTTTTATTTCTCCAGTATTTTCTGTCATTAAGTATTTTCTCCAAATAATTCAACAGCTTGTTAAACGCCCAGTGATTCTTTCCCCAATCACCCAAAGCACAATAATCTGTTAATTCCATTTCCCCACAAACTACCTCTCTCCTACTTCAGTCTGGACTGTTTGCTCTCCAAACCTGTTGCATAACTCTTATCCTAGGATGAGGAACTAAAAAATGGATTAAAAGGCTACAGGCAGAAAAAAAAAAGGCTACAGGCAGAGGTATCCCTTTGAGATCCACTGGGAGTTTCCTCTGCTTCTCTGCGATTTCTCCACAGAAGTGTGAATTCATTCTTTCTAAGATAGTTGGAAAATGCTCATTTTCTATCTCAAGTTCATTTTAACTCAAGGCTCACAGCAATTTTTAAAAAGATTTATTTATTTATGCATACAGAAGTGGGATACAGGCCAGAGGTACAGGGGGTGAGAAGATTCACCAGAGACAGTGGGGAGCAGAACAGGCCGACTGACCAAGTACACTGCTGAGGGGAGCAGCGGGTGGGTCAGGAGAGGTCTACTGCACCATGTGGGTCACCTCCAGGGTGGGGATCGAACTCATGCTTAAGTGTCTTTAGCTTCTTAGTGCTGTGCTTTAACCTGCTGCGCCACCAGGGAGGGCCAGTTCACAGCAATTTTTAATGTTTTACTCAGTTTTTCCAAAACTTTCAACTTAGTTTTTTATACATACCACTGCTCTTTTTTTTTATTTCTTTATTTTTTACATCGTTCTTAATTTTGTGCATTTTTTCATCTCATTTGTAACTCCCAGCCACTGCTCTTTTTTAAAGTGCATGTTCCATGAATTTAAATATTTTATCAAACTACAAAAACTGTAGTCACTAAGTACAACCAGCATAAATTGTTTTGGGGGGAACCCCAACTGACTCCTAGTAAACAGGTAAGTCAACTTATGGGAGCAGAAGCAGTCAGCTTTGCTTGAGAGCAGCTCTCATTAGGCACTGAGGGCTGCAGCCATCTCATCATTTTTAGAGGAAATGGAAAAGGTGCTTTATCTGGCAAGCCTTTTACATCAGGCTTCTTGGGAAGAACGTCTACCCAGGTATTTCTAAATCCTGGTACTGCGATGATTGCTTGTGATATATAGTCAGCCCGCTGGGAGTTGGCCTGAGATCACCTTGTAGGGGACTCCCCTCAAACCTGTTTCTATTCAGAACTTGTTTGGGAAATTCACAAGGGGGCGGGGCAAAGAAATTACAGATAAGACACAGATTTCTCCCAGTCTCATGTCCACCTTTCTTACCCCAGTCTTTCCATCCCCAGTGCTACATCCATTCAGTCAAGGAACCCACAGTTCCTGTGTCTGTATTCATCCTTAGTTCTAGTCCAGTTATCTTACAGGATTCTGATCTGTTTGTCTTCAGAATGATTCTCTGAGACTGCTCTCTTGACTGATTTCACCTGGTGAATACATTCACTCAAATGCTTCCACCCTTTTCTGTCTACTACACTAGTACTTCAACCTGTTTTCCATGCTCAAATCAGCCACACTCTTTCCTGGATTTTAATAGCAACCAATTAGCAGCTAGGATTTTAATAGCAACCCCAGAAATGAAACTATTAATATGAATAATTTTCATTTGTAACACTCTTACTATAATGATATTTTAAAGTCATTCAGTTTTCATTGATGAAAAATAGGGTTTTGTGCTCCTGTGGGTGTGAATGTATTAACTTAAAAGGGTCTGCCCCGGCTTTCCTCACTAGAGTCATGATGCAGCCTCAGAGGTGAGTCACTGCATGGGACCGAAGGTTCTTCTAGCCCCTGCCTTCTTCCATCCTTTTCCTCCTAATCAAGAAATCAAACTAGAAAAACAAAAGAAGAAAATGGGGTGTAGAGAACATATCTGGCTTTGCCTCACCTTCAGAAACTCAGTTTTCTCAGGTGCCCAGGGTCAGGGGGCTGATCACACAGATTCAGAGTACCTCAGTTTCCCCACCTGTAAATGGAAATGATAACACCTGCCTCAGGGATTTATTGTGGGGATTAAACGAAATGATGTCTGTGATACACCTATGCCATAGCACCTAAAACTGCACAGCAGGTGACAACTTTTATCTCCTTAAAAGATACTCTCCAGGATAAGATACCTGAAAAGTAATATTCTAATCATAAGATTCCTTAAGAGCAAAAAATGTTGGTTGGCTTCAAAGATTGGCTTCCAGTCCCTGAAAGATCACGGTCAACTACAACTTCTTACAGAAGACCACCTTTGACTAGTGGCCAGAACCCTCAAGCCCACCCATCAGTGGATTCCTACCCCTCCTGATCCTAACCCTGGCTGCCTCTGGGGTCAGCCTGGCTTCCAGAATTTGTTCACCGCCTACTTTGAACCTTCCTTTCCTGTCTGCTTCATGCCTGGCCCAAGAATATCCCAGTCTGGATTTCAGACAAATTCCCTCTTTGCGAGACAATCCCCCGCCTTGTTATATGAAAACCCTAGGCCAAGGTAGACTTCACCGTGACACTTACCTATATTCAGAGCTTTGATTGCTGACAGGTGTCTCCGAGACGCGGCAATAGGATTGGGTTGTAAGAAAAGATTATACTTGTTCTTGAGACAAAAACAAAAACAAAAAAACCCTCCAACTCCTCAGTGATTGTTGTACACTGTACACAGACACAACTTTCATGCACGGCACATGCAAGGACCTTCATCCCCTCTTCGGCCACTGCTACCTTTGTCATTCCTCATCCCAGAGGAAATCACATTCAAGCTCTTCCAGACCCAAAAGAATCTCTGGAAGGGAAGGCTGTGTTTCAAGTCTTTGGTGAACTCTGAGCACATCATACTTGCGTTCTGTTTCTGGATCCTGTCAGAGAATTGAAGCTAGGTGGCTTCTCCGACCCTGGCTGGAATGCCCTGCTCAACCTCCCTGGTCTCTGGGGCTGGTGGGAAGCTGGCTGATGACGTGCCGGTCAGGAGACAGCTGGGGAGCCCCCCTGAGGCTCCAGCAGAGGGCACTATAGTTTGGACTTTACAAACAGAACAATTGGGAGCGGCTCAAGGTAGCCAAGAAAGAACTGACCAGTCTCTGAACCCCTCTGCCTTTCCAAGGGGATAGATCTATGAAGTTACACAAGGTATCTTGGAGACAACTCAGGAGTTCTGTAGCTGCTCTAGACCACCGTCTCCTAAACACTGAAGCTAGAGGAGAAAATGGGCTCAAGCTCTTTATAGCTATAATCTGAAAAGCCCATCAACAAGGTGGGTGACTTGAGAAGGTCGTTTTTTCCACAGGGGTCAGTCTCTCTTCCTCCGGGACTAGTTCAGTCCCCCAGCAGAGTATCCTCCCAGGTCCTCATCCTGTCCACTCCTGCTGATGCCGACCTGGGAAGTGACACCCTACACTCTGGTACCCCCAGAGTACCCCAGGGATCTGCCTCAGAGTCCAAGTAATGGTGTCATGTCTCCCACCAACTCAAGATGGCTCCAGGGTGAGCAGACACCCTCGACAGGACCCCATTGACTGGGGAACTCAACAAGAATATTTATTCTATAAGTCTCTGTTTTCCCTTAGTCCTTGGCTGTTCCTAGATGCCCGGACTCAATTATTTCAATAGCCAGTGTAATGTGGTGTTAAGAGCAGGAGTTCTGTAACCAAACTGCTTGGGTTAAACTCATTCTTTCCTTATGCTATTTATGTAATCTTGGGCAAATTACTAACCTTTGGGCCTCAGTTTTTCCCATTTGCTAACTCAGATAATAACAGTACATATTTTATAGTTATGCCAACCACATGCAGGAAAGAGCAGCTCTTTTTATCTCTAAAAAGATCTGAGTCAGCCATTTTACATCAGCCGTCTGCAGCCAGCCCCAAACCTCCCTGTTTTCTGTCTGTACTCCATCTTACTTCCCCTGTGTTAAAAACCCTAACGAGTGCGCCGCTTTGAGGAAGATATTTTTGGACATGGAAGCAAAGGAACAGCCCCCGTGTGCAAAATGTGCCCTGGGGATTGGTCCTGGGTTCATGCTGCAACCCACTTCCTTCCAAAGTACTGACAATGTCCTCATAACAGGGAGGACAATAAATTCAAGGTAGGCTTTTAAACACTTCAGCCAACTTCAGTCTATCTTAATGCTCCAGCCAACTTCGAGGGATTAATGCCAGCCCCAGATAATAACCTTCCAGACAGGAATAGTGTTCTTGTTTGTTTTCTATGTATGACCATACCACACCGTCTTCTCTCAAGTTGATCTTGTCTGAATCTCTAGTCAGGGTGCTTGACACTGCTTGCAGCAACACCACCTTCAAGACAACTGCAGTCACATGGACTAGATGTTTTTTCACTGTGTACTAAGCATCTGTGACAGCCAAGCAAATACCCTACCCTGGAAGTCAGAATTCTGAGTGCTACTGAAATAATCTGTTCTAAAACTCTGCAACCTGAGAGCAGGTGGTCAGTCACAGTTCTACCCAACAAGGACCGTGGGCAAGGACGCAGATAACTAAGTCCTCGTGACCACCTGGAAAGCCTGCAGCGCTGAGAAATCTGCAACATTAAATAGGATAAGTGGAGGAACCCACCTAGCGCTTTCACACCACCCCAGGAGAACTTTCAAAGCATGAAATGTGACCTTATGGCAACTCCCAATGTATGGCCCAGTTCACAAAGAAGCTGTTTGGGAGCACTTGGTATCTATTTGCCACCAAAGATCACACAGAGCTTATTATTATCTGGCTGACTGAAGAACCTCTGTTATGCTCCCTGCCACAAAGTAAAGGATTCATCCACCTCGGCGCGGTAGCTTGCTCCTTGGAGCCCACTGTGCGCCCTCCAGCCAGTGCACGATCCCCCACCCAGCCCTCACACCTTTCACCCCTGGGGCTTGTACGCCTTGGCAGCTAGGGGAAATTACGGGTTTCCGAGAATGTTTTCCAACTTGCCAAACTGAAGTGAGAAGCATGGCAAGCGGTGCTTGATTCAGGAGGAAGCCGAGACACGCCCAGCATCCCTCCAAGCACATGGCTGGCACTGGAAATCGAAAGAATAGAAGGGGCACTCCCTGGTGGAAAAATGGGTTAAAACAGCACTAGGAAGCTAGCCACAGCCTCTGAAGCACGAGTTTGATCCCCAGCCAGGGAGGTGACCCACGTGGCGCAGCTGACCTCTCCTGTCTCCCCCCCTGCTCCCCTCAGCAGTGTACTTCACTGAGCTGCCTGTTCTGCTCCCCACTCTATCTGGTGGAATCCTCTCACCCATTGCACCTCTGGCCTGTACCCCAGTTCTGTATGCATAAGTAAGTAAATCTTAAAAAAAAAACAAAAAAACAAACTACTGTTTCCAGAAACGCAGCTCTCTCTGTCTGCTTATCTAAGAGCACACTTTCCTTCCCACACTATAAACCTGTCTTTTGCATATAAAAAAAAAACTTGTGGACGCAAGAGAGAACCCAAGCCTGGCAGGTCGTAGCCATGAGCAATGTTCACCCTCATGAGCACCGCTTGGCTATGACACTGCCCTTTCGGGGCTGTGGCGGGGACCCCAGCACCCAGGACACAGGGCCTCGAAACCAGATGTAGCTTCATTGCTACCACTTCCTAGCAACTGGGAAGCAAGACTTTGCCCAGTCCCTTACTACTTTGTAACCTCATCTTTGCTTCAAATCTGGCCTTACACAACATTATTTGTGCCTGCCCTAGCTGCGAGAGAGGATAGGTATCTATTGGTTCAGGCTGGTATAAGACTCTACTGCAGATTGGATGGCTTATTATGAATGACAGAAATTAATTTCTTACAGCTCAGGGGACTGACAACCTGAGAAACGTGCACCAGCATAATTTGGCAAGGGTCCTCCTTCAGGATGCAGGCGTGTGTCTCCCCACAGGGCAGAGGGCTTGGGGAGCATTCTCTGGCGCCTTGCGTCAGTACACGTTCCATTTGTGAGGACTCGGCCCTTGAGATCCAATCATCTCCCAAAGACCCCGTCTCCAAATGCCATCATCTTGACTTTAGGATTTCAGTGTGTGAATTTGGCGGGGAAAACATTCAGACCGTAGGTCTAGGGAAGGAAGAGCTGGTCTTTCCAGCCCAGAGAGTGAGCTACAGGTTTTGCCTTTGAGAGGCTTCCCAGACGCCCATGAGACTGCTAAGTCTATACCACACTTCCCTACCCTTCCCCACCTCACCTTTCTAGCCCCTACTTTACTCTAGCTCCTCTCAACTTTATTCAGCACTAATCAGGCTAGAAATCAAAAAACCCCTCCATGCTGAGGCCTCTCTATTCTATCATACTGACTATCCTGCTCCCCAAAATGCTCTTCCAGGATCTCCTCCATTGCCTCTAAAAGTTAGCTCAAACAGGGCCCTCCCTGGTGGCGCAGCGGGTTAAAGCACAGCATTAAGAAGCTAAAGCCACTTCATGAGTTTGATTCCCACCCCAAAGTGACCCACATGGCACGGCAGACCTGTCCTGACCCACCCACTGCACCCTTCACCTGTGTATTTCTGTCCATCTGCCTGATCTGCTCTCCACTCTGTCTCTGGTGAATCCTCTCACCTGGCCTGTACCCCAGTTCTGTATGCATAAAATAAATAAATATTTAAAAAAACCCACAAATTTAGGTCAAACATACCTTTCCCAATTAGACCAATGGAAGCTTTGTAAACCCTCCAGCCCCAGGAGTGTCCATCCTAGAGGGGCCTTTGTCGCCTGCACTAAACCTCAGTATCTGTCAATACCCTGACTCCAGCAGCTGGCCACTCAAACTCCAGGAGTCAGGGAGGAGTGGGGGCATAACAAAGGGCTGTGATGCTTCTCTGTCACAGGCACTGTGAGCTGGCTGTTGAGAACCTAAGAAGGTGGCTAGGAGAGGGCCCTGTCAGGTGGCTACTTGGCATGGAGATAAGGGAAACAGAAAATCAAATTTTCCCATTTGCCAAGCACTGAGGGTACGTTGGCTCTCGTTTCAGGCCACAAGGAGTCGGTGCCTAGGCTGCCACCGATTATCCCAGCAGATGGGAACTATTGTGTGCATCAGAACAGCCACACCAAGTACCGGGAAGCTGTGCAGAAGGTGTTGCTAAAGACATGTAAGTCACGGAGCACCGCTCAGCGGGCAGAAGGCCCTGGGTATGTCTGGGCTCTTAAAAACTGGCTGACAGAAAGAGAAAGAAAAATACCGGATGGTTTCACTCATAGCAGGAGTATAATGGACCAGGCGAGAAAATAACAAAAATAATGAACAACCATAGACCAGAGACATTTTGTGGGGGTGGAGTGGGGAATGGGATCCAAAACGGGGGAGGAGGGAAATGCACGGGACTATGGTGGTGGCACAGGGGTGATATGGTGATGGGAAACCCGTGGGGATTACAATTGAGATGAAAAAAAATGTGCAAAATGATGTAAAAATAAACTTTTTTTTTTTAAAGATTTATTTATTTATTTGTACAGAACTGGGGTACAGGCCAGAGATGCGGAGGGTGAGAGAATTCACCAGAGACAGAGCGGGGAGCAGAACAGGCAGATCGATGAAGTACACTGCTGAGGGGAGCAGCGGGCGGGTCAGGAGAGGTCTGCCACGCCATGTGGTCACCTCCGGGGCAGGCGGGAATCGAACTCATGAGGAAGTGGCTTTAGATTCTCAGTGTTGTGCTTTAACCCGCTGCGCCACCAGGGAGGGCCAAAAATAAACTTTTTAATAAAAAAAAAAAAAAACTGGCTGGGCGTGAAGGCGCCAGGGCACACAAAGAGCCAGGAAGAGAGACTACGAGGAGGAGGAGAAAGCCGGTGAGCATACGGAGGCAAGAGCTGGACCACACTGAGCAGCCGAAGACGCAGGGGTCCTAGTTCTGCCTCTCTGGAATGGCTGTTCTGGGTACTCACTCGCCCTGTCTTCTTTTCATTTACTTAAAAAAAAAAAAAAAATGCCTCCTTTGCTAACCTGAAAGGTTTGTTGTAAGGATCAACAAATCCTTTGTACATCCGGCCATGCCTGTGAGAAGGGTAGACCGAGCATTAGCTCTGGAATTTGTTTGAACTGAATTAAAACTTCAAACATGTGGTATAGCCTTGGGCGAGTTCCTTTTATCACGGAGCCCTTCTGAACCACCTGAAAATGGTAATAATACCAGGGCCTTGCTGTGGAAGTTAGAGAATTGTCAAAAAGCACCTAGAACAAACAGCTGACACAGGTGGTAACTTCTGAGACGCTCCAGGGGCAATTTTAGGAAAAGAAAGCTGACATATTACATGTGATTTATATAACATTCTTTTTATATACCTAACTTTCTTAACATGACGAAACTACAGAAACGGAAAAAAAAAAAAAAAAAGCGTTGGCTGCCAAAGGGCAGCCCCAGGACCATGCGATGAGACTGCTCTCATGGTGTGTGCGCTGGCTGTGACGCAGCTGAAGCCCCTCCGCCGGTGGGGGTGGGGGGAGATCACGCAGATCTCTCTGACCCTGCCTTGGAACTATATGGAATCTAAACAGATCTCAAGATTAAAGTTTGATTTAAAAAGCCAACAGCAGCCTCCCTAGTCCCTAGGAGTTAGGTCTTCAAAGCACTGTCATGCTATGGCCTGAGTTCCAGTTCCGGCCAGGGAGTGACCCCCATGGCGAGGCAGACCTCTCCTGACCCACCCGCTGCTCCCCCGGCAGTGTGTTTCAGCCCATCTGCCTATTCTGCTCCCCTCTCTGTCTCTGGGGAATCCTCTCACCCCCATTCACCCCTGCGGCTCTGGCCCGCACCCTACAACTTCTATGCAAAAACAAAGTAAAAAATAATAAAAAACTAAAATGCTTTCAGAATTTTCCAAATGTGCATAAAGGAAAGTAACTAGAATTTATTTTTAAAATCTTATTACCACTTAAAAGGGAACATCTACTCAGTGGAATATTAATTAAAATAAAACTATGAAGATGATGTAGCCAGATTATAAGCCTATGTTTTAAAAACACACAAATATAATACACTGGTATATCCAAATAAAGAGTGAAAATACAAAGATAAATCTAGAAATTAGTTTTTAAAAATTAAAAAAAAAAAACACCTGGGCCCTCCCCGGTGGCGCAGCGGGTTAAAGCACGGCACTAAGAAGCTAAAGCCACTTCTGCATGAGTTCGATCCCGCCCTGGAGGTGACCACATAGCAGGCAGGCCTCTCTTGACCCGCCCGCTGCTCCCCACTCTGTTTCTGGTGGATCCTATCACCACCCCTACACCTCTGGCCTGTACCCCAGTTCTGTATGCACAAATAAATCTTTAAAACAAAAAACAATACAACATTTAGAACTCGATAGGCTCTTAAACTTTATCTATCAACAGGATGTGAACATGAGGCACTTTTGTTGTTTTAGAGTTACCTAGAACCAGCAAAAATATTTTGGAAAGAAGGGGCTAAGGTTTAAAAAAAAAAAAAAAAAAGAGCCAGCGCACCCAACTTGCACGTTTCCCAAGCGGGTAAGCACTTGTTGCCACTGTCTCAGTATCTGGAGAAGCCTCCTGAGAGGGGCTGGCGCGCAGCCGGAAGAACCGAGCCTGACATAAGTGACCGCGGAGGGCGTGCACTGCTGGAGTCAGGAAGTGCAGCGGGTGTGGTGACCACGTTCTCGGGACTTCTAGCACCTGCTCGGACCCAGTTCCAGGCTGGGGTCCCTTTTGAGAAGCACACAGGGAGCAGAGAACTCCCACAAGCAGTTGAATAATCTGCCTTTCCTCCTGACCATCCAGTTCCCAACCAGGACTTCAGGGTCCCCTTGACGGATGCCCAGAACTTCAGCTTCTGGCGGTCCCACGACCCAGGAGTGCGCCCAGAGAGGGCTATGCCGTGGATCCAGAGCCCCCGACACAGCCTCATCAAAAGCCCCATGACCAGGTCAGCCTGGGGGAGGTGAGGGCAGGGAGGTAAAGTATTCCCTCCCCAGTTGGGGGCCAGAACAAGGTGAGTCTTCCCGGGGAAAGCTGGCCCCAAACGCGGGCGATGGCGTCGGGCTCCCTTTGGATGTGACTTCTGAGCAGGCACAAGAGAAGCATCTAGACGGCTGCTGTGGGAGGCCCAGACACACCATAGCGCTCCAGCCAGCCAGGCTGAATCTGAGACATACCCTCTTTTCCAGGTTCATGGATCACTCCATTCTCAATGACAAGATCTTCAGTCTGTACTGAGCCTGACATGTTTACAGAAGTGCAACATGGCCCCTGGAAGGACAGAGGGGGAAAGGAGGGAGAGGGTGTCCTGGTCCAGCTGACACACTGGGGGAAGAGATGGAAGAGGCAGAATAAACAGACTGGACCAAAAGTCACTGCGTGCGCTAGGGGAGGGCAGGAGAGGGAGCCACTCCAGCCTGCGGGTTCCTGGGAGCTCAGGTGTGTAAAAGCTTCAGGAAGGAGCCAGAACTCAGGGTTGGGCCGGGCAGGGGCCTGACACTAGAGAAACCACCAACCACAGCGGCCTCGACTTCTTGCGTGGCAGAAGTCAGAGCAACAAACGCGGCAAACACACAGTCGGCAAGAACCGAAGTGCAGAGCAGTCCTTCCTCAGATGCTGCAACCGCACCTTGGCAGAGGGGCACGAGGCCGCCACCCCCCCCCGGACCTGCCAGTCTGACCCAAGCCAGGGCCCGGAACATTGGCACAGAACGGGACATTTTTACAAAGAGTCTGATTTTATTGATACTTAAATATATTAAATATTTCACTGTAATACATGGTACACCTCCCTCCCCGACCCCCCCAGTGGTTACATTATAAAATCAAAATCCAGGGGCCTCCCCTGCACCGGCTCCCCACCCACTGCGGAGAAAGGGGCAGTGGCAACCCGGGGACCGGCGCGGCTGGCACTGTGGTGCAGGGGTCGGGTGTGGACAGCAAAGACGAGTCTCCCAACGCTGAGGTCTTCCCACTCTGGGCAACCTGCAGTTTCACCGCCACCCCAAGTAGCTGGCCCTTCCTATCTAGAGATATGGCTATAGGAAGGAGAGTGGATATTCTGTCCGCCAGCTCGTCTTTACCTCTTGTCCTGGCGCCCACTGGGTTGGTGCACGAGGGCCCCACGGCGGGCAGTGTCAGGAGCCAGGCTCTGCACGGAGCTGGCCCAGGAAGGCCAAGGGTGGCACCTGCCCTTCCGTCCCCAAACCCTGCTGCCCTGAGCCCCTCTCCCTCCCCCCCTCGCAGTCACCTCCAAGATAAAGCGATCTTCAAGCAAAATTCAGGCTAATGCCTCTGGCTTACGTAGGTACAGACAAACCAAAGTACCAACTCATTCAGGTCAGAGGAGAGGGGGTTACAGGGAAAAGGGAGAAAAGGGAGGCAGGGACAGGAAGGAATCCAGAGTCCAGCTCCCCTACCCTCCTGCCAGCCGCGAGGGCGAGCCAGGCACGGACTAGACGCAGGCTGACAGCTGGGGGAGGCCCAGCTTCAGGCTCCCCTGGCACGTTCCCTAGTACCGAGCATCGGGGTCCTCGGAGGGGCCGCATGCTACCCCAGTCCCGGAGCACACCACATCCCAGAACACAAGCTGGGGATCCCAGGAAATTCCTGAGTTTCTGCCCACCCAACCCCAGCCGGTTCAAGTGCACAGAGCACTGGGGCTCGAGCGGGCACCTGGGTCCCCGCTCCAGGCAGAGACAGTCCTGCGGCACACACGGCCCCCAAATGGCACTTAGGGATTTGGCACGAAAAGGGCTCCTCTCCCCAGCGCCGCCCCCCTCCTGTCACCACGCCCCATCCTGTCCCTGTGCGTCCCTTGAAATAGGAAAGCCTCTTCCCAGAAGACAGAGGCCCACAGGAGAGAAGCAGCCTGGGGTGGGGCGCCGAGGAGCTCGGGGGACGCGGGGACACAGAGACCGGGACGGACACGACACCCACAGACCCACGTGCAGTCAGACGCACAGGCCGCCCCCGCCAGACAGAGGCCTGGGGCGGGTTTGGGATCAGGGTCATCTTCTTCCACGCCCTGATTTTCTTCTATTTGGCAACAGAAGGGGTGAAAGGACAACGGGAGTGTGCTGGGGCCCGGGATCAGCGGCTGGCACCAGCTCGCGCCCCGGCGGTCGGCTCCCTTTGGCACTACAGGAGAACTTCCAGCTCCTGGCCTTCTGCCACCCCCACACGGGCTTTTTATCTGGTTGGACATTTTCACAGTACCAGTGAGGCCAGACGCCCCTTTCCCTGGAAATCTGCAGGGACTGGGGCTCACTCTGAGCTGTCCGGAGTCCCTTCGTTCCCCTTTGGGGACAGACCGCGGGACTGGGATTTGGCAAATGGCAACATTCCTCTGAAACAGCGACAGAACGGGGCCCTGGGGCACCTCCCGCCTCGGCCGCGGAGGAAGACCCGGCTGGCATGGTGGGCACCAGGGCTGCTGCTGGGGGTGCGGGCTCAGCAAAGACAAGCACGGAGCAGGCACTCCTCCGGCCCCCCCAGCCTCTATACAAAATATTCCCAGGAGAAGGAGGGAAAGAAGGGCCGGCCCGCACCTGCTGCAGGGGGTGGGGCAGGCAAGGCATTCTGCCCTCTTCAGCAGGGGCGCCTCCATGCCCCGCGCCCCTCCCGTCCGAGGCTGGAAGAAAGGCAAGGGGACACCGCCCCGGTGTAAGAGTCACGCGCGTGATCCTTCGGCACTCCCTCGTTCGCCAGCCTGAGGGCGGACCACGCGGTCCCAGCGCAGCCTGCTGGGGTGTTCCCTTTGGTGCTCAGCTGGCTTTGGCGGCTCAGTGACCCCTGCCACAGCTCCACCCAGCGAGCAGAGAATCCACTCAAATGCCCACCGCGGTCTCTTCAGCTGAGGACAGGTGGGTCCTGCTAACTGCTCGGGCCCCCGTTGAGGAAGTAGGTGGTCATCTCCCCCTTGCCCTTCACCTTGACCACCCCTCGACACTCCAGCTGGTAGCCCTTGGCAGCTAGAACCTGGTACAGGTCTGTGGTCACCTGGGGGTGGAGGGGAGGAGGGGAGCCTGCTTAGCCTGGGCTCCTTCATGCTGCACTTGCAGGGCCCAGGCGTTCTCTAGTCACACCAGCCGCCCTCCCCAAAACCCCGCCCCACCAGCCCCAAAACACACCCCCGTGCCAGGCCCAGCTGACTGGCAGAGAGAAGGCTCTCGCTCCAAGCCCCCCGCCCCCCCAGGCTCTGCCCACATCCCCCTCACCTGGATGCGGTCGGGGACACCCGTGCTGTCCATGCGGCTGGAGACATTCACTGTGTTCCCCCAGATGTCATACTGCGGCTTCCGCGCCCCGATGACGCCTGCCACGACAGGGCCCATGTTCAGCCCTGTGGTAGAGACAGCGGCACGGATTTAAGGCTCCCAGGCCTCTCAGGGTTAGCCTAGGAAGTCATCCCACCTCCTGGCACCTTTGGAAGGACCCGGAGCGGAAAGTGGAAAAAGGACACGTGACGGACGGAGGGGCTGTGTCGGCCCGGGGGGGGGGGGGTCCCCGCCAACCACCTGCTGAGCATTTTACATCATTTCTTCTTCTCAGGAGCCCGAAAAGGTAGATCACTTAATCCCCATTTTACAGGTACTGTAACTAAAACCTAGGGAGGTTAGATGACTTGCTAAGTAAACCAGTAGGTGGAACAGCCAGAATTCAAACCAGTTTGACTCCAGAATCCTTGCTATCAACCATTCCCAGCCACCAGTTCATGCGGAAAGAGCGCCTGTGACCAGACTGGTCAGAGATACTGGAGTCTAGATAAACCTGGTTCTGAACCCCAGCCGAGCCACTTACTAGCTGTTTAAGCATGGCGGTTACTTAATGTGAGAGCCAGTCTCTTTATCTGTAAAAGGGACGATAATATGAGGATTAAAAGGTGCTCCAGGGCCCTCCCTGGTGGCGCATCGGGTTAAAGCGCAGCACTATGAAGCCAAATGCAGCTCGAGTCCGATTTCCCACCAGGGAGCTGACTCCCGTGGCACGGCAGACCTCTCCTGACCCGCCCGCTGCTCCCCTCAGCAGTGTACTTCATCGATCTGCCTGTTCTGCTCCCCGCTCTGTCTCTGGGGAATCCTCGGAGCCCCCACCCCCCGCCCCCCCGAACCTCTGGCCTGTACCCTAGTTCTTGTATGCATACCTGAACCTTTTTAAAAATACATAAATAAAATGTGCTCCAAAATGCCCTGGACGGAACCCAACGTCTAAAAGGCCGTCGATAAATGATCCCTATTCCGACTATCAGGTGACAAAGGAGGTGGCGAAAAGGGAAACCCGCAGGCGCTCTCATGGGACTGAGGTCCCCAGCCTGTGCCCCGGACGGTGCCGGGAGCCCAGGCGGGCCGCTCACCGATCTTCATCTGGAAGTTGTTGAAGGAGTGCTCGTTGATGTGCTTCATCTGCTCCATGAGCCGCATGGCGTAGTCGGCGAGGGCCGTGACGTGGGAGCGGCCCGCCTGGTCGTAGGTGCTGGCGTTCAGCCCGGAGGCCGCCATGTAGGTGCTGCCAATGGTCTTGATCTTCTCCAGCTGCCGGAACCGCTCCTCGCTGATGATCTGAGCAGCACGGGGACCCGGCTGTCAGGGCCAAGAGGCCCAGGCCAGCCGCACCCCGGGGCTCACTGATGCTCATTCCTGGCCGGGCCCTGGCTCTGTCCCCCATTTCCCGGCCTGCACAGCTCCCAGCTTTTAGCGCCTCCAGCTGCTGCGCTCGGTGCAGGACTGAGGAGCCAGGAAAGCAGGTCCTCAGCATGCAGCCGCCAGCGCCAGGCCTGGACACAGCCTGGGGCGTCAGGTCCACTCAGGAGGTCGCTCACACAGCCCAGCGGCTCAGAAGGCGTCTCAGGCAGCAGACCTGAGCCGCAGGGGGGAAGAGACGCCCCTCCCAAACAGCAGCGGCCCTCTCCTGGCCGGGTGCCAAGGAGACGCCCCCCCCTCCCATCTTTGCTTCTGCTTTCTCTGCTCAGGGAGCCACCCTGCCTGCTTGACCCCACGGGGCGTCCACAGACATCAGTCCGCTTCCAGCCCGACCCCACCACAGGTCCTCCTGTCCTCCTCTACTCCCCAACAATGCTCATGCTCCACGGGGACTGACCCCCAGGGGCCCCGACCCCAGCCTGGACCCACCGTCCCCTACCCCTAACATCGCTGGGTGCCGTCCAGTCGTCCTCCCGCCTCCCCCCCCTTCCATCCCGGCCTTCGCATGCCGAGTCCCCCACCCCTGCCCCCAACCCCCCACGGCCTGCAGAGCCAGTCGGCTGGGCCGGCACCTCATCGAAGTCAGCGATGATCTCATTGAGCAGCCGCAGGCACTCGACGCCCTCGTTGTTGGCCTCCAGCTCCACGTAGAACTCAGAGAAGTTGGCGATGGAGGCAAACATGACGGCCACGCACTCGCAGGACTGATAGTAGAGCTCGTCGTTCCTGCGCTCCCGGGCCAGGAAGTGGGCGGCCACGTCCTTGGGCAGGATGTTGTGCAGCAGCCGCCGGTTGTAGGCCTGCAGCTCCTCCATCTCCTCCTTCTCCCCTGTTGCCTGCGGACACCACGCCCATCACCCGCGGCCCAACATTCACGAGGGGTGGGTGCAGCGGCCAAGGCCAGGGACGGCATCGAAAGGAGCCACGTGGCAGAAGAAAGGCATGGGCCGAGGGAGCCCCTGGAACAAGCCCCGGTGGGCGGCAGGGCAGGGCCGGGAGAAGCAGGGCGATGCGGGAAGGAAGGCGCAGCGCCGGGAGGGCTCAGCAAAGCCCACGGCGTGGCCGCTGAGGACCTGGACCTGGCTGTGCCCACGCGCTGCCCCCCGCGGTCATCCCCCGCACCACGGGTGCGCCGAGTCACCTGCAGCTTCCAGAGGAAGTCCAGGCGGGCGGTGGACTCCACCTGCTGGGCGTGCAGGTACAGTGCCAGCGCGAACACCAGCAGGATCACAGGCGTCATGTGTTTGAGCGCCACCCTCCCGGCAGCGGGGCTGGGGTGAGCAGAGGCGTGCTCAGGGTCTGCGGGGGCCCCGGGCTGCCCCCCGCCGCCCTGGCCGGCTCAGAGCCCTCGCTTACCAGTCCAGCCCACCCAAGGTCTCATTGGAAGCGGCCCTGGCAGGAGGATACAAAAGACAAAGCCGTCAGTTCTCCCCGGGTTGCTGAGCGGGGTCTGAGCCGGGGAGACAGGAACGCCTTTACTGGGCACATACCATAAGCCAGGCACGGAGCCAGAGCTTTTGTTCTCTCAGCCCACCGAGAGCAGAGGTCAGGGCAGCTGCCACTCCTGGCTCCTTTACTTACCGGGCCTCAGTTTCCTCATGTGTGAAAGAGGCGTCTTTTAAAAACAACGCACGCAGAAGGCTTGGCAAGTGCCCGGCGTGCAGCCAGCCCCCCTGCCAGTTAGCTACTGCGTCCTCTACAGCTACCCGGCTAGCAGGCGGCCCTGCTGTTCTAAACACCAGGACTTTGTGGCTCAGAGGGGTTAACACACCTGCCCAAGGTCACACAGCTAGTAAGTAGCAGAGCAGGGATTCAAATCCAGGGGACTTCAGAGGGCTTTTCTCTACCACACCAAGCTATGGCCACCTATCACAAAGGTCTGCAGGGGGAAAGCCCTGAAGCAGGCTTGCAAGTTTTGGTTCCTAAAGAAGGCTCTGGAATCTATGGGTGGTTAAAGAGTCACTAAGAGAACACTATGCAAAGGTTAAAGGGGATTTGTTTTCGAAGGTCGTCTGGCCTAAAACCAGGGATTTCCCAGGACTGGGGTTTCCTTGGGCTGGTGGGCTGGGTTCCAAGTTCCTCCGCCACCCACCCACCCCGAGGGGGCGCTCCCAGGGGCTCACTGTGACCCAGCAGGGCGGGGACGGACGTTCAAGGAGGATGAGAGAGCCCGAGGCTGAACTCACAAGCCATGGACACCAAGCAGCAGGTCATAGTTGTCGAAGATGGTGGCCGGGGGGCCCAGCAAGAGCAGGACCAAGTAGATGAGCCCCAGGACAAAGACCATGGCCAGCTTCCCGATGCTACTGATGTGCAGGAAGACAGAGCTGGCCAGGAGACTCAGCAGCACGTTCCCAATGAAGTACTGGGGGGCGGGGGGCGTGCAGAGGAAGAAGTGGTTTGGGGAGGAGGCAGACAGCCCCGCACTGCAGCTTGACCAAAGTTCCCCTCCACAACCGCAAACCCCAAACCTCCTTCACCCCCACACCCAGCGCACACCCCGCGCCCGACAAGGCCCCCGGCTGCACCAGGGGTGGGAGCTCTGGTGAAACCCTGGGTCCCGGGGGGACACGAGGTCCCCAAGGGCGTGAGCGTTCCCATCTGCCAGGCCTGGCACAAAGGCGTCGGCGGCGACCCGGACTGGTCAGATCCCCCCCCCCCCGGGGGCGCTGCTGGCCACCTCGGGGAAGCTGCAGGTGGGTGCGGCGCCCTCACACAGAGGAGTGTCCAGGCCCAGGGAGTAATTGAGCTGCTGGAGGTGGCAGGCGGTGACGTCGGTGGGCGTTAAATTCAATATCCGGGCTGCACAGGTCCGTATGGGGGTGTGGTTACAGGAAAACTGCAAGAGCGGGGCGGGCATCCATGAGGGGGAGGGGTGGCGGGGAGGGGCTCAGGGGCCAGGCCAGGGGCCTAGCCAGGGGGCTCACCTCCGGGGCAGGCGGGAATCGAACTCATGCGGAAGTGGCTTAAGCTTCTTAGTGCTGTGCTTTAACCCCCTGTGCCACCTGGGAGGGCCCCAGAATTATATTTTTAAAGAAATCTTGAAAATAAAATATTTTGTTCTTCTGTTCTTTTGACAAATAATGTAACATTACTGGTATACACACACACACACTCATATATATAAAGAATATATAAAGAGGAGAGCAGTGGGCGGGTGAGGAGAGGTCTGCAGGGCCATGTAATCACCTCCCGG
>NW_004567135.1:8065096-8067039 GCF_000260355.1 Condylura cristata | reverse complement strand
GGGGTGACAAGGGGCGAGGAGAGGAAGGACGAGGGCTGGGGTGGACCTCGCTCCTCTTTTGAGAAATAAAGAGCTTCGCGAGGGCAGGAACCGCATCTGACTCTCCACACCCGCAGGGCCTGGGGCAGAGGAGAAGGGTAAGAACTCCCACTGAGCCTTTACCATGTTGGCGACGGCAGAGGTGAACACCAGCAGGACGGAGAAGATGCCCACGGCCGTGCTGTGCGCTCGCGAGCGGACAATGCTGTGGGACAGTCGCTGCAGGGCCTTCGGGAACAGCTGCCGGCCAGCAGGCCGAGAGCCAGGCAGTCAGCGCAGAGGCCGGACCAGCAGGGTGGGCCCCGGGCACGTAAGGCCGCCGCCTCCCTCTGCGCCCCCGGCCCCGGCCGGCTGCCCCCTCACCCCCCGAGCCCTGGAGGCCCCCACGTACAGAGCCACAGGAGTACACGGCGCAGGTCAGCACCGTGACCAGCAGCAGCAGGAAGATACTGGCGTAGACCCCGAGCATCAGGGTGGAGCTGCACAGACAAGGCCGGCCCGGGCCGCCGTTACGCTGGCCCATCTGAGCGTCCTCGCCCCCTCCCTGGGCAGGCAGGGTGGGCGCAGGCTCCAGAGACCGGCTCGTACCCCCAGCGCCTGCAACAGCATCTGGGAATCCCGGGTGTTGAGGAAGTCCTGACAAGGGGGGGGGGGAGAAGCTGGGCAAATGGGGGGCAGGGCACTCACTGCGGGGAGATGAGGAGCTGGATGAAGCAGATGAAGCAGAAGACCAGCAGGGCACAGCCCACGTAGGCGCCGAAACGGGGGTCCACCTTCCGCGAGTACTGCGGAGGAGAGGCCAGCTGAGTGCTGGGCCGCGCCCCGGGCAGGCAGAGCACCCCCAGGCCTGGAGGGGGGCAGGCCGGGCCTCTCGGGAAGCTCCACCGTCCTGGCGTCTCCTCTGCACCCCCTCCGGCCTCCCCAGCCCCCTCCGCTGTGCTCACCTCCCTGCCAAGACCTCCCCCCCCCGCCGGCCTCCGCCCTTCCGCCCTTGCACCCCCAAACCTTCTTCTCGAGGTCCTCTCTCTGGAAGGTGAGCAGGAAGCGGCGCACGTGGTCCTTGCGCAGCTGGTCGATGCTGCGGGCGTCGATGGCGCGGCCCAGGAACTCGTCCACCTCGTCCTCGGGGTTCAGGGCGTCCTGGGCCCCCCGGCTGCGGGCAGGGGCCGTGACTGCGCCTCGGCCACCTCCCAGCCTGCCCCGGGGGCAGTGCCTTGGCCCCCACGCCCTCCCTCGATGACCTGACTTACTTGTCTTTGCTGGAATCATCAATGCCCTAGAGCCAGAGCCAGAGCGTGTAAATGAGTGGGGGAAGCCCACCGCTCCCTACAGTCCCTCCCCAGGCCCAGCGCTGCACTGAGGGGCCCCCCTACACATTTCGGGGGACTGGACCCCTGGGGTGAAGTCATCCCCCTGCCCACGGTTCTAGAAACCATTCCTGGGGACGGCAGCTGAGAAAGACAGGAGGGGCGGGAGGCGGCCTGCTGGGGAGCAGGGCCGGGCCTGGGCCTCACCATCTGGCGGAAGGCCTTGGAGTCCTTGGTGCGGGCGAAGGCTCGGTCGGGCGCCCAGCGCGGCACCAGCCCCTCGGTGGAGTTGGCCCGCGCCCGCTGCAGCTTGCTCAGCATGGCCTTCTCCTCTTTCTGGGCGGCAGGAGGGGCAGGGCTCAGAGGGGCGCCAGAGGAGGCCTCTGCCCCGCCCGCGCCCGCGCCCCTCGCTGACCCGCTTCTGGCTGGCGCCCAGGATGAGGAAGGTCTCGATGTGCTGCTCCTTGAGGTACGCGTTGCGCTCGCCGCCACGGCCCGGCTCCACCTCGTAGTCCCCGTTCAGGTACTGCAGCGTGGCCCTCGTGATGTGGATGCGGCTGCGTGGGGGCAGAGGGTGAGACCCGCCTCCCCCTGCCC
>NW_004567135.1:8061373-8064996 GCF_000260355.1 Condylura cristata | reverse complement strand
CTCACCCGGCCCGGCCCCCCGCCTCCATGTGGTTGGCCAGGGTCACGTCGTTGGACCACACGTCGAACTGCCACTTGCGCAGGCCGAGCACGCCACAGTGCACGCGCCCGCTGTGGATGCCCACGCGCATGTTCACGTTCACGCCTGTCACCTCGCGCACCAGCCTGGGGGAGACCGCCCGCAGTCAGGGGCACGGCCAGGCCCACGGCCCGCCGAGACCACAGCCTGGCCGGAGAGGCCGGGAGGCTGGGCAGAAGCCGCCGGCGGCCCCTAGGGCCCGGCCGGCGTCCTGGAGAACCGAGCTGGGAGGAGCAGCCCGGGGTCTCTCCTCAAAGCCCCTCCCGCGCTGCTTACGAGATGGCCTCGATCATGTCCACCCCCATCTCCACACAGCAGTGCGCGTGGTCCGCGCGGGCCTCGGGCAGCCCGGACACGCAGTAGTAACAGTCCCCTAAGATCTTGATCCTCAGGCAGTGGTTTTCCTAAAGGGCGGGGTTGCAGGGAGTCACCTCTGCGCCCCCCCCCGCCCCCCGGCCACCGCCCCCCACCCCGTTGCCACAAGCCCAGCCCCTCACCGCAGCCAGCTTATCAAACCGGGCAAAGAGCTCGTTCAGGGTCATGACCAGCTCCTGCGCCGTGCACTGGGACGCCAGGCTGGTGAAGCCCTCGATGTCCGCAAACAGGATGCTGTGGACAGCGGCGGGAGACGGATGGCCAGGAGCCCTCCAACACGCCCAGAGCTTCCACCTCTGGCCCCCCCGCACCCGGCCCCACCTGACATTGTCATGCTTCTGGATGTAGATCTTGTGGAACATCATGTCTTCTTTTTTTGTGTTGATGTCTTCTTTCATCTCCATGGCAACGTGCTGGGGCAACACCGACAGCAACAGCCGCTCCTGGACCAGTGGTTTCAACAGAGCACGCGGTCCTCTCAGCCTCACGTTTAGTCCTTCCCGGTCCTCCACACCCCCAGAGCCCTCCGAGGCCTCTCTGAGCACACCCTAGACTGTGGTTGACCTCCCCCTTTAGTGCCTTCACACCCCGGCCCTCTCTAAGCCCCTCCCTCAGCCCCCTGGGTTGGGCTCCCACCTGCTCTCCCCCAACAGGACAGGAACCCCAGTGTTGGGTCTCTGTGGTACATGCGCAATTGGGGGGCCCATTCACACTGAATGCAGAAGTGGTGCCGGGCAGCAGAACCAGCCTGCCAGCTACCTGGGCATGCCATGGGGGAAGGCCCTGCTCAGGGGGGCAGCCCCACCTGCTGCCGGTTCTCACGCTGCAGGTGCAGCCTGGCCTGGATGTAGCCTCGGGTCTCCTGGAAGGCCTGCCGTTGGGACACCTCGGCCGGGTAATGTGTGCAGATGCCAATGACGTTGGTGCAGAGGAACAGCAGCATGTTGGCACCGAGCTGCAGGGGTGGCAGAGGCAGATGGTGACCGCGTTCCCGCGCAGAGACGCAGGCCAGGCTCTCTGTATCTGCCAAGATCCTGTGCCCTGCCTGTCCCCACCCCTGCGGTAATCGCCCCTCACAAGTCTCCAAGCCCTGCCTGGACCCCTCCATGCTAGAAAGGCGATCTCTTCCACTCCCAGAAGCACTAAGCGCGGCCAGGTGGGTCAGGGGGCACCGGCCAGCACACCATGATTTCCTGTCCTGCAGCCACCCCAAACTGGACCAGTGCGGCTCACTCCACACGTGGTTCTCCTCCCAGGACAATACCCGGAGACGCGAGCTCTACGTTCTCTGGCGCGTGCCCCGGAACGGCTCACCTCACCCATCTGGGCCTGCTGCTCCTCTAAAACCTGGAGCGAGCAGTGTCTCCCTGCTACCACGCTACTTAATGTAGAACTGTCATTAGGATTATGACTTTGGCTACTCGTGTTGGCTGCCTGCAAGTTATCTGGATTCTACAAGTGCCGTCTGTATAGTAAGCAGTGTATTTCTTACAAGTCAGTGAAATATGTAACAATATCTTATCTTAAAGGCAAGGGCCTCAGGCACAGAGACGTTAAGTGATTTGCCCAAGGTCACACAGCTGGTACTGATGGGTGCTGGACCAGGGAGGTCAGACTCCAGTCTGTGCCCTACGCCCACCCTACAGAGCATCCCAGGTTTCCAGAATTCCTCCTCCTACCTCGCACCCACGCTCTTGACGCTCAGCCTCACAGCCCAGGCTTGGGAGTCACCAATTCTACTGACAGGAAGAACCCTTCCTAGCAGGAATGGGGTGCCCAACACCCAGTCTCTCCCCAAACTTGGCCCAGTCTGAGACCACACCCTAGGACCCCCCGGGCTAGGGAGGGTCTTTCCTCAGGCATCTTTAGCAGCACTAACTGGAGAGTAAGTCCAAGGGGAGTGAGTCTTGGTGGATTTTGGAATGTCAAGGGTTAACTGGGCACTGGAATCCAGGCTCCACCCGACCTGGCTGGGGTAGGGCTCTGGTTTGGAGAGAGGGAGGGAAAGATCACCAACCCAGTAAGGAGCTCTGGGCTCTGCCCAGAACAAGAGCTAGTCCTGCAAAAGCTGCCAGGTCACTTACTCTGCGGGACCTCGGCTGCATTTTCCTTAGGTAAAACTGAGGGTGGGCCCGGCTCACAGTCCTCCACTGGCTTCCAGGATTCCCAGCTCCCCTCCCAGCAAGCTCACAAGCCCCGCCTCTCCCTTCCCCAGGAGTGGGGGGGGGGTGCACACTATCTCCCTGGGGGGGTTCTAAGAATAGCCCCCAGAGGGGGAGAGGGGTGAGGGGGGTTGACCAGGCAGCTTCCATTCCTGGCCCCAAGAGCCCAAGAGGAAAATGTGAGTCATGGGGGGGGGGAGAGAAGGGGTGAGACTGAAATAACCCCGTCCACAGACCCCGACTGAATAGCCCGTCCACAGACCCCATCAGAATGTGAGAAAAATGGAAGCCGGGGCACCGCAGGAAACTCCAGGCTGGCACTGGGTCACTAGCGAACTGCTCAGGGTGCCTGAGCGAGCGGGTGAGAGGAGAGAGAGGCTCGCTGCAGTGACAGAGGGGCCTGAACAGGGATGGGCCACCCAGGAGGCCAGAGAGGAGGCTGGACCCTCACCCCGGAGCCCGCAGCTCCCCGCAGTGCAGGGGATGGCCTCGGCCTCCTCGAAGCCTGGCCCTGAGGAGCAGCTTTGACTGCCCCCCCCCCCCCCCCAGCGTGTGCACCAAGGCCACTGTTGAGGCCGGCCAGGTACCCGAGGGAGCCGGAGTCCCCAACCAGGCCCTGAACTTGTGTCCAGGCAAAATGCCAGCGGCTCACCTCATACCACCCACCACCCCCCCCCCCCCCCAGCGTGTGGAGGCTGGAGGGCCAGTGCAGGGGCATCAGAGGGAGCCATCCCTCCTCCCCTGGGTAGGAATCTCCGAGCACGGCCCTTAGGGACTGCAGTGGCCCTGCTGGGAAAGGAACCTCCAAGTTCCCAAGCACCAGAGGGTGCGTTCCCCTCTCTGCCCATTAAGGTCCTGGAGGGTAGTAGGTTAAAGACTCTCATCAGTAGCCAGGAAGTGGGGAGCTGCAAATGGGCGGGTCTCAACATCCAAGGGCATCTGGGGCTTCCCCGCCCGGACCAAGGCCAAGCCCAAGCCCAGACTCACCCGGCCTCACCGCACTGCCGC
>NW_004567135.1:8058782-8061273 GCF_000260355.1 Condylura cristata | reverse complement strand
GACTGCCCCCCCCCCCCAGCGTGTGCACCAAGGCCACTGTTGAGGCCGGCCAGGTACCCGAGGGAGCCGGAGTCCCCAACCAGGCCCTGACCTTGTCTCGGGGCAAAATGCCTGCCGCCCACCTCATACCACCCACCACCCGGGGGCCGGGGGGGGGGGGGGGGGGGGGGCGCTGGGCTCGACTCCCCAGCGCAGCCGGACTGGCCTGGAGAGCAGCGGGAAGCCAGCAAGGAGAGAATGACTGGCCCTTTAAGAGGTCTGGCTGCGCTGTAGACACTTGCTGCAGAAACAAGTGGACTATAAAGTTACTTCAAAAAGGTACATTCTGTTCCTTAGCACCACTGGGTGGGGATGGGCATGGTGCCATAGCAGCCAGCTTCCCACCCTGGGCGTCCGGGGAACTTCCTCTTGGTAGGTGAGGCTGGGGGGCCCTGGCCTTGGGCAGGGCAGAGGCTGGCTTCCTCAAACCTGGACAAGGCAGGGGAAGGTGCCCTCCACATCGAGGGGCCACGGGGAGCACGAGGTGTACGCGGGGGCCTGTGTGGGCAGCGGCCCCCGCTACACAAGACACCTTGGTCTCTGCTCCCTGGTTAGGGCACTGGTGAGATGGTGGGCAGGCGCCCGGGGATCACGACTCGACAAGGGCTTCCCAGAAGCCTCTTCGCTGGGTTCCATCCCCGGGGCGCTCCCCACACCTCCCTGCGCCCAGGCGAGAACACTGCCTGTCACCCCACACCCCACCCTCCGAAAGGGTGGGGCCCTGGCAGCAACATCCGAAGGTAGATGCTATTGTCACCCCAGTGCTAGAGACCAGGAGACCAAAGTTGGGAAAGGGGAAGGCAGCTGTCCACTGTCTCCCAGAGAAGGCTGCAGACAAGCAGACTGCTCAGGTCTCCCCACACTGCGGATGCTCGGGCGCCCCGATGCTGGGCCTCACACCACCCAGAGCCAGAGGCAGCCGGCGGGGGGAGACGCCAAGCTCAGCCGGAGGGCAGGAGAGCTGAGCCTCAGACTCCGCTTACACTGCACTGAGCAGAACGCACCCCACTCACACCACACGCGCTCTGTCCTCTCAGAGGTGGCACAGGCCGGCAGGCAGGCAGCTCCTACCCTGCCAACCTCCTCTCTCCACATCACCCCCAAGAGCAGCTCTGCAGGGCCTGAGTCTCAGCTGTCGCCATGAGGCTAGAGGTGCCGGCTGGCAGGCTGCCCCTCAGGCGCGCCCCAATGGGCCGCATTCCCACCGCCAGGCCGACGCGATGTCCCGACAGGCTACGCTGTCTCAGGTGGCTCGAGAAAGAATTACAGACTGTGGCTCCTGGTGACGGCACAGCGCGGGTCGTCCTGGGGTCTTCCCTCGCCTGGCGGCACCCCCCACCCCAGAACCGGAGGCCAACCCTGAGACTTAGCCCCCCCCACGGCTCCTCCCGGAGAGAGCGAGACACCCCTTAGCCCGGAAGCCACCAGGCCTCTGCCACCCTGACACTCGCTCCGCCTCGCTCCTGGCGTGCCGCCCCCACGCCCACCTCGCTGACCACCCACCTGCTTCCAGAGAAAGGCATCGCCATGGTTGAGCTGCCAGGCCAAGATCAAGTGCAGGGCGGAGAGACCCAGGCCGCTGAGGACAGCCGCCCGCATGCGGATGGGGAGGAGCGTGTAGGTGATGTAGACAAAGAACACAGGACACCAGAGGCCGACGGAGGGGCTGTGCGGGCTGGCCGCCAGGGCGCCCCCAACCTGCAGGGCCGCCAGGATGCCCAGCACCACATAGCTCACCGCCCACATGGCGTCCTGGCGGAAGCTGTGCCGGTTACACACCACCATGAGCGCCACGAAGAGGGCGGCGGCACAGGCCAGCAGGGCCACGTAGGCGGGCCGGGGGCGGGCGGGCGCGGCGTGGAAGGCCAGCAGCACAGCCGTGAGCAGCACCAGCACCGCCATCAGCAGCGTCAGGCTGCTCTGGTTCATCTGGAAGAAGTACCGCTGGTACAGGCGCTCCAGCTTGGCCGAGCGGAACTGCTTCGACTGAAACACCCGCGCCAGACGCCGCCAGCAGGACCGCCGGCGCCCGGGCGCCACTTCGGGCACAGCCTCGGCAGCCCCGACGGCTGAGGCTGCCTCGACGTCTTCAAAACCCAGGGCGACCGCCCGCAGGCCCAGCTCTGTGCCCTTGCCCGGGCCACCCCTCCGGACGAAGGCCTCTTCCTGCCAGGGACATCGGCGGGGGCCCGCAGGGTTAGGGCTGGGTGGCTGTGCATCCTGGAGGCAGCTCATGTAGTGAGGGGTGCAGAAGCCCCCGGTCCGGGTCCCACGGGGCCTCCGCTTCTGCCCGTTGCGCTCACCCCAGGCAGTCTTCCGCTCGTCCACCTTGGGCACCAGGAGGCCACTAAACCATGACATGCTGCTGGGAAGAGAGGAGAGGCCTGAGGCGGTGATCACAGCGCCCTCCGGCCCACCACCGCCCGCAGCCTCCCCAGCGAGTTCCCGAGCA
>NW_004567135.1:8054871-8058682 GCF_000260355.1 Condylura cristata | reverse complement strand
CCCCCCCGTCGCCAAGCCACCGCCTCAGATACATCCTCCCGGTACAATGCCTCGGGGGAAGTAACTTGGCCAAGATCAAGAGATCCTAGCCGGGATGTGCCTGATTCCAGAGCAGCGCACTGGAAAAGTCACCCCTTCCTTGAAAGGCACTGTTTCGAGGGGCGCCAAACTCAAGCCCCGCGTTAATGAGCAGAGCCGCCTGGCTCAGGGGTCTGGGAGCAGCGACAGGGCCTATCTGGGCCAGGGCAGGCACCACCCACCCGGCACCAACCAATTGTTCTCGCTGGCACGGCGGCTGGCACGGTGGCGGAGCCAGACCTTCTGATATTTTCCAACAGAAGCTGGCAAAAAACATACATGGGCATACGACAGCTCCTGATTTTCAAATGTTGGCAAGTAATTCACATTTTTTCAACACCACAAGCCAAATATATCACATTTATGGAATAAATTCAGCCTGGGAGCTACCAGCCAGTGACCTCTGTACAGAAGGGAATCTCCCTCCACCTCCTTCCCTGTCACGCTCACTCACTGCACACACTTCACCAAGCTAAATCCAGCTCCCTCAGGTCACTGCTTAAATGGAACTTCCTCAGGGTAGATTTCCCGCGCCCCCACTTAAGGCAGACTGAGTTCAGCCCCCGGCCCATCCCCCTCACCCTCGGCTCCTTTCCTCCCTGGCGCTGATCGCAGTTATAATCAGGAGGTGCCTTCTCCCCCTTGACTATAAACTTTGTGGACTGTAGCGACGACGTCTGCGTCCTCCCACGCTCTCTCCCCAGCACCAACTATTGAGGGGCAGGTAAGTAAATGTTGAGAGACAGGATGAGAGCTCGAGGGCACTGGGTAGAGAACAGGCTCCAAGCAAAATAGCTCCAAACAAAAGCCTGCCCAGGCTTTTTTCTCACAGCAGGCTGAGCGCACTGTCTAGTTGCTCTTACCCGATAGACCCTGAGCAGGCTGTCTGGGTCTCGGGTTTGTTCTCCCGGGTATGCTCCTCCAGGCCACAGTGCCAGGGCGCCCCATCCATTTCCCTGACCACTCTACTAAAATAGCAACCCCCTTTCCTGGGGCTCCCTATCTCTCTTCCCAGCTTTATGCTCTATTTTTCCCCACTGCACTTATCAGCAACTGCCTTTCTATATCTTTTTCTTATGTGTTCATTATCTACCACCCCTAACTAAAAGACCAACTTCACCAGGGCCAGGGATTTGGCTTGTTTTGGTAACGACACATCTACGTGTCGTAGGACCTAGAAGTTTCGTTGAGCAGGTGAGTGTATGGCTATATTCCTATGCACTCGCTCTGTGCTTTAAACTTTTCCAGATCTTGGCACCTGCCTGATTCTATCTGATCTTCACCAAAACTCTATGAAACGGATCCCACGGCCACTTGGGACACAGCAGAAAATGAGGAACCAGAGCCCACAGCAGTTTTACTTGGCCAGTCCACATTACAGAAATCATGAGTAACCAAATCAGCCCCAGATCTCAGGTCTTCTGGAGGGAAATGTCTTCAACTGGGGTGGGAGGCGCCCTGACAACAGTCTCTTGTCCCAACTGAGCGCAGCTGACACTCACGGATGCCTGTGTCCCCTCCGGAGCCACACTCCATGTCCACAGCACACCCTAGTGACACCTTCTACTGAAACCCGCAGAGCTGGCGCAGACATCTGTGCTCACGTGGACAATGATGTGTCCAGCGCTGGACACAGGACCCAGTGCTCACCCCACGTGGCCACAGGACCAGACGTTCAAGCCAAACAAGCCACACATGAAGCAGACACCCAGGAGCTCACAAAGCAGAGGCAGGCTGGGACCCCGCCACACACTCATCCCTGGCGTGACCCCCAGTCGGCCTCCCTCAGCAGCCCTGCTGTTACCCCACAAAGAAGCACGCCCTTCCACCCCTCAACAGCACCCTCTGGAGGGACCGGTCAGAATTTGTTTGGACATGCTGGCATTTGGTAAAGGTCACCAAACAAAGCCTGGCTCTTCCAAGTAGTTTATTAGAAGTATGATCTTTGGCATGAGGTCAGGTTGCAAGCCTTGGTGTGATTATATCTGGCTGCATGACCTTGAATTTATTTAACTCCCTAAGTCAGTTTTTTCATCTGTAAAATGGGAACAGGCATGGGCAGAAGGAAAGAGTCTCACAGTACCCGTCACATAGTGCGTGACTGAAAAACACTAAATCTTCTCTGCACCCTAAACGCTTTGAATTCTAAACTACCAGTGTCCTAGAGATGTTAAAACAATTAAGTCAGGAGAACACACATCCCCCTCACCAGCCCAGCCAGTCGCCTGGTTCTATCAGCCCCCCTGGCCTCAGCTGTCAGTCCCCAGAGCTGCAGAAGAGCAGCCCAGAGCGAGCAGGTTCCCACCCCCACCCGCATGACATTTTGCTCCAGCCTCCTCCCACTCACCAATTCCCTGCCCTGTCCTTACACCACCACCACCCCTACCAATGACCCGGACCTCTGCTCCCAAAGGGCCTGTTTCTGGTCATGTTCCCAGCCCCTGGAAGCACATCCTAACATCTGGTTCATACACACTGAGGAAGCGGCGGACACTGTCCAGAGGTACACAGCGCCCTCCCGAGAACACTCTGAACCCAAAGGGGCTCTGTAAGAGTCCGGCCCCCCAGTTCACCCCAGAATTCGCTCCAGAACTCCCCATCTTGAAGAGCTCACTAAGTTCCCATCTCTCCTGGCACCCCATGCCAGGCTGGTATGGCAAGGAACAGGGGAGAGCACTGTGCAAAGCCACAAAACTTTCCCATATGGTGTCCCGGCCCTCTGAGTGGAGAACCCATCGCTGTGGGTTTCTCCACAGACCACCGCCCTCTTACTCAGAGGCAAGCCCGGGTCTCTCTGCTCTCTCACAGACCCACATGGCTCCAGAGCCACGTCCACACAGCCTGGCAGGTCCATAGAGCGCCTCAAAAATCCTGGCCCTACCTCTGGAGACCCAGAGTCTAAAGGAGGCAGCAGCCCAGCTCTGGGGCTGGCTCTTGCTGCGGCTTTATCCGAACCTTCTTCCTGGTCACCTCCAGTCCATCCTATCCCCTGGCCAACTGTGCCCCTGCCCTCCTTGGCAAAAATCCTCCTCCAGGAGATTTAAACAGACTTCAAGAAGTCCATGGCAGGGGTGCGCCCCAGGCAGGGCCCTCCACGCCACACCGCCCACCACCCTGGGCCTCTATTCCCGGCCTTTCCAAAACACGGGGCGCCCCCGGCCCTGTACCTGGACGTCCGGTTTCCCACTCTTCGCTTGGAGCAGTAGAAGGTTCTCGCCTCCACTCCCAGCCACTCAACCCCCCACTAGCTTGGTCCAACTCCCAGGATCCTCTGATAGTGAAGGTTGTGGGGAAAGTGTCCCCACCGATTGCTTCCACTCTACTTTTTCGAGTCAGGCCCCGCTCTGAGAAAATCCTGCTCGAAGGCAGCCGGCGGCCCCAGCCCACCCAGCACGGGCCACGCCGCCCTTCCACTCCCAAGGTCCCGGCAGGCAGAGGGCATCCTTCCCCCGGCGGGGCTGCCTCCCCCGTCCCCACACACAGTCCGGCCGGGCTCAAACTTGGAGGCTCATCCCACACCCCGCGGCAGAAACCTCAGGACGGCCCCTCCCCCGAGCTCGCCTTTCCACCCCTCGGGGCGGACCGCCTGGGGCTCGCCCGCGCGGAGGGAGGGAAGCCGGGGCGGAGTGGCGGGCGATCGGTCGCGACTCCGAGACCGGGGAGCCCGGGGTCCCCCCAGTCTCCTCCATTTCCCTCGGGCAGACCCCACTGCCTGGCTCCCACCCCGACTCCA
>NW_004567135.1:8041675-8054567 GCF_000260355.1 Condylura cristata | reverse complement strand
CCAGCGCAGCCGCCCTCTACCCCGGATCCAGAAGTCCCCTCCCCGCGGCTCCCGGACTCCCCGCCTTAAAGGCACAAGCGCCTTTTGTCTGGACACCCCCCTCCTCCCCCGGGCCGGGCGCAGTGGCCCAGCGGCGCCCCCAGGAACTGGCCGGGGGTGCGCGGGACTGAAGAACGGGACCCCGCCCCCGGGGCGCCCCCTCCTCTCCTGGGCCTCGGCCTTGCCCCGCGCCTACCCCCCCTTCCCCCCCCCCCCACCCCGCCTTAGGACGACAAGCGGCTACTGTTCTGGGATCAGGACCCGGCGGGGGGAGGGGAGCCGTCCAGCCGGCTCCCCCTTCCCTCCACCCACGGACTGCAGCCTCCAGCATTCTCCTCCCATGCTCACCCCGGGGTCCCGAGCACGCCTGCAAACCCACCCTCGCTCAGCGATCACTGCCCGCCCTGCACACAGAGGGTCGACTTCCTTCCTGTGGGGTCCCCAGAGGCTGAGCGGGTACCCAGTCCAACTCCTCTCCCCTCTTCTCGGCCTCCTCCCCAACCCCCACCCAGCCTTGCCTGCCCGCCCGCCTCGGCCCCTGCTCCCTCCCGCGGGATCTCAGCTTAATAATTAATTAAGATTTCATTCCACTGGGCGCCAGGTGTGAGGCCTGCAGCGAGAGCCCCACTCCCCGCCACCTCCCTGCCCAGCCCTCTCGGCTCTGGCCAGACACGAACCTGCTGGACCGGGCGCCCAGAAGGGGGTTGAGGGCAGGGGTCTCTCCTGGCTGCCCGCTGGCTGAACTCTTTGGAGACACCTGCCAACGTGCAGAGTACCTCCCTGCACCTATTACCCAAAGGGTTGCGCTTCCCTGTGGGAAGTTAAGGGTGGCGAGGGGGTGCATTGCTAGATGCAGGTACTGAGAAATGTTATTTTCCCGTTCTGCACAGGAAAGAGCAGCCAGTTTACCTAGGTGATGGGCTGATCACATGGAAGTGCTTTAGGCTTTTGAGGGTTACAAAGACTGTCAGCCAAAAAGGGGTACTGGGTTCTCAGCATATCTGTGAGTCTTTAGAGGTGGCCTTGGGGGGGGGGGGTTCTCCATTCCCCCAGGCCTGGTAAGAGGGCAGCTTGCTGAGCTTCCTTTGAGACCGGCTCCTGTTTCCTGCACTAGGCTGCTAGCTGCCCTTGGTTTGTCAGCCAACATAAGCTGCTCCCTCCTCAGGACCTATTTAGGGCCCAATTCTTATCCACACCAAGTCCCCACTGGGAGTCCTAAACCCAGAGCAGGTTAAGGCAAGGAAGAGGGGAAGTTAGGGGTCAGTGTTTCCACCACTCACCAATCATATATAGTTGCAAGCTATATATACGGGATGAATCCTTACCTCCTGTCTGTGAGCCTCATCTATAAATGGGGGCAAAGCTATCTGCCTGGTCTTTCTGATGGGACTTTTGAGGGTCAAAAAAAGTATTGATTAACATGTTTTGAAGTGTGAAAGGAGAAAGGCATAGCTTCATCTTCCATCTGCGCTTCTCAGTAGTGCACATCTGGCCTACTTTGAGTTTTAGGGCCTCTTTCTGGCTTCTCCCTTCAAGAGACCAGTGTCCATTCTCACCACTATCAAAATTTCCTCTCCAAGCCGAATCCAGTATCTGACAGTTACCTCTTAGAATAAGGTGGGGGGGGCAGGCCAGGGGTACTTCCTGGAGGCACAGTGCAGCACTGCGAAGAAGCTGTGGCAGCCAGTACAGTGATCCTGGCCAGGAAGCTGACCCACAAGGTGCAGCAGACCTGTCCTGACCTGCCCACTGCCCCTCAGCAGTGTATTTCAGTCCATCTGCCTGTTCTGCTCCCCACTCTGTCTCTGGTGAATCCTCTCACCCACCACACCTCTGGCCTATACCCCAGTTCTGTACATACATAAATAAATCTTTTTAAAAATAATAATAATAACCTTTCTAGCACTATATATTGTTTGGCCCTTATAGAGTCTAGCCCTTTATATTATAGATGAAAAAATGAGCTCGTGCTAGGCACAATTGATCACTGATTTTCTAAATTTACAGGCTCCTGGAGTAGGAAAGGGTCTTAAAGACAATTTCTGTAATTTTAGTCATTATAACTTAATTACTAAATTATAACTTAGTAAGTCAACATATTATTGTGTTTATGATCTCCTCTAAACGGAGGCCCAGAGAAGTACAATGGTTTCTCCTGCAATAGTTTCTCCGAGAGTCAGAGACTAAGCGGTAGATCCAGATTCTGAGGCCTTGCAGTCTGACTCAGAGAGTGTCTCCAAATCACTGACCTACTCTGAATATAGAAAACCAAGCCCCTGATGGAGGAAGTGGTACCCACGCAGCTGGCTGTGACAGAAGCAGGACCAGAACTCACAGCCAATGAGCGGCTCCTCGCTCTCTCTGCTCCGATTCTATGATTCTATACACAAACGCCCCTCCGAAGCCGTGTTGGTCCATTGTGGCTTCGTTCCAACTTGGCTGTAGGGAGTTCACTGAGTGGCCCTCAAAATCTGACTTCCATGACACAAAAAGCATGGGGACTGCTATATCTCACCAAACGCAAGGGCCAGAGGCTCCTCCCTAGACCCGCAGGTTAGTCTGATTTCTACTTAGGCGCCCACACAGGAGACTATTGCTGTCAGAAATATCTCAGCCAAACCACCTCTAGCAGAAATGCACACAGATTGCTTGAACGAGTGAGATTGCAGGCGAGTGGCCCGGTTGTTAGTTAGCAAAGTCTCTGAGATAGTGGCTCTCAAATTTATTCTGAACCCCTAGGAAAAGGTGGTGCTCTTAGCAGAATATGCTGAAAGATTAATACATTGAAATAACGAACGCATCATTTTGTGCTATGTCAAATCTGGTAGAGTCCAGAATTGCAAGCATCAAAGCTTTTTTTAGAAAAAGATACTGGGGCCTCCCTGGTGGTGCAGGGGTTTAGTGTCAGTGCCATCAAGCTCTCACCAGCCACTGCAGCAAGAGCTCAACACTGCACAGTGGTCAGGGAGCTGACCCACATGGCCCAGCAGACCCCTATCCTGCCACACTAACCCACTGTGGCCCCTCAGCAATGGTTTTTAGCGGATCCACCTGTTCTGCGCCCCCTCTGTCTCTGGTAAGGCCTCTCGCCCCTCCCCCCACCTCTAGCCTAGACCCTAGCTCTTGTATACATAAACGAATAAAATAAATCTTTTTAAACAAGAAGAGATATTATAAGCCTTCAAATTGAGAAAATAACTTTTAATTTTTAGTCTGGGACAATATAGCTATTCAGATGATAGAACCCCTTGATCCAACTTCTGGGATACCAGCCCTGTTGAGTCTAGCTTGAGAACCACAGCAATAAGTAAAATATTCAGAAAAGATTTCTGTGCCGCAGGATGGAAAACAAACAGCAAACCAACAATTAACTGGTAAGGTTTGGTCCTGACAAAGAGAAGGAAAAAGAGAACGAGGTAGCTGGCTTGAACTGTTTCTATTTCTCCAATAGAGAATCTCGGTGTTTCAAACAAAGACACCAGGGTGATGTCGTCTCCACTTTCAGGAGGGAGAAATCCTTATGGGGCCACCCATTAGATGTAAATGCAACCTCACAGTACCATAAGCGTATCGGGACAGCACGGTAAACATCCAGGGTGGCAGCCACCCTGTAAAGTGACAGAACCTCCCCGGGATGTTTGGGGAACAGCTAAGCCCAGAAGGCCTTCCGCATTCTTACCTCTACAAAGCAAGGACTCCTTTCCAGTGAGAGTTGCCATCCCCTAGCCTTTCTGCTCTGAAGGTCAGACTCTGAACATGGCATTTCCTGGAAGTCAGGTAGCCCACTCCTCCTCCAACCAGCAGACAGACCCCGCCCACCTCACCACCAGCTCCTGCTTGCTGCACTCCTCGGCCCCAGAGCCTGTCCCCTCCCCTGTCCCCTCCTGCCCCAGGGTTGGAAAGGACCATCTCAGCCAGCCCCCCACCTGACTGCCCACAGGAATGCAGTAGTGACTGGGAACTTCAAAGGGATGCAGACTTCTCCTGCCCACATCAAAACTCCCCGCCCCATTTGCCATTCCTGTATTCCTCCATTCTTTGCCCAGTCTTCACTGCCTGCCTGCACCGGCCAGATTCTGATCTCCTGCTCGATTCTGCTACTGTGGGTTGAGTAATTGAACTCAGCAGCCTGGGCCCCTGTTTTCATGGCGTTTGCCTTCTGGCGGGAAGAGACAAGAGACAAAAGAACAGATGAAAAGACAGTGGATGGTGAGAAGTGTGGTGGTGGCTCTGGGAGTCAGGCCTGGGTAGGACATGACGGGTGCTGCGAAAGTGACATTTACACAGAAACCTGAATGACAAGGAAGTCGCTTTGCAAAGAACCCAGGCAGAGGGACAGTGGTGCATTGCAGAAGTTGTCAGGCAATAGCCTGGGATCTGTGTGGAGGAGACAGGGGTAGTGTCAATGAGGCTGAAAGCAGGGGTGTCAGAGAGGGGAGTCTGTTCCCTAACAGTACAGAGGCTGTACTGGCCAGGTGAGGAGCTCGGATTTCACTCAAGGTGGAGTGAGAACCTGGGACCAAGTTGAGGGGGAAGTGACACCATTCAATGTATTATTTTAAAACATCAGGTGGCTGCTGGGTGGAGAATAAGTTAAGGGATCAAGAAACACAAGGGAGCCCTCCCTGGTGCCGTGACGGGTTAAAGCACAGCACTGTGAAGCTGTCCGCAGCCACTGCAGCACAAGTTCAATCCGTGGCCCCAGAGCCGACCCACATGGTGCGGCAGGCCTCTCCTGACCCGCCCGCTGCTCCCCTCAGCAGTGTATTTCAGTCCATCTGCCTGTTCTGCTCCCCACTGTCTCTGGTGAGTCCTCTCACTCCCCTGCTCCTCTGGCCTGCGCCCCAGTTCTTGTGTGTGTAAATACATCTTTAAAAAAAGGAATTGCAAGCGAAACCACGCAGGAAGCTACGGTAGTGGTCCAGCTAGAAGGAGCAGTGAAGTGACAGTGGACTGTCAGGAAGTAGACAGACTCATGATTTGCCTCGGTTCCCTGGGCGTGATTTATCCACATCCACATGTAATTATGGACAAATGACGAATATCTATTGAACGCCTACCAGGCACTGTGCTAAGTAAGCACTGGAGGTTACAGATCAGGGGGCTGAGCTCCTGTCAGAGGGAGCCCCAGGTCAGGGAAGCCATCGCCCATGGCAACACTGCCCTGTTTTCAGGGCCATAGGCACACCCCTCACCCCATCTCTGCTCTCCATTCCGAAGTGGAGCTGTTGTTGATGCGGTGGGGAGAGTGTTTACAATTGGAGAATTGATGCCATAAAAAGAGTCCAAAGTTCTACTAAGGTATCAGAGCGTGGGAGCCCAAAGCTCCACTCCTGGGGATAGGCTGCAGCCAGGGCCGCAAGGACAAGAGAAGCCTGTGGGAGTGGCACCACTACGCACCCTTCTCTGGCTCCCAGGGTTCAGCCTGCCAGAACCAGGCCACCTCAGACTACAACTTTCCTGACCACCCAGCCTTCCACCCCCAAACCGCCAGCTCCTCTAGATTTCTGGGTCTCTTCCGCCCCCTGGTGGTATATTCCTAATACTGCAACCCACAGTAGGTCTCCCAACTCCTCACGGCTGGATTTACACTCTCAGTTACTTGCTCCAAGGGGCAGAATGGGAAATTCTGGAAATCTTGGGCATTCGGCTGTCCGGGAAGAGTATCTGACTGCACTCTTGCAGTGGCAAGTGCCCCAGGATTAGACTAGTGTTCCTGCTGCCAAATTTCCCTTTGTTCCTGCCCTTTTTTAAAAGCCCAGTTCTTTGGCTTTTCTATCAATTCTATGAATAAGTTACTCACTATCCTTCTCACCAATGATTTTTGCTCCAGTTAGCTGGCGTCTGTTTCTGTTTTTGCAACCAAAAAGATTGGACAACTGACCATGCTCACTGATGGAGGCTGAGCTCTCCCTCAGTAAAAAGGGGTCCCTACCACCCAGCAATCCCACTCCTAGGTATCTCCCCAAAAGACACTGATTCAAAAAGACATCTGCACCCCCATGTTTATTGCTGACTTATTTACAGTAGGAAAGATATGGAAACAACCCAAACGCCCAAAAGTAGATGGCCGGATAAAAAAGATGTGGTCCATATAGACAATGGAATATTACTCAGCAATCAAAAAAGGTAAACACATGCCTTTTGCAGCAACATGGATGGAGCTGGAAGGGATCATGCTTAGTGAAATAAGCCAGAAAGAAAAAGAAAAATATGTAATGGTTTCACTCATAGCAGAAGAATAAAGGACCAGGGGGAAAAATAATAATAACAAGCAACTATATACCAGAGACATTTTATGGGGGTGGGGTGGGGAATGGGATCAAAAATTAGGGGGGGGCCCTCCCTGGTGGCGCAGCGGGTTAAAGCACTGCACAAAGAAGCTTAAGCCACTTCCTCATGAGTTCAATTCCCACCTGCCCCCCGGAGGAGACCACATGGCGTGGCAGACCTCTCCTGACCCGCCCGCTGCTCCCCTCAGCAGTGTGCTTCATCGATCTGCCTGTTCTGCTCCCCACTCTGTCTCTGGTGAATCCTCTCACCCTACGCATCTCTGGCCTGTACCCCAGTTCTGTATGAATAAATAAATAAATCTTTAAAAAAAATGAGGGGGGGGATGTGCACTGGACTATGGTGATGGCACACGGGTGATATGGTGATGGGAAGCCCACGGGGATTACAACCAAGATGGAAAAATGCACAAAATGATGTAAAAATAAACTATTATTAAAAAAAAAAAGGGGGTCATTACTGTGACTTCCACATGCAAGTTTGTTTTATTAAATGAATGTATTCGTTACCTATTATTACATAGTTAGCAGCTTCAAACAACACACATTATCTCATGGTTTCTGTGGGCTAGAGTCCCGGCAAGGCTTAGTGAGGGCTGTTTCAGCAACTCACAAGGCTGGCATCAGCTGTCAGCCAAGGCTGCAGTCTCCCGGGAGGTTCAGGTGAGAAAGGCTCCAGCTGCAGACTCAGGTTGTGGTGGGCCACTGAAGGGCCCTCCCCGGCAGCCTGCTTCAGCAGCCCCTGCAAGGGAGAGAGCTGCCAGGCAAACAGAAGCCAGGGCCTCCCTGGCCAGGTCTCAGCACGGAGGGCCTGTCTGCAGTTTTTCTGCGTTCTACAAGTTGAGAGTCAATCTCCAGCCCAGCCCATGAGTACCCAGCATGGACACCAGCAGTGTCCCCTTGGGGCCATGTTGGAGTCAGCCTGCCACGATGAGGTGGCTGTTACTGATCTTTTCAAAGCCTTGTTCCAAACCCCACTTCCTTATTGAGGGCTTTCAAGTTCCTCTCACCCAAATCCATCAAATGAACACTTCTTACAAATGAGGAACCTTGAAGTCATACCGGGTATTTCATGGAATGGATTTTAATTGTACTAGGAGGGGTGTTATTTTGGCACTGTAAGAAAAGGTTCTTTTTGAGAATTACTACAGAAACATTTAATCTCGTAAGCTTCAGAATACTCCCACTTTAGAACACATAAATACACACTAACATTCTTCCATCATCTTTGGAGATGTCTACTGTCGACATCGAAAAACTACCATCAGATTTGTAAAAAGTGGTGTTGGACCTCTGGCACTTCCTCAGCCCTGCTGTATCTGATGCTGTATCTGATGCTGTGGCTTAGGAGGGGGAAGGAGCCTAGAGAAGGGCCAGGGTGGAGAGCTAGGCCTCGCAGGTGGGGGGTGGAGAGCAAGCACCCCGGACAGGATCCTCTTTTGATTTGGTTTTGGCCCAGACCTCAGGACTCAGGCTTATGGGAAGAGAGGGGAGAAGATACTTGAGTTGGGGCTCTGTGCAGGACCCCCACTGCTTCATGCAGTCTTGGCCCAGGCAATGCTGCCAGAACCTTTCCTCTCTGGCACGCTCCTCTCCTCGTGGGTCTCTTCACTCTCCTTTCAGCTCTCCTCTTTCCCTCCTCTCTGCCAAGGCAATAGCCTCCCTGATTAAAAAAGTGCCAGAGTAGAGTATAGTCAGTTAAAAGTTGATTTATTCCAAAATAAAGGGTTTTAGGAATAAAAAAAAAAAAGTGCCAGAGGCCCTCCCTGGTGGTGCAGCGGGGTAAAGCACAGCCCTGCCAGATGGCCGCAGCTGCTTCAGTGCAAGTTCGATCCCCGCCCCCGGAGGTCCACACAGCGTGGCAGACCTCTCCTGACCGCCCGTTGCTCCCTCAGCAGTGTACTTCGTCGATCTGCCTGTTCTGCTCCCCACCCTGTCTCTGGTGAATCCTCTCACCCTCCCCCCTACCTCTGGCCTGTACCCCAGTTTTTGTATGCATAAATAAATAAATCTTTAGGGGGAATAAATGGTGATGTCTGCAGCTGGTTCTCACATGTGGGCAAAAGGACAGATAGATGTGACTTTCTTGCAACCCACAGAAAAGGTTAAAAATTTTCAAGATAAAATTTTGAGGAAATGGCAGGACTTCAGCATTTTAGTACCCACAGGGAAATACTCTAAATGAGGAAAGTGACAGTATCCTCGGGTTCCCCTAAGTCTCACATTTCCTACAAGGGTGGGGACAGGCAGCAGTGAATATTTACTCAATAGGCACATCGAGTGCTTAGGAACCAGCAAAGCAGGGAAACCAAAAAATATTTATTTAGAAATAATTTGCTATTTGACTTTTCCCCCACAACATCAAATTTGTCATGGAAATTTTCAGAGTGTTGTTAGCCTCCTTAATTTTTTTATGGTTGGATTATTTGTTGGTTGTTTGCCACGACACAAGCATCTTTATAATCTTTTAAACACTTAGGCGTGTAAACTGTTTTTTAAATTGTAAACAGGGCCCTCCCTGGCGGTGCAACGGGTTAGACCTCTGTACTGTAAGGCTGTCCACAGCCACTGCAGGGCAAGTTCGATCCCTGGCCCCGGAGGTGACCCACGTGGCTGGCAGACCTCTCCTGACCCACCTGCTGCTCCCCTCAGCAGTGTATTTCAGTCCATCTGCCTATTCTGCTCCCCACTCTGTCTCTGGTGAATCCTCCCCACCATACACACATACACACACACACACACACACACACACACACACACACACACCCCTCTGGCCTATACCCCAGTTCTTGTATGCATAAATAAAAATAAGAATAAGTTGGCCCTCCCTGGTGGCGCAGCGGGTTAAAGCACAGCACTGAGAATCTAAAGCCGCTTCCGCATGAGTTCGATTCCCGCCTGCCCCGGAGGAGACCACATGGCGTGGCAGACCTCTCCTGGCCCGCCCGCTGCTCCCCTCAGCAGTGTACTTCGTTGATCTGCCTGTTCTGTTCCCCACTCTGTCTCTGGTGAAGCCTCTCACCGCCCCTGAGCCTCTGGCCTGTACCCCAGTTCTGTATGCACAAATAAATAAATCTTTAAAAAAAAAAAAATAATAAGAATAAGTCTTTTTTTGTTTTAAAGAAGGGTACGCAAAGACAAGGAAATCAGGATGGTGCAGAAGGCTAAAGAGACCAAGCAGAAGGCTACCCAGACTCCAGGCCCGCCCTGCCCCTTGCTTCTCCCCTACTCTCAGACAAGGTCTCTAGTCTGCCTGAGATCTGAGATCCCGTGTGAGATAGAGGAGCCAGGAACTTCAGTGAGCCAGAGGCCCAAACAGGGGCCTCAGCGGCCTGAGCCCCACTCCCTTCAGCTGGACATCCAGGAGCAGCCTGACTGGGGTGTGGGGCCAGCAACTAACTCCACCCCTAAAGGAAGCCCAGTCTCCCCCACCCCAGGCCCCAGACTGAGGGAGGCTCTGGAATGCATCAGTTGAGTTCCCCACTGGGGGTCCTCTTCCCCCAAAGCGCTCCCATCCCTTAGGCCTGGAACCCAGGTCACACATCTCAGCCCCCCACTCTCACCTCATCTCTTTTCCACCCCAGCTTCTCTCTGACATCCACAAAGTTTATAAATGTGTGAAAGAGCAGGAAGGCCTTAAACTGACCCCTAGGGCAGTGCTATGATTCAGAGTTCTGAAGTCTTGAGTTTGGCAAGAGTGAAGGACAGAAAGTGGTGAAGTCTAGTCCAGCCTCATCTCCCCAGGGCCCCTGGGATCCTACCACCAACGTCCCTTCCTCCACCCAGGGCAGCCCTAGAGTTTGCGCATGCCCCAGGCTTTCTGGGAAACGGGCATCGTTCATCATGTGCCCTGGGCCCAGAGGGGGAAACAGAGGCCAAAGATGGAGACAAACATATACCAAGCAGCTCCTGTCTGCCAGGCCGTGGGGGCGAGACAATGGGAGCCAAGCTTCTCAGCCCACTCACTTCCCCGCCTTCCCAGGTACTAGAAGGATCTCCGGTCCACATAACTGCCACACTGTCTGCCCCAGAGTGGGCAAGAGTTGGGCGAGACCCAACTCCAGAGAGGCCTGGTGTGGGAAAGGAGGTGCAGCCTTGCTGGGCACTGTCAGCAGGAAACTCTTCAGACATATTTATAGTAAGTGCTGTGTCAGGGGATGGAGCCTGAAAGTGCCTGGAAGCATCAAATATCACCCTGGGCCTGGAGGCTGAGTCTAGAAAAAGACGACAGGGGTTGCAGCAGGAAGGACTGAGGTCTGATGTTGGAGGAACTTCCCCAGAGTAATATCTGAAGCTGACAATGGGGATTCCCCGTGGAAACTACTTCCAAGTAGTTTCTCAGAACAGAAGGGAAACTATTTTGTACCTTAGTAGAATAAACGTAATAGGATGGACATGATGGTCTTGGTTCACTGTCCTGCTAGGTATAGTCGTGGAGATTAAGCCTTGCTGTGGAAGGAAGTGGGGTTTGAAATCCAGCTTTAGCTTGGTAGGGGCACCCCCTGGTGGAGATCTGCACCGCACAAAGCACTAGCAGAGAGACCCAGCCAGGTAGTGAGGTTTCCAGCACTGGGAAATCTGAGAATACTGGGTGCTTCTATGGGGAGAGATGATGGCTGCCTGGAAACTCTGGCTCTCAGGGCCAGGACTGGAGGGGTCAAGCTGAGGGCCCTCCCTGATGGCACAATGGGTTAACGTGTCTCAAATGCTTACGCAGGTGCAGCAGACCTCTCCTGCCTCCCCACTGCTCCCCTCAGTAGTGTGCTTCATCAGCCTGCCTGTTCTGCTCCCCACTCTGTCTCTGGTGAATCCTCTCACTGCCCCTGCACCTCTGGCCTGTACCCGAGTTCTGTATGCACAAATAAATAAATCTAAAGTAAGATAAAGGGTCAAGCTAAGGAATGGCTCACAAAGTATATCCGGGCTCCTGGTCCTCTCAGTGGGGTTCCAGATGCTGCAAGGTCAGAGCCAGATGGGGGACAAGGGAAGTACAGGGATGTGGGGTGTGGACAGGACCCAGATAACCCTGTCCATGCATCAGCTCACTGGAGAGGACTGGGAGGGACCGCTGAAGGGACCCCCAGGGCCGGGCTTCTAGCTCATCCTCACCGAGCAGGCCAGGAGCAAGGGAGAAAGGCCCCCCGGCCAGCAGCAGTGAGAGGAGCGAAGGTATCCGGTGCAGAACAGCCCTGTGCACAGAGGTTTCCCTCTGATAGGCTCACAGAAGTCTTTGATAATTCTATTTTAAAGTAAGGGCTGAGAGATGGTGTTCCAGGCTGCAGGTTCCAAAGAGGGAGGGAGGAAGGGCGGGAGGGGGAGACAGGGACAATTGCCGGCCTTGGCCAATACACCCCACCACCCCCCTTCTCCTATGGAAACTTAAGCTGCCCCAAGGCTCAGAGGAGCTAGTCCATTAGCTGTGGTGGCAAGGGGGGGGGGGGGCGGCGTTAGGGAGGAGGGACTCCCTCCCTCCCTCCAGGTCTTATCTCCAAATGAAAGGCAAATCTCCCGTGCTCCTCTATTAGAGCTAAACAAAACAAAGCCAAAAGCAAAAACAAAAATCACCTCCTTGCACGTTTTAAGCACACACACACACACACAAACACACACACACACAAAACCTCTTTATCTCCTTTGACTAGTTGAAGCTGAGTAACTTGGGGTGTGTGGGAGGTGAGGGATCCAGGATGACTGGACTAGACCACGGTGGGAGAGAGGAGGTACCCTCCCAAAGCACGCTCCAGGGGAGTCCAGCCTAAGTGGAAGCTGCCGGTGGGAGACAACTGATTCTCCCCCAATTTAGCTTCCTTTGGAATGGGGGGGTAAAAAGAGGACAGACGGTAAGGATGTGGAGGTGGGGTGTCTTCAAGCTCCCACCAGGGAGGGGAGGACCAGAGGAAGCGTCTTGGAAATCCCCACAAGAGGGTTAAAAGAGGGGTCCAGAAGGGGGCTGGCGCCCCTCGACCGGAGTTTTCTAATGGGTGTTGCTGGGAAGTTGGGGACCCAGGTCGTTCCAGTTCAAGATGTTTCTGTCTCCACAAGGGGGGTCTGCCGCCTCCCTCTGTCCGAGTCACTGCTGGGGAAGAAGTAGAGTGGAGCTGGGGTGCTGGGAACGTGGAGAGGCCAATGAGAGGCCGATCCGCTCGGACGGAGCCGACAGAGGGTTGGCTGGGGCTGCGCGGCTGCGCCCCTCCCCCGCCCCCCCACAGAATTTGGGCTTGTCCTGTTTGACGTGCCCGCAGAAGGGGGCGGGAGGGGTACTGACCCGAGGAGCGGTCCCGCGACTCCACTCCCAGCTGTCCAGGCCTGGCGGGGGAGCTGCGGGGCTCAGGGGTGCGCCCCGGGAGACCAGAATGGAGGTCAGTGTGGTCTAGGGCCCCAGAGGGCGCGCGCGTCTCAAGGGACCCCAGGGGAGTGGGGACGGAGCACAGCGTGGAGCTCCAAACTGGAGTCTGGAGGTGGCCCGCAGCTTCTGGAAGAAAGAAGAGATGGGGCATCGCAGGGTTGGGCAGGGTCGGCCTCTGAGCCTTTCCCCCGCCCCGGCGGGGCAGCGCCTCCCGCCG
>NW_004567135.1:8038412-8041486 GCF_000260355.1 Condylura cristata | reverse complement strand
GCCAGGGCTGAGTCCGCGGAGCCGGACCCAGAGGAGAGCGGTGACCGCGGCGACGCGCCGGGCGCCCCCCATCTGGGCCGGCTCCGCGGGAGCCACAGCGGCTGGGGCTGGGAAGTGGCTGGACGTGGCTCCCGGGAACCCCGCGCGAAGCGGACGACCTCCCCCGGAGCTGCCCCAGGCGGGGGCGCGGGATGGGCGCCGCGCAGCGGACTGGTGGGGGAGAGGGGGGGCAGAACCTCCGCCCCAGCTCGGGTCCCTCGGCCTGGAGCTCCCCCTCCTAGTGCCGGCGGCGGTGGAAGCGCCCCACCTTTTCTGGGGAAGTGGCTGAGGAAGAAGCGGGAGGGGGAGGGGAGGGGGAGGTATGGGGTAGGGAGGACGGGGGGGAGGCACCCAGATAAACTGGGGCCTTTGCGGGGTGGGGGGGTGGGCAGAGGCCGACTGGCAGGCAGGCGGGCAGACATGGAGGGAGCTGGACTGAAAGGTGCTGGGAGAAGGAGAAAGTGAAGAGGCGGAAAAGGAGGGGAGAGGGAAGAAGGCGGAGGGAGGCGGAGAGGAGGCGGCGGAAAGGTGGGGGCGGGAGAGGGAAGGGAGCAGGGAGCGCAGGCCCGCGGCGTGGGGCGAGGCCGGGCGGAAGCCAGTGTGCACAGCTGCAGCGAGTCCTGCTCCCTCCTCGGAGCCCCTGGCCCCGGGGAGGGGAAAGTCTGCTCCCCCGTCTATGTCTTTTTCTGACTCCAGTGCAACCTTTCTGCTGAATGAGGTAAAAGGGGGCACCCTCCCCAGTGGGTGGGAAGAGAGCCCCCTTCCAAGCTAGGAAGAGGGCCAGTGTTTGGGAGAGTGGAGGATAGGGAGGGAGGAGGACCTGGAGGGAGCGCCTAAGGGTGGACCCGGGACTCAGAAAGAGGGCGAGGGCAACAGCTGGCAGCTGCTGAGCACCAGGACTGGGAGGGGAGAACTTACTGGGAATCAGGAAAGGCTGAGAGGGGATGGAGAGAGCAGGGCTCAGTCCAGCTCCTCTGGCGAGCCTCCCTGGGTCCCCTGGGGGCAGCCTCGCAGCTAGACCGCTAGGGGCTTGGTCCAGGTCCCAAGGACGTCCAGTCCAGCATCCTCAGCTCCCGCCAGTTTCTCCATTCAGTGCTCAGGGGTTGGGACCTGCCCAGTTCCCTAGTGCAGTTGAGAAAACGCCAGAATGTATTCTGGAGGCTCCCAAGAACCCCAACTCCCAAACCTGGTTATTCGGGCTGCCTCCCCCCACCTGCTTCCCTCCCTCCTCCCCTTCTACCTCAGTGTCCCCCAAGTCCCGCTTCCACGCCTCAGGTAACTGCTAGCTGCCAGTCTAACAGCATTTTCCTAGAGCGGAGGCAGAAGGAAACTTGTTCTCCCTCAGTTCTTCCCCCTTAAGCTCGGCCATGAAAAAGAAAGAGGTGTCTGGGTGCAGACACCCACAGGTGCTTGTCTTATTACGGACAGGAAGTCACTAGGTTGGCATAAGAACTGGAGCAGGAAGGTGTAGGTGGAATGAGAAATGAAGGGGCAGAGGCTCCGAAGTCCCTGCAAGCCCAAGGGATGCCCCAAGTATGAAGAGCTCGAACGCCTCTCCTGGGGGTGACTGGCAGAGCAACGCAGGCTTCCTGAGCAGACGGTGGCAACACGGTCCCAGAAGGGAAGAAAACAAGAGTGTGTGAGGAAGGAATGAAGCTGAGGCAAATCCAGTTACCTAAGATCACCTGGATGCCCTGGGGGGAGAGGGAGTCCCAGGAGCAGCAAAGAGGCAAATTCAAGGATGGGGAAAGGAGCAGACGGTGCCACAAACACCTTCTGCAGCAGAAGCGTCTCTTAGAAGAGAGCCCCCAGGGCTTCCTCTGCCACACCTGAAGCTTCACTGAGAATGCAGTGAATACTGAGGAAAAGGGGACAGGCACAAAAGTGAGGGTCCCCAGTATCTGCCCACTTACCATTCAGTATGATCCAGTAGACAACCAACCCCCAAATGGTGCGGAACTCAGAAGAGCGAACTGTGAAAGCAGCCTGCCTCCCCCATAGTGCCTGGGCCCCTCAGCCAGAGACACGAAGCCAAGTTCGTCCCGACGAGGTGCTGGGCAGGGCGGGCTGCACCATTCACAGGGGTAGGCAGGCTCAAAGAGAGGCGTAAGGTGAGCCACCCCCCTCCTTTTTTTTCTTGTCAAGGGGCTTAAACAATTGACACAAGTAGAAGTTGTTGGTTTGGGTGGTCTTCCTCTCCTACAGTGCTTTCCCCCAGGGAGCTCATCAAACCCTGTCAGAGTTCTGGTTTTCTCATTCCCCAGACGCCCAGGAAGGCGAACGGAGGGGCAGATTCCGATTCACCGTCCTGGGGTGAGCGTCCTGGGAATGGAGGGTTGTGCTCAAGTTGTAACCCTCAACCCCGCCTCCTCTTTGCAGGGTGGCGGCTGGGCTGGAGGGGGGATGTCAATTCAAATGAATAGTCCTGCCCAGCAGATGAAAAGAGGAGGAACCTCAAATGCGTGGGTCTTGGGGGGAATTTCCTCAAGAGAAGGACCCTGCTCCTCTAGGGTCCAGTCTGAGGCTCCTCTGAAGGGCCGGCGCAGAGGGATACCTGTGGCTGGCCACTCCTTCCTTGTGCAAAGGGCATCTGGCCTCACTCTAGTGACGAGGGGAGACCCGCTCTTCCCCTTCCCATCCCGTGTGGCCTGGACCCCACCTGCGATCCCTGCCACCACGGTCCCCCGCCGTCTCCCCTCTCGGGCTGCTTTCCCCCCCTCCTTTCTAGGCTCACCCCAAACAGCCTTCCCGCCCCGGCTCCCACGGGCGTCTTAGCAACGCCGGGCACGGTCCCAGGCGAGGGAGTGAGGCAGGGAACCCCCCACCGGTTCCAGTCGGCTGAGTCCGCCCGCGCCAGCCCCAACCCCCCGGCTCGCCGGTGAATTCGCACTTGGCTGCAGCAGGGGCCCAACCCCGAGCGGCCAAGCACCTGTTGGGGCAGGGGCCGTTTTCCCGACGCTGCCCTGGGGCGCCAAGCCCGGGCCCGGGGGGTTCTCCGCTAGGGGTGGGCGCCCCGGCCCGGGCTCGCCGCCCGC
>NW_004567135.1:7991545-8037769 GCF_000260355.1 Condylura cristata | reverse complement strand
CTCCCCCATGTATGACGACTCCTACGTGCCCGGGTTTGAGGACTCGGAGGCGGTGAGTGCCCACGGTGGGTGGGGGCGGGGAGGTGGGGGCTGCGCCCCCCCTCCCCAGGATCCCTCCTGCGGTTCAGGACTTTGGGGGGCAGGAGGCTGGGGGGTCGCCGCAGGGAAGGTGGAGGTGGATTTTCAGGTCAAGGGCTCCCCAGTACCCCTTGGCGTCGGTGGCAGTGGGGGGCAAGGCTCGAGCAGGTGGCTGGACAGGGTAGAGGGAGGCCAGGCTGGAGGCCAGGACACTGGGGTGCAGGGGGCACGCGCTGCCTGGAGTTCCGAATCCAAACCTTCAGTGCCTCAGCACTGGACAATTTAGGGAGGCTAGGAGCACAGCAGAGGACGGGGACGCCTCTCCGAGAGAAGGATCACAAAACTTGAGGCTCTCCATTATGCCCTCCCCTGTTCATCCTGAGCGTTGCCGGTCCCTCGCCGAGCTGAGCCTCAGCCTAGCCGCCCTCTGGCTGCATATGAATGCCGGGCCCTTGGGTGGGCCAGCTGGCTGGGCCCTTGGGTGGGCCAGCTGGCTGAGCCCTTCGTTCCCTGCCTCCCGCCGAGGCGGCTGCAGAGTGGGGGGCATCCTGCTTCCTGCCCAGCATGGAGGACCTAGAGGTGAGGCGGGAGAAGCCAAGGGCCTGGGGATGGAGAGGAAGCTCTTTGCTCAGAGAACCAGGCAACTGATAAATATTTAATTCTCCTCTTTGCTTTTATCTCCTGACCCACTGAGACGAGTCAGCTCATTAGGCAGAGATTCCCGGAGCTGCAAGAGCAGGGAGAATGCCTGGAAAGAGGGGGCACAGATGATGGGGCGCATCTCAGCCCCTTCCCTCCAGCACCCTGCCAGGGGGACTTCTCAGGAAAGAGCCACTAGGTGGCCTGGAAGAGGCCCTGGTAGGGACAGAGGGTAGAGCTCCCCAGGATCGGAAGGGGAGTGCTGAGTCTTCTCCCACCTCCGGGAATAGCTGAGTCCTGGGGGTCAGAACCGGCAACTCTGTCCTTTTCTGAGGCTGGGCTCCTGCTGGGCCCAGTTCCCCACTGAGTTTCTGGGGCTAATTACATCGCAGCTAGAGCAGATGCTTTTCAAGGCTCTGGTGGACACCTTTCTAACGGTTGAAGGGACAGCTGGCGTGGCCCAGGGTGCCAAGGTGAGCTTGAGAACAAACCTCTCCCTGGGCCTGAGGGCCCTAGAAGGTTCTTCCCATGTCTGGTGAGAAGGGCTGTTTAGTTGTGATGGGTTTGCCAGCCAGTGTGTTGGGTTTGCCAGCCAGCTCATGGCACCCCTCTGGTTCCTGGATCACCCTCCCCCACTGCCCTTTTTCTTGCCTGGCTTTCCCTGAGGCCCCCTCTGAAGCAGTAGGAGGGAGATCAGGCTCTAAATAAATCCATGGGCTCATCTCCCTCCTCTCCTTCCCCCTGCCAGGCGGGAGTGGCGCTGCAGCCTGCCCACACACTCACCAGGCAAGGGGGCACCACCAGGGCACTGTGCCAACTCCAGCAGCTCCCAAGTACTGAACCTCTAGAGCTCTTTGGGCAGAGGAAGGGGTAGGGAGACAAGGCCCCAGAGTGTGCTTAGCAGGACATCCCTGGCTCCCCAGGGTGGCTGGGTGTGCGCGGGAGAGTTGGTGATTTGGGAATAATGGAGAAGGGCTCCATCCTGAGCGTGCCTCCTTAGCATTTAGGGAGAGCGCTGTCATTGCCATCCTAGGGGAGGGCCTAGGTGACCCGCATGCCTGCAAGGACATGAAGATCCTAAATTAGGCTGAGAGCCCAGAGAGCGACTGCAGAGGTCAGCTCGTGTCCCATCTAGGCATCTAGGGTGCATCGGATGTTGCTGATCGAAGTGAGTGGTCATCCTGCCGGCTGGCCTGTTGGCCCCGTTGGGGCACACATAGCCTGTGTCCTGAGACCCCTGAAGAGGGCCCCCTACTCTGACAGTGCAGAGGCTCTTCCTGGGGCTTTGCCTCTCTTTTCCTCCTTCCAAGCCAGCCTTACTTTGGTCTCAGGAGATGGGGGTCAGTTGGCAGACTTCTATAGAAGGGCTTTTCTTCTCTGAGCTACCTCCATGTCTTTGATGTTGTTGTTTTTAAGATTTATTTATTTATGCATACAGAACTGGGGTACAGGCCAGAGGCGTGAGAGGATTCACCAGAGACAGTGGGGAGCAGAACAGGCAGATCCACGAAGCACACTGCTGAGGGGAGTAGCGGGCGGACCAGGAGAGGTCTGCCGCGCCATGTGGGTCACCTCCGGGGCTGGGATCGAACTCACACTGAGGTGGCTGCGGCCAGCTTGCAGTGCTGTGTCCTAACCCGTTGTGCCACCAGGGAGGGCCTTCCATGCCTTTGTTTTACCACAGACTTTGTCTTTAGCCTGGACTCTAGCCTAGGCTGGTATCGCCATGACCAAACCTCGTGCCCAAGGTGGAGCTGGGGTAGAAAGCATGGGATGTGAGTTTGTCTTCTCCAAGTCTGGCCTCTCCTGACTTCTGTAGATGTTCCTCCATGGTGGGTTTGAGGGAACGTTCCTCAGCCTGAGAATATTTGAGAACCCTTTCCCCTACACGTACACACACACTACTCTTGTAGGCTTTGCCTTATCCCTGCCACCAGCACCTTGAGTTGATAGAATTACCACACAGACCTTTGTCCATAAAGAGGAAAACTGAGGCAGAAAGCACAAAGCACAAATGTCCCTTTCCCCTAGGCAGGGAGAGCCCCACGGCCAGGCAGCCGCCCTCAGCTGCAGCCGCCCTCAGCTGCACCCTCCTCCAGTGACCCTCCTCTGGGTGTGACGGGGGGACTCTCCTGGCCCAGGTCACCAAGGACTGTCCCGGCTTCTATCCCAGGGGTCCGGTGTTACGGGGTTGCCTAGCACCCACACAGCCGTCCTCCAGGACTGATACCCCTTCGGGAAGGGCTGGGTAGGCGTGGCTCTGGGCTGCGGAGCCCAGGGACACAGCTTTGTGTTGTCTCCTCTGCCTAGTTTGCTTCACACACCTGGCCAAGGGCCCTGGCAGGTGCAAGAGGAAAGTGTGGGGCAGGGACTGGGAGCGGAAGTAACTTCCAGGAGCTGGCAGCTCTGTGTGCTCCTCACCCTGGAGGGCTGGTGGGGGCGGGGAGAGCTAAAGGGAATGAAGAGTTAGGGCCTGACACTGGGCCTAGTGGGTGCCATGCCAACCAGCAACTTCTGATGCTCCCAGCTGGCTGTACTGCCAGGCATTTTAAAGGGAAAATATCCAGGCTGCCTTGTCTGATGTGAACAGGAGGGCTGGGTCTCCGGGATTCAGAATAACCTCAACTATCTTCAGTACACCTCCCTTCCCTCTGCCTCCCGGGACTGGAGGACTCAGTAGAGGGGAGGAAGGGAGGAAGGAGGGACGTGAAGGCTCTATTCAGAGCTGCAGTATTAATAGCTTGGGGGAGGGGCCCAGGTCTTTGCACATATTGATTGGGCTGCTTTCCTGCAGCCCCAAAGGCACCGGGGCCCTTCTCAAGGAGATGGGGGGAATCTTTGGGGCCAAGGCACCCCCATTTTGTGGAGGCTGGGCTAGAGGAGGTGCCGCTGTAGGGCTAGGAGGGTACCCCTGAGTGCCCTTCACACTTGGGCCCACACCGCAGCTTCTCCCCTATGCCAGGGCTCAGCCGACTCCTACACCAGCCGCCCGTCGCTGGACTCCGACGTCTCCCTGGAGGAGGACCGGGAGAGTGCCCGGCGTGAGGTGGAGAGCCAGGCCCAGCAGCAGCTTGAAAGGGCCAAGGTAGCACCTGCAAGCTGGGGCAGGCAGCTGGGTGGGAGCTGTGATGGGCCCTAAGAGCCAAGGAGCCCATGGGTGGGGGGGGGGCAGGTCGGTGGGGCCGCCCCACTGCTGAGGGGGCACTGAGACTGGAAGGGGTGCCCTGAGGCCCCCTCATTTGCACCAGCGATCAAATTCCACAGCATAAACCTGTGGCATTTGCTGTGAGGACCAATGTCAGCTACTGTGGCGTACTGGACGAGGAGTGCCCAGTCCAGGGCTCTGGGGTCAACTTTGAGGCCAAAGATTTTCTGCACATCAAAGAGGTAACCGACCCCCCCACCCCCCAAGAGAAGCCGCTTCATAACCCTGCTCTGGCCCTGTTCCCACGCCTCTTCGGCCCTCATTTACCAGAAAGCCCACAAGCTCCTCAATTCCGGTCCACATACCTGGTTCACCCCTCGTATCCAGAGACCTAATCGGGGTCTTCGTTCTTGAAGCCTGGCTCGGGCCTCGGCCTCCTGGTCTGGAGGGGGGAAAAGGGGTGGCCTCCATGCCGCCCACTGCAGCTTGCCAGCGCCCTTCCCCTGGCGCTGCCCGCTGCCTCACTGGCCTGGGGCCGCTCTCCCTAGACCGGCCACCTGCAGGCCTCCCTGGCTCCTTCACTTGAAGATCCAGGACTGAGGCCCCCGGTGCCTCCTGACCCTCCCTTCCTGCTCACCCCACCCCCAGAAGTACAGCAACGACTGGTGGATCGGGAGGCTAGTGAAAGAGGGGGGGGACATTGCCTTCGTCCCCAGCCCCCAGCGCCTGGAGAGTATCCGGCTCAAGCAGGAGCAGAAGGCCAGGTGAGCGCTGAAGCAGGGCCGCGGCTCCCACGCACGCCCGAGCGTGCACTTTACTGGCAGCGCTGGTAGCTGTGTCACTGCTGTGCATGTGTCACCCCGACATACACGCACCCCAGTGTGCACAGTTTAGCACACACATCCACACATGCACCTTCCTCACCCGCTGAGACGCGGGACAGCACACAGCCACTGCCAAGGGAGATAACGGCGCTGACCTCCCTTTCTCCTCTCAGGAGATCTGGGAACCCCTCCAGCCTGAGCGACATTGGCAACCGACGCTCCCCTCCGCCATCTCTAGGTAGCCTCCCCTCAACCCACCTGTCTTGGTAGGTGGGTAACTAAGCCCCTGGGACAAGGGGACTTTCCCCAGGTGAACTGTGTGGGCAGGGCTGGAGGAGGGACAAGAAGCTGGGAGAAGCCCAGGGCACCCCCCTGCTCCCCGGGAAGGTCCTCAGGGCCTTCTCCCCCTTCACCAAGTTTAATCTTTTATTTCCTTTTCCAAAAAGCCAAGCAGAAGCAAAAGCAGGTGAGTCAAGGAAGGGCCTTGGGCTGGGGGGTCACAGCATAGGACTGTGGGGTCAGGTTCCAGGCAGTCACTGCTGGAGGGGCAGCCCAGGGCCCGCCCAGAACCTCCGATCTGCTCCCCACCAGACAGGCGCAGGGCAGGCCGCGGGGCTGTGACTGCGCCTGACTTCACGTTCACCACGCAGGCGGAACACGTTCCCCCGTATGACGTGGTGCCCTCCATGAGGCCCGTGGTGCTGGTGGGACCCTCTCTGAAAGGCTATGAGGTAAGGGGCCCTCTGGCAGGCGGCCCCTGGGCGGGGATGTTCACGGGGCTGTGGGGAGGCGGGCTGCAGGGCTCCTGCCCTCTCCAGGAGGACCCTCGGCGAACTGCTCGCTTCCCCCACCCAGGTCACGGACATGATGCAGAAGGCGCTCTTTGACTTCCTCAAACATAGGTTTGACGGCAGGTAAGCGGGGACAGCGTGAGCGGGGAGCCCGCTGCCTGTCCCAGGCAGCGACGGCTCCTCTACAGGGGAGCTAACAGGCTGGGCGAGGAGGGACCGAGGGCGTTAAAGTCAGGGTGCGTTGGGTTCTCTGCTCCCACCCAGGATCTCCATCACCCGAGTCACGGCTGACCTCTCCCTGGCAAAACGATCAGTGCTCAACAATCCGGGCAAGAGGACCATCATCGAGCGCTCGTCCGCCCGCTCCAGCATTGGTGAGGCGCCCGCCACCCTCCTCTGCTCACCAGGCCTGGGAGGATTTCTTCCTTTTGCGCCCTCCCTCCCCTCGCCCCCCATTGACGGAGCCCCCCCCCCCCCCCCACCCCATGTCCTCAGGGCCTGTTCTGCCCGCCCAGGCCTTGATGAGCCTCCTCGTCCTCCACTTCTTTCTTGCCCACTATTTGGGCACCTTAGAGCAGAGGAGAAGAGAAGAGGTGGGTGAGCTGCTGCAGCATCGCCTCCCTCTTGCTCTCCCTGTAGCTGAAGTGCAGAGTGAGATTGAGCGAATATTCGAGCTGGCCAAATCCTTGCAGCTAGTGGTACTGGACGCTGACACCATCAATCACCCAGCACAGCTGGCCAAGACCTCCCTGGCCCCCATCATCGTCTTCGTCAAGGTGTCCTCGCCAAAGGTGGGTGGGCGCAGCGGGGACCGCAGCATGTGGGTCTCACGCAGGTGCTGGCACAGGGCTCCTGGAGTAGAACCGTCTGGAGGCCCCTTGGCTTGCTGCTGCGGCCGTATCACCGCGGGGGGCCTCGCCCAGTTCCTTCTGGGTCCAGCTGCCCCCAGTGACGCCTGGCCTCACGCTGCCCCTTCCCCTCAGGTCCTCCAGCGCCTCATCCGTTCCCGGGGCAAGTCACAGATGAAGCACCTGACTGTACAGATGATGGCTTACGACAAGCTGGTTCAGTGCCCACCAGTGAGTGCTGGGGTCGGCTACACCTGTGCCCACTCTTGCCCGTCCAGGGCTGGGGCTCTGCTGGAGATGGGGTGGGGCTGCTGCTGCTGAGAGGGAAGCCAGCGCCGCCTCCCCCTCTGCAGGAGTCATTTGATGTGATTCTGGATGAGAACCAGCTGGAGGACGCCTGCGAGCACCTGGCCGAGTACCTGGAGGTGTACTGGAGGGCCACCCACCACCCCGCCCCCGGCCCCGGGCTTCTGGGGCCTCCCAGTGCCATCCCTGGACTTCAGGTAACCGCCTCCTGCGGGCACAGGCGCTCAGACTGAGCCAGAGTACCGCCCTTCCCCGCACCCTGAGGCTCATCCTTGGGCTGCTGTTGGAAGGCCGAGCGGCCACGGGGCCCAGCACCACTGCCGAGGGCCAGTGCGGAGGGCAAGGGACTGTCCGCGGAGAGGAACTGTCCCCGGGGTGGCTGACCGTGGGGCTGCTTTCCCAGGGCTCGGAGTGGTCTCCACGCCCTCCCCGAGGCTGCCCTGGAGGCAGAGCCTGCTTCTGTGGCCGCCAGTTTCAGTACCTGAAGCGGGAGAAAGCGCCAGTGTGCTGCTCAGCCCGCGCATGTTACTGCCTGTGTCCGGGGACGAGCGTGTGCAGGGAGGCGAGGCAGAGGCAAGCCCTGCACGGCCTCACCGAGCTTTGTGTTGGCCACAGAACCAGCAGCTGCTGGGAGAGCGCGGCGAGGAGCACTCACCTCTTGAGCGGGACAGTTTGATGCCCTCAGACGAGGCCAGCGAGAGCTCCCGCCAAGCCTGGACGGGATCTTCCCAGCGCAGCTCCCGCCACCTGGAAGAGGACTATGCAGACAACTACCAGGACCTGTACCAGCCTCACCGCCAACACACCTCGGGGCTGCCCAGTGCTAACGGGCATGACCCTGAAGACCGGCTCCTGGCCCAGGACTCGGAGCACAACCACAATGACCGGAACTGGCAGCGCAATCGGCCCTGGCCCAAGGACAGCTACTGACCGCCTCCTGCTGCCCTGTGCTGGGAGGCCCAGGTGCACTGGCCGGGGTGCCCACTCCAGGCGAGGTGGGGTTAGGCTGGCATTAGGCTGGCACTAGACTCAGGCCCCAAAGCCCCCTGCCCAGCCCCAGCTGTGGTCCTGAGGTTCTGGGCGAAGAAAGGGTCCCCCTTACCTCCTGGGCAGCGACCTCCCTAGGCTCCCACTCTAGGTTCTAGCTGTGTGTGCTGCACCCTGGCATCTCCCTCTCCTGCACAAGACGCTGCCCCCCTGGGCAGTGCCCTCAGGCCAGGATCCCCTCGGCAGGAGCCTTCCTACCAGACTCAGGGAAGGGATGCCCCTCAGTGACAGGAGGGTGGGGATGTGGGCGGCAGGGCTTGAGGAAGAAGCAAGCCCGAGCAGGCCACGTCCTGCCAGTCAAGGGCCTCGGGGGTGCGCTTCAGAGTCGAGGGCCTCCACGCACCTCACTGCCTCACATTCCAGACGAGACAATCAGAGCCCTACCGGGTGGCACCCCCATCCCTCAGCGGGGTTGGGGCATCCACCCAAGGCCGGAGCAGTAGGCAGGCTAGGATGGGGTCAAGGCCTCACAGCTGAAGCTCTTGAAGAGAAAGGCTTTCCTCACCCTGCCAGGATGCCTCTTAACGTCTGACAAGACCAAGGACCGGAAGCCAGATCAAGCCAAGGGGCCGACCGGATTGGGAGTTTGGGAAGGGAGGGTTACACGTAGCAGGGAACGTATGGAACAGTTTCAGGGGTGTCCTTGCCCCCTCATTCTTTTGCTTTTGCATCCTGTCGTTTCTGTTGAGGGCCCTCATGCCTCCGGGGGGACACGAGTCCCACACTTTATTCCTCACTCACTCGGCCGTTGCTTGTTAAGTTCGGGCTAAGCGGGGATGTAGGACAGCTGACCCCCGAGTGACCCCCGAGGCCCTGTCCACCCGGCGAGCCTTGCCTCACAGCTCTAGTGTGTGACCTACAGAGCATGCTCCAGAAGACCCTGCCATGCCTCACCGTCATCATCAATAAACACCACGCACAGTCCGCCAGGCTCCTGTCCTGTGTCCAGACCGGGCAGTCAGGCTGCGTGCCGTGGGTGCCATGTGTGGAGGAGGTGGAGGGCACAGGCCTCCTCCACAGGGACCCACCAGGTGAGGGGAGCACAGAGCGAGGGGAGCACCAGCCCCCAGGGGGCGCGCAGACACTGGCCAGGTGGCGGAGCTGGGGAAGCCGCCTCCTGCCTTTATCCAGGATTCCTGCCCTGGGCTCGGCAGCTGCCACTTAGGCTCCATACACTTACCCAGGCCTGAGGGGAGGGAAAACTACTTGAGACAGCAGTAGGCCCTACAACCCCTCGCCAGACCCTAGCCCACTGGACCTGGCCCATCACGCCGTGATGCCCCTGGTGCCAGTCTCCACCCGCCTGTGTGCAGCAGGCCCAGCAGTTGGGGAGTCACAGCAGGGTGCTGAGGCTGGCTGAGGGCCCGCGGCCACAGGGCGGGGTGCAGTTCCAAGTGTGCCGCGCTGCCAGCTTCACAACCACTGCACTCGCGCTCACACGCTGACCCTTATGCAGAGCAGCTGAGGGTGTCCAGGCCGAAGCTCTATTACCTGAGGTGGTTAGAGGTGTTCCAGTCTTGCTGCCAGTGGCCCCTCCGTCTCCCTCAAGTGCGCCCTGCGGACTCAGACGGCCCCTGGGCGCTGCTCTAGCTAGGATTTTCTTTCAGGGTGCAGGTCAACCCACCATGCCCAAGGCTGTGCTCCTGTCTGCTGTGACACCAGGGAGAACCTGGAGGTGACGTAGGTGGAGCGAGAGACAGCCTTATAGTCGTGTGTTTATTCCCAGAACATACAAACATCTTCTCAGAGAATAGAAAACAAGAATTTCACTCAGTGACTTAAAGATGGACACAGCCAGCTCAACCTGTCCCCACATCTACTAAAAAAAGTTCCCCGGGTGAGGGGTGCCTAGAGTGCACAGCACCCTTGGCAAAGGGGCAGCGCGCGGCTCTAAACAAGGCTCTCGACTTGATTTATAATCCAAATGGGCAAACAGCTGTCAAAACGACAAGAGTCCAAGGTCCGTAATCCCCACAGTGCCAGATCCCCGGGGTCATCCAGGTAATGACGCTGCGGAAGCTCACGCAGCCACGTCTGTGCCGAAGACGTCCCCATCGGCCAGTGTTCCCTTCGGTCTGCAAGGCATTGCCGACCGACTGCCTCCATAACTAGCGCAAGCCCAAGGCCCAATGCAACCCCAAAGCCCGTCAGAGGGGCAGAGCTGGGCCAGGATCTATGGCAATTTGTTCTATGCTTCCTACAGCTCCTCTTCACCTACAGCCTCAAACTCAGGCCCGAGGCCAGGTAGTCTGATCACGTCCAGAACAAACCACCAGAACCCAGAGCGAGGACCTGAAAGATGGTCGTGAGGGTCCTGAAGAACAGGCTTCAGCACGTGCCCTTTCGGCCAAGGGGAGAGAGCTGTTAGGCAAAGATGGTCTCTTCCCGGCGCTTCTTGGTAAGGATGGTGCCTGGCTTGTGCTGGGCATCGGGGTGGTTGGCTAGTTCTGGGGGGCAGGACGACACCGGACTCTCCAGGATGGCTTGCTTCAGCTCGTAGAACACAGCAGAGTCCTCTTTGGTGAGGAAGGTGATAGCCACACCACTCTTCCCTGCTCGTCCTGTGCGCCCGATGCGGTGGATATAATCTAGGGGCAAGAACAACTATCACTGGGGGTACCAGGCCAGATGCCCTGCTAAGCAGTATCTGAGGCCTCCACACCTCTGAGGGCAAGAAGTACAGCTCGTGCAGGCCGCAGCAGCGGTGCCTAGCGTTTGGCACCAGCGCCCGCCTCCCCGGTGCCGCCCGCCCACACTAAGACAAGGGCTGTCCCAGCAGCGCTTCCACCCAGCCTGAAGACAGGGTGCCACCCCACGTGCTGCAGCCAAGTCCGCGCAGGGAAGGGCCGTTCTTTGGCACGGGCAACCCCAGGCCAGACGCCATGGCAGACGGCTGTGTCCCACCCTCCGGCCGAAGACACAAAAGCCCTCTCACCGCAGGCTGGAGCTGCGTCACGGCACTCACCTTCGATGTTTTTGGCCATATCATAGTTGACAACCATCGACACATCTTGGATGTCGATACCACGACCTGCCACATCTGTAGCCACCAAAATATCCTTGGCGCCAGCCTTGAGGTTGGACAGTGCGAACTCTCGCTGCTCCTGGCCTTTGCCACCATGCAGTGTACAAGCGTTGTACTGTTGGGAGAAAGCAGGTGAAGCCGAGCAACAGCATCATGGGAAGACACAGCCATTAAGGGGGGGTGGGGCCGAGAGGGGGAGGGGGAGGGGCGGGGAGGAAGAATGACAACAACTAACAACTGCAGTGAGGCAGAACAGTGGAGCTGGAAAAGGATGGAAGGGGTGGTGTGGCATGGCCAGGACAGCAGGGTGAGGCCAAAGGTCAAGCGATTGAGTGTGACGTGAATCAGATGAGAAAAGTAGTCAGAGATTGCGGGAAAGAGATTAGGGCAAAGAGCAAGTTGAAGAGGTTTAAAAAAGGTTAAGTGCTGAGTGGAAAGGACGCCTCGTTAGCAAGCCTGCCTCCCTCCCTACCACGCCTCACTCTGACCCACTCTCTTCCACACCCTCGCAGGCTGCCAGATGTTAGCTTCCTCTGGCCCCAGCCCACTTCGGGGAGACCCAGTTTTGCCTAGCACGGCTGAAACAGACAAGAGGTCCCCTTAACCTGATCTTACTGTCCTCACTCCTCTGCCCCTGACCTGACGAATGCTAGAGAGAACAGCTGAGAACTGAGCCAGGGGCCCGACTAGTTTTTGAAAGCAGCACCCAGGAGACCAGACTTCACTCCCCCCTGCCAGACACACCCCCATCTTCTCCAAGGATTTGGCCAAAACATCACAGCCTTTTTTCTGGTTGACAAAAATGATGATGGGTGGATCAAAGCCTTGCTCCAAGATCGCCAGCAGCTTTTTCCTGGGGGGAGTGAAAGAAGACAAAAATGAGATGCATATTACCTCCCGCTCCAGGCTTAGCCCAACTACAAACCCCAATTCCCAGGATCTTCGCGGCTTCCCGGGTAAGATGTTCATGGATTCCCAAATGGGACAAAATCTCTTGACCCACGAGAACCATCGCCCCGCCCCCCTTCCCCCCTTCTCGGTCCTGCCCAGCTGTCTCCCATACCTCTTTTCTGACTCTGACATGAGGAAGACCTTCTGTTCCACACGTTCATGGGGTTTGCCTGCGGAGCCAATGTACACCACAGCAGGTCGCCGAAGATAGCTCCGGGCCAGACGCTCCACCGCCGGGGGCATGGTGGCCGTGAACATGACTGTCTATGAGAACAGGAGGCTCAGCCTGAGTCCAGGACTCGGCGTCACTTAGCCCGCCATGGCCCAGGGGAGACCAAACAGCACCGATCTGAGAGAGCTCTGACAGCTACCACCCTCGTAAGGGTCCTCACACTAGCCAGGAAGGGCTGAGGGCTTTCGCTAACAAATGGGGAGTAAGGGGCAGGAACAGCAACATGACCCTTGGGACTAAATTAAGTGGCTGCACCTCCAGGGACTGTGGGAAGGAGGCCCCTAGGCATGCCTCACCATTCTGGAAACTTGTTTTCTGGGACTACATAGGGCAAGAAGTCTTAGGGCAGGTTGGGTAATTTGCTGTTTTTTCTCAGCCCAGGGAAGCAAGCCTTACTTGGCGGTACTTATGTTTCCCTGACTCAAAGTTGGCCAACATCTTCTCAGGATCCTCAGCCTCATCCGTGTCTGGCTTCTGGTTGCTGACAGGCATGTGCTCCAGGATCTTCTGGACGTCTGGTTCAAAGCCCATGTCAATCATCCTGTCGGCCTCATCCAGTACCACATAGGTACAGCGGCTTAGCACCAGGTAGCGGTTCTCCAACACGTCAATCAGACGTCCTGGGGTAGCAATCACAATCTGGGGGTACAGCGGAAACACAGCCTCAGCAGGGATCCCTTCTCCCACTTATTAACTATCCATCCACATGAACAAAAGCTGCGACAACAGAGTAGGGGTCTTAGCAATCCCAATGCGAAGAACCTCCAGACCACCGTGTGCATGGAACATGTACGTCAGAACTTGAAATCAGAGCCCAGACGGCAGGCCGGCTGCTGGCTACAACCAACCTCACAGCCCATGCGCAGCCGGAAGCCCTGGTCTTCTCTGGAGATGCCACCGATGACAGCCACGGTGCGGATGCCGAGTGGCTTCCCAAACTTGATCGTCTCTTCCTCAATCTGCTGAGCCAACTCACGGGTAGGGGCCAGGATGATGGCGTAAGGGCCCTGGTCTGACTCTTCGATCCTGTGGTAAATGGGGAACGCTGCCATTTCCACAGTCGTGGTTCTCAGCCAACCATCGCCCAGAGTCATTCTTAAGGGCAGAATGGGACTGGGGAGGGTGGTAGGAGAGGATGCAGTGGCCGCCTTTGAAAAAGAGGCCCCAGGAGAGCCAAGGTCTCCAGGGAACAGCGTTTGCCAACAATGAAATCATACGTTTCTCTGCTATCAGGAACCAATTATTCCTTAATATCTGACCCAGACTAAAAGGGAAGTGACTCACAGATGTGAGAAGAAAACTGAGCGCTCATTTGCCACTTCCACATTTTCTGATCAGCCAAACCCAGCCCGGCTGGTGCCAGCCAACCCACCTGTCAATTTTGGGGAGCGTGGTGATCCAGACCAGCAGTGGGATGAGAAAGGCTGCGGTCTTGCCACTGCCGGTCTCGGCCACGCCTATGATGTCACGGTTCTGTAGCCCGATAGGAATTGCCTGCCGCTGGATAGGTGTTGGCTCCTGCAGAGACCCGAAGGGGAACGGGCAGTCAGGATTCTACTGCCCGGGCGACTGCAGGCAGAGTGTGCCCACGCGCCTACCCAGTAGGGTTCCAGGAGCCTTCACAGGAACGGGGACCCAAAAAGAAACAACCCAAGGCCAACATTTCCACCAGGAAGTGACAGACAAGGTCACCTTGGTGCCTTGGCAGAGGACGGCATGGACAGGCAAGGAACAAAATTCTCTGCTCCTGGTGGAGTCTGCCCCCAGGCCGTAGCAGCCTGCCAGGCGCCCTCCGTACCTTGTAGCCGCACTTATCAATGACCTCCAGGATGTGTGGGGGCAGAGAGGAGTCTTTCCAGGATCGGATGGGGTTGGGGATCTTGCCACCCTTGGTGGTGATGCTGTAGTCCTCACGGAAGATCCGCCAGTCCCTGTCCGTCATCTCGTCTAACTTCTTCTGGGACCAATGCCGGTCATCCCACCGCTGCTTGGCCTCCTTTTTGCGGAGTTTGCGGAGTCTTGCCCTGAAGCAGGACATGAGAAACACGTGGCATCAGAGCCCTTCGTGACCCTGCGCAGACGGCACTGCCCTTCGTGACCCTGCCCAGCCGTGCCACTCACTCCTCCTGCTCCTTCTCTTCCAGAGTCCGCCGCTTCTCCATCAGGTCGCCATAGAATCGCGACTGCTCGCGTTTCTGCTGCTTGAGGTCAATGCCTGCGATGAAGCCTCGCCCCAGCAGCTGCACCTGGTGCCTTTCTTTGTATCTGCGATTGCGAAAGGAAGCAAACAGAGAAGAGGCTGTCACAGCACTAGAAAGCAGGGCAGACCAGCCACAGGGGCCAGCTCCGCCGCCTGCCCTGGCCCGTCCTCACCCCCAAGGCAGCTGGCTGGCTGCGAGTCCGCCAGCCCCCACCCTCCCACGCTAGCTGTCTTCTTCCTCCGTCTCGGAACTCTGTTGCCAGGTCTCTTTGGAGCGGCCAGCTTACAAGGTCCAGTTTAGGTCTGAAGTCACTCACAGGGGGTTGTAGTCAATGGAGGTGTCCTCAGATGCATCCCACTCGAAAACAAACTTGCGGTCATTGAGATGCCTTGTTCGGCGTCGCTTCTTGATGCCACCCAAGTAACGCTCCTGCCCAGACAGAACACAAAGCCCTCAAGCTGGAGGCCCAAATCTCAAACTCTCAGGTCAAAATTGCCAAATAACTAACTCTCATTTCGGGCTAGGAAAGAGACGTGATGGCACCTTAATGGCGTGCAGTTCCTTGCTCTTATCCTTCTCTTCCCGAATTTTCTGCCGCCCTTCCTCATCCTCATTTCCATTGGTCTCCCGCTCCATCCTTTCCCTGCGCTCCCGACGCTCCCGTTCCTGGGGGTCTTCTATAGAACAAAGAAAGCAAAACTGCAGAAGTGCTCAGCAAAAGAAAAACAAGAAGGCACCAAAGGGGTCCGACAGCGCCAGGTGACAGGAAGATGCACAAGGGAACGGGGGAAAGATAGTTTTCTCATAAACTTCCCTTACCCCGCCCGCTTCCAAACTCCCGATCAAACAAGTTTCCAGCTCTTCTGAATCACTTTACGATCCCATCCCACCCTTCCTACTCCATCTGGGGGCTGCACGGGATAGGGCGACGAACCCAGCATCTTCCGGCCCAAGTCTTGGAACTGCTTCCTCTTCTTCCTCTCCTCCTCCAGCATCTTCTGCCGCTCTTCCACTTCTTGCTGCCGCCGCTTCAGGGCTTCTGCCTCTCGTTCTGCTTTGGACAGGAACTTGGGCTACAAAACAGATTGGAACTATAAACAAAGGATCTGTGAGTGAGACCACATCACTGATGGGAAGACACAAACAGTCTGAAAATACTGGTGCAGGCATCAACCTTATGAAGGAAACACCAACAGGTCTAGAGTCCTTTATAGGCTGAATTGTGCCTCCCTCGGAATTTATCTGTTGAAGCCTTTAATACCCAGTATTTCAGAATGTGGCTGTATTTGGAGACTGAACCCTTAAAGACGTCATAAAACTAAAATGAGACTCATAGGATGAACCCCAAGCAACTGGTCTCCTTGTAAGGAAACACCTGGGCACACCAGAGACACCAAGGGCTTGCACAGAGGGAAGAGCATATGGAAACAGAAGACAGACACCTACAACACAGGGAAGCCCTGGCAAGAAACGACGCTACTGACACCACCCCAGAGGTGGAACCTTCAGAATGTAAGAACTATAAATTTCTCCTGTTTAAGCCACTCAGCCTGTGTTTGCTGTGGCAACCCTAGCCAGCTAGTACCAGACACATTCTTACCTTCGCCTCAGCCTCTTCCTCAGCCTTTTTCTTGGCCAGGAGTTCCTCTAGGGATAACGGCTGAGTCTGAAGATAAGACAAAGGGTTTCAGTCTACAAACACTCTCTTCTGTTGAAAAGCACTGAGCTTGAGTTAAGAGGAAGGTGAAAAAATCCTTCATTTCTTTTACCTTAGGCTTCTTATCACCATGTTCATCCTCTTCGTCCTTCTTAGAGTCTCTGTCTTTCCGAGATTTAAAGTCTTTTCCTCGGCCAGGAGATAAACTTTAAGGAAAAGGAATGGGAAGGTCCAAGTCACTGCCTCACCGCAGTTCCCAGATGAGGATCAATCTGAGCCCCAAGAAGATGGGTGTTTTCTCATGACTCAACAGGACTGGCCCATGCTCACCCATCATGTCCTGACGTTCCCCGGGGGCCTGCTCTGAAGCCTCACAAGAGGCCCATATTCAAGCTGGGTCTCCTTTTCTGCAACTTAATCTCTTCTGGAAAGTGGGTCTTTACTTACCAATGCAAAAGTATTTTCTTCAAATAGCAGTTGCACATTGAAAAAAGAATCCTACTTAACTTTGAAATATATAATGAATTCGGCCTAGATTGCCACCTACATACACCATTCCCAGATACTGCTATATATGTCTCCTCCTCCTTTTTCCTTCCTACCAGTCCCAGCAATCCCTCCGTCACACCTGCTGCAAGTTTACTCTATTCTGATTCAGAGACCTCAAACAGCCTGTTCAGGCTTGTTATGAGAATTGTCCTCTGCCCTGAATTCTAACCTACACACTTTCTGGGCCTAATAAAAACTTTGCATAGAAAAGTTTCTAGAGGAAAGAGGTCAAGATACTGGGACATTAAGCTAGCCCAACAAGTATGATGAATATCTTGAGTAGAAAAACTGAGGTCTGACGGAGCTACAAGAATATTCTGTACACTAATAACCTTGTCAAATGAATTTCTAAATTCTAAGAACAAATGGACCCTCAAAGGGTTGCGACTTCATTCATTACACTTTCAGCTCTGCAGAAGCTGAACCAGCTCAGATTCAGAGGAAGAGTTAAGTGCATACCCTCAGGCCCACTCACTCCTCAGGTACCTGGATCGTTTGCGGTCCTTGTCCCGTCTGTGCCCATCCTTATCCCGATCTCGGTCCTTCTTATTCCGCTCCCGTTCCTTATCTCGTTCTCGTTCTTTATGCCGTCGATCTCTGAACACAGCACAGTGAAGAGGTTACTTGATATTTCCCAAGTAATCTGCTTCACTGCAGCCCTAAAAAGATTCCCATGCTCTTTTCTCGCTGAAGCGATATTTTACAAATTGGCAAATGTGTTTCCTGGGAAAGTTAAGAGAGAATTTTTTTTTTAAGATTTATTTATTTATGCATACAGAGCTGGGGTACAGGCCAGAGGTGCAGGGGTGGTGAGAAGATTCACTAGAGACAGAGTGAACAGGCTGACTGATGCAGTACACTGCTGAGGGGAGCAGCAGGCAGGCCAGGAGAGGTCTGCCGTGCCATGTGGGTCACCTTCAGGGCTGGGGATTGAACTCATGTGGAAGTGGCTTTAGCATCTTAGTGCTGTGCTTTATCCCACTACGTCACTAGGAAGGGCCCAGTTATGAGAGAATTTTAAGGTCTTATGCATCAGAGTTACACTGCTAAGTATCAACAGCACTGACAGCACATGGACCATATGCGCAGATACACTCTTTCTTGATCATCCAGACCTTCCCCTTACCAATTCCCTTCTAAGGCTTAAGATCTGCTGGTTCATTAGTCGTAGAAAATATATTAAAGACTAAAGTCCTAATATTTGAGACACAAGAGCAAGAACGAAGTTTGAGATGTAGTCTCCTCTCCATGGAACAGACATACAAAGCCACTTTACCTTTCTATAGATTTGGAACGGGAACGGGAGCGAGAACGACTGGCTCCTCGACGTCTATCCCTCGACCTATGCCGCTTCCTGTCTTTAGATGGAGAAGACTTCCGGTCCCGGTCCCGATCCCGCTCTCTGTCAGGAGTCCGAGATCGTTTCCTTTCGTCTTTGGAAGGCGAGGCATCACGGTCCTTCTTGTCAGCCAGCTCTCCTGCCATCTGTCAGAGGTAATACTTCTTATGTACTAAGTACATAAAACCAACATCTCCACACGCATGTAGTATGCAACTATCTCCAAACAAGCCTAGAGGCAGATAGCCTGGCTTGCTTACAGATGAAGAAACTGAAGCTCAAACTTATAAATAACTTGCCTGAGAACACACAAGCACCAAGTGGCAGAAATTCAAGCAGTCTGGCTCAATTTTATTCATTACACTACACTGCCTTTCTGTGATTCCTTTTGTCCATATTCACTCCTCAAAGCGTGCAATGAATATACCTTTTTTTTTTTTTTCAATGCATACAGACTTGGGTACAAGCCAGAGGTGCAGGGGCGGTGAGAGGATTCACCGCAGAACAGGGGAGCAGAATAGGCAGATTGACGAACTATACTGCTGAGGGGAGCAGCGGTGCTGAGGGGAGCAGCCGCAGGTCAGAAGAGGGCTGCTGGGCCATGTGGGTCACCTCAGGCAGGTGATCAAACTCGCACTGAAGCAGCTGCTTGCAGTGCTGCATCTTAACCCATTGTGCCACCAGGGGTCAGGACCCAAATATACCTAATTTTATGGCAAGAGGATGGAGTACTCGCTGTCTCCGGGAACACCCTGCACGGCTCACCTTAGAAGCCTACGAGGTCTGCCAACCTATGAGGGCTCGGTACACATAGCCAAAGAAAGCACGACAAAGGGGGAGAAATGTTTCACTTTTAAGATTTGGGATTTTAATCAGCACACCAAGAAAAATTTAAATGGAGAGACAAGCTCACTTTTACTCAGTTTAAAGGCAATGTACGTTTCTGTTGTGAGAAGGGTAACACTAGGTAAAGGGTACCCTTGTGGTGAACCTATAATTTAATAACCTAGGCACGAGATAAAAGTACCTTGTTCTAGGAAAGTGGCTACTGAATAGAAAGAAGTAAACAGTTTCTGGATGTATTCTGGAGGCAGAGTTCATAGGACTTACTGTGAAAGGAGAAAGGGAGAGAGAGGACACAAAGATTAACTCCTAAATATACGGTTTGAGCCAACCAGTGATTCATGGAGTTATCAGTAACTGGGGATGAAGCAACTTTAGGAGGTAATAAAAAGTTCCATGGTTATGTTGAGTGCAAGATGTAAGAAAACCAAGTGGATGTTATAGGAAGGCAATTGAAATTGCAATTCTAGAACTCAGAGGAGACAAACTTTTGAGTCATCAATATATAGAGGGCTTTTAAAACCATGCACACTAAATTATATTACTTACATCAGCAGTATACAGCCACACATTACCGAACCTGATGGGGATGCATTCTGAAAAGTCACCATTAGGTGATTTCACCACTGGCAATGTCAGTCTAATTACACAAACCTGGACAGTAGTCGGGGTTATATAGTATTGCCTACTGGACCACTGTTGCATATGTGGTATCTTGTTACTGTAATTGAAGAACAGAACGGAAATGGCCCCAGGATTGAACTTCGGAACACTTTAACATTTAGAAGTCAGGCAAAAGAGGAGCCAGTTACAGAAGACTGGAAAGAAGCAGCAGCAGTGAGCAAGGAGGGGGGAAAGTGACCACAGAAGCCAGAAAACACGTTTTCCATTAGGGCATGGTCAACTGTTTCAAATGGACAAAGATGAGGGCATAGAGAAGTGACCCTTGCCTTCGGGAAGATGATGATTGGTGACCTTGACAAGAGCTGTTCTGATGCCATGGTGGAAACAGAAGCCTGGATGGCATGAGTTTAGAGGAGGATGAGAATAAAGACAGTATGCAAAAGCAACTTTTATTATTATAGGTTCTAGCAACACTTATCACAACAGTCAGATAAGCACTTCTTCCCAGCAGTATTCCTCACAAGGCTCCAGATAAATACTTGAGTTCCTCAGGTCTTGTGGTGCATACTTTCACACAGGACCCTGTCCAGAGGCAGCTTACAGAACAATATAGATACCCTACAGAGACTGTGCCAAGATGAAGGCTCAGATGAGCATAAATTATAGAGATTTCAAGGAGGAGTTTCGCGTCTCACTTGTGAGAGGGGACCTGGAAGATCTGGTCAGGAAATACGTCCTGATCATTTACTTAAAAGTAGAATTTGAGGATGTGTAAATGAGGATGCAGAAAAGAAGTCATCCCGGCAAGAGAAGTAAGACAGAGGCGGGAAAGCAGGACCGGTTCTGAGAGAAATGCCAGAGATCCAGTTTGGTTGGGTCAAGGGCTACTAGAAACATGAAGAAACAGGTCAGAATGGGGCTATCACTGATGGCGTGGCCATGAGCACAGGTCTGGCCCCTAGCATCGTCCAGAGACCTGGCCTGTGGCCCCAGAAGCCAGCACTCCCCCCTGGGGCCCGCACCCCTTCGCTCCCGCCCGCCCGAGTCTGCCAAGCTCATGCCCCGTCCCCGAGGTGTGTTTCCTCGCCTTGTACTGGAGGCAGGGGCCACCGCCTTGCCCCCACTCTCGCCCTCTCTGCAAGCCCGTGGGGACAGCCTCCAACGCGCGGGACTCACCACTCTAAGTCTGAACCGCCTAACGCGGCCTCAACGTCGCGGAACAGTCGCCATCTTCCCCGTTTCCTGGTCGCCGAGATGCACCTCCAGCCGCGCGGCAGGCTGGGAAGGCGAGTTTCTGGTCCCGGGTGGCGCAGGCCAACGGGGCGAGGCAGAAAACTACCAATCCCAGAAATCACTGCTCGAGCGCCGGTCCTTGGCCCCGGTGGCTGCTGGGCAATGTGGTTCGGCAGGCATATAGGCCGGCTGGGGAAGAGTTTTTTATGGACCGGCTGCCCGAATGAGGTTCTCCAGCAGCCTTGGTCTTCCAGGAGTAAGCTGGTCATCTGGAAACTGCTGTTAACGATGATCACGGCCTGTACTTACAGCGGAGGAGTTTAAGTGCTTCTTTAGCTGTCGTTGACACATAATTATAACAACTGCTGCAACAAATAATTTGTGGAAAAGTATGAGATTTTGAGATCGGTGTTTGCCTCATTTTACAGATGGACAAACTAAGGGGCAGGACTAGCCTAGTACTTCACAGTCAAGGTAGGCCAGTTCTTTATTGCGCGGGACTCAGATTTAGGAGGACATTTAAGCAACCTTGCTACCATACCAGGGTAAATGCAGTAACATCCCCACAGTGTTTGAAAGTGAGCCCACCTGGGAACTCCAAAATTCTCCTAGAACTATAGTATCGACTTAGCTGTGGCGCCTGTTTTCTCACCATTCCAAGTTGATTAGTCTTCTTGTCCTTTGGATCTTACCAGTTGTTAGGTTGCTTTTGTATTTTTGCTTCTTTCTTCTTCTTAGTCCTCTGTCTTCAGCCTTTCACATAGGAAGACTTTATTCCAAATTGTATGCTCACTTTGTTTCTCTTTGGTCTTAGGATTCATAATTCTCTCCGCAGACAAAACAAAATCCCTTGCAGTTTCTAGGGATGTATTGAGGATATGCAAGAATCTAATCCCTCTTTTCATTTTCCCACTGTCAGCTTTTTTATTTCAATCCCATATAGCTATCTGTTTGGCATCTCTCTCTGAATGTGTTCAGTTCTCAAACAGAGCTGCATGGTAGATCCAAGTAATCCTAAATCCTGAGCATCAGGCACAAAACCCAAAGTAACCTTCGAAGAGTCACACTTCTGCCCTTAGAACTCTGCAGCCTTTGCCCTGCCTCTGTGTACCCCAGAGAGAACTGACGGAAGAGGAAGAGGCCTGGGCCTGGTTTATCACTAGGTGTAATTCACTCGATGAACACTGGAGGACTCTCCATGCACAGAATGGAACCCCAGCTAAGCCAGGCCAAAGATGTGGCTGGAATCTTTTAAGAACAGCTCTCAGGATCTTCTAAGTTGGGGAACTGGGGTGAACACAACTTAGGTTACTTATTTTATTTAGTTCTCATAACTGTGTGAGGTGGATATTTCTCATTATTGATAAGGAGATTGTAGCTCAAAAGATTAATTATGCCTTCAAAGATCACATGGTGGAAAGAAGGGAGCCAGGATTCAACAACAGGTTATTTAACTTCAGAGTCCGTGCTTTTTCTATTTCCAGGCTACCATTCCTCACCGTCTTTAAAGATGAGTTAATAGAGAGCCAGAAAGTTGATGAAGCTTGTCCAAGTTCATGGTGGCAGAATCTCCCCTTGACATATGTAAGACATTGAACTTAAAGAATAGTCATTGTTGTGTCTCGCTCCGCTGGTTATTTTACAAGCATGCATCTTTGTTGGTGGAGACAAAGACACAGCTTTTATTGGGGACCACAGATAGAGTCTCCTATTTGGCAAAATGATAGCTAGCAAGTAAGGGATATGTGGCATTACAGTTAACAGAGGGACCCAGACTGAGTTCTGACTCCTTTACTTACTAGCAACATGCTCTAGTGAGTTACATGGCATCTCTGGCTTTTGTTTTCTCTTTTAGGGGTAATAACTGCCAGTTTCCTCACTGGCTAGGCTAGCAGAGCAGTGAAAACTACATGTGCTGGGGCAAGGTTCCCAGAGTTGGTAGCCAGGTTCTGTTATTTTCTGTGTGATCTTAGGCACACTAACGAATCTCTCTGAACCTGGTGTTTGTGGGGTTTTTGCTTAGAACTGGAGTGTAGGCCAGAGATGGGGGTAGAGGGTGAAAAGATTTACCAGAGACAGAGTAGGGAGCAGAACAGGCCTATAGGCTGAAACACAGACTGAAACACACTGGCAGAGTATTAAATTCAGGCTGTAGCTGAGATAGGGCTACGGCTAACCCCTTGGCCACCAGGGAGGCCCTGAACCTGTTCTTCTGAACCTGTTCTTCTGTTGGAAAATGAGGTACTCTGTGGAGTTATAGCAGGAATAAATAACAAAGAACTCAAAAGGATCCCTGGCCCATAGTAAACATTTAACAAGTGTTAGTTGTTATCACTGATGAGGTTAAATGAGGTTGCCTGAAAAGTTCTCGAAGCTGTGAGTCACTGAGGAGAAGGGAACACCAAGGACCTTAAGGTCCTTGCGCTGCCATCCCCAGGCAGTGGAACTGTAGGTCAAGAAAGAAGATTTCCTGTCTCAGAGACCAGAATCTCAGGCACTTCCCTGGAACCTTGGCTCCGGTCTGTCCACCTGCTGCCAGGGGTGGGATCTCAGTAGCTTGGGCCTTCTGATGATTCCACAGAACCCTGTCCCTTTCCTCCAGACTCCAGTGCACAGCCCCCCCCACCCCCACTTAATGAAGCGTTGTCAGGCCAGAAAGTCATCAGATCTGAGATGAAGAAACCTACTCTAAGAGTAGGGAGCTCATGGGCTTCATTGGTCTTGGCTGGAGGTGGGATGAGGAGGGGTGGAGGTACAGGGAGGAGAGAACAAAGGATACAGAAACTCTGCAACCAATGTCAGGGCCTTGGGCGGTTTCCTCACATCAGTGACCAAGTGAAACGGAGAAAGAAACTAAGAAAACAGGATGAACTTCTTTATATGTATTATATTTTTCATTAATAAATAGGTTTTCTTCTTTAAACACAGAACATATAGCAGATCCCCTCCCCCGCCCTTTCCAAAGACAAGTCTATGAAACAAATGCCAGCTGTACTGCCCTAAGGGCAGACAAAGTCCGGTGACCCTCACCCAGCCCTGCCCCCTGTAGCACCACCACCCCCACACTGCAAGAAAAGGGGGTCTGTGGCTTCTCCCTTGGACCCTGGGGACTTAGGTGAGAAGCATGTGAATGTGTGATGTCACCTCTCCAGGAGGCATTGGCTATGCAAAGATGAGCTGCTTTCCCACTGACCCTGACAGCTCCTGCCATGCTGATTTCAGTTTCGAAGCACCTGGGCCCAGCTCCCAGGGCGCTGCCTCTTGGCTTCTCCACCCTCCACTCCTCGGAGGGGAAGGGAAGGGCTCAGAGACCCCTCCGATCCCCTGGCCTGCATGGAAACGGTGTGTGGAAGAGGCATGAAGCTGAAGGTGAGGCTCCTGTAGGCTCCCGTGAGGCCAGCGCGCCCCCTAGCCCCACACCTTGCCTTCCTCTGGAGTGGGGGCAGCTGCCCCCTCCACAACCTAGTACCTGGCTTGGGGTGTGATGGTTCTTTCTTAGTGTCAGGCCCTCTAGCCGGGCCTGGCTCTTTCCTTGTCCCATTCCTGTCTCCTTCCAAGCCCTCTCTGTGGCCATCTGAAAAACGCATGTCCGGTGTCTTTAACAGTCTCATCCTCCCTCTCCCTGTGCCTCTGCTCCCAAGGGAGGAGATGGGAGGTTGTCTCCCCTCTCCAAACCCCCCTTCACATGATGGAACAGCTTCTGGCCTTTTCCTTCTTGAAAGTAGAAGAGATGAGTTCAGAACGACTAGGGAGGTGGAGCAGTCGCTTGGAGAGGCTTCGGACAGGGCTCTTGGGGGGCACTGGGTTGGGCTTGTTCAGACACACGATGGACGCTGTCCGGAAGATGCTGTGGATACTCTTTTCTGAGGTGAATGCTGAGCCTTCCAGGTAGATTTCTGCACCCAGCTGCTTGGCTATTGCACAGCCCTGTGAGTGGCGGGGTTGGGGAGACAGTTAAAGCAGTGAGTCTGAAACCCCACCTTCCATGGTGGGTGGTGCTCCCAGGGCTGCCCCGAGGGGTCAAATCACCCAGAACACTTTCAAAACCACACTCATGCCAGACCAAGTTGGTCAGAATTTCTGGCAGTAGGGTCTAGGCATGAATATTGTTAAGAGCTCCCCAGATGACTCTAATGTGAAACACTGATTTAAAGGAAATCCGTACACTCCTTTGTGTGTAAGAAGTTATCCAGGGGTTTTATTAAACATTCAAGTCCCGTATCTTACTCTGAGTGACTATGATTTAGAGACAGGAACCCTAAGCAACCCTTCTAGTGCTTGTAGAGCAGGTGGTCTGCAAAAACCAATATGAGAAGCACCGGCACAGGCATGAATGCCCACCTGCCAGTGGCCCACCTGTAAGTCAGGTAGACAGGTACTCTACACCAGCTTTCTATTGAGAGCTAGCCCCCCAGAACACCAATTCTGCTTCACCATAATGAGTGAAGGACAACATTTCAAGTTCACCTATAGCCTTCCCTACCCTACACTCTCTCTCTCTCTCTCTCTCTCTCTCTCTCTCTCTCTCTCTCACACACACACACACACACACACACACACACACACACACACACCCCATCCCTACCTGCTCATAGGAGATGGGAGCCTGCTTCTGGTGAGACAGCTCCATCAGAGTGCTCAGGTCTGTTCTCAGGTCGGTCTTGCAGCCAATAAGCAAAACACGGGTGCTGGGACAATAATCTAAGATTTCTGTCCTCCACTAAAGAACCACATGAGAAGGGGAAAAGAAGAAGGGGAGTCAGTGACTGACAGAGGAGGAGGACCTGGCTGGCAGCATCACACACTCCAGCCAGTTCACCACCAGCCAGCCTCCCCTCTGAGTCACAGCATCGCCACTGCACTAGTTACATCATCGTCCTGCCCGTGGGGCTCTGAGGCCACAGGAGTGCCGGCCCAAGAGCCCAACCCTCATTCTACAGCCCAGCCCCCAGAGAGAACCGGGGGAGGGGGGCGGTGGGGGGAGAGCTAGTATTCGCCCACTGCCTGCCCCACATACAGGCACGGAATACAGTCAAAAGTTCCTGCAGGGGCAGGTGCCAGAAGAAAGTCAACCTGTCTCATTCGAGGGAAGGAAATCATCCCAGAGACTTCTAGAAAGCCACTCAGACCCAGGAATTCCCTGACAGAAGTTGAGCTTGCACTTGCCTGGCTCGCCCAGTGGGCCTGGGGTCAGGTGTCTAGAAGCTGCCTCCAAAAGGCCCACCACTGGGCCTCAAGCCCTATCACCTAAGGGCGCTCTGATTTTCAGTCCTTCTCTTCCTGAGTATTTAATACTGTCCTCCACTGCTGGGCATCTGGCGGAGCACAGGGTAGTGGCAAGGGCAAGAGGCAGAAAGGGCGAGACCTGGGGTCTGATGCCAGGGCCAGATGAATAGTGTGGCTGTAGGCAAGTATTTTTCTTCCCTGGCCTCAGTTTTTCCTATTTCACAAGAGGATTAGATGACAAGGTCCCCAAGATTTCTTTTTCTTCTCAGGCTGAGAACTGGGGCCAGAGAGTGCAGGTTTTACCCAGCCTCACCTTCTTGAGTGCACTGTCCACTGTCTCCGGGCGGCTGATATCAAAGCATAGTAATACTGCGTCCGAGTCGCTATAGCAGAGTGGACGGACGTTGTCATAGTAGGGAGAACCTGGCGAGGGAGAAGACCTGCAGTGAGCCACGGCTGCCTCCCGACCATACACACCTCAACCGCAGCACTCTGTGGCCCCAGGGTGTCATTCTTGGCCCTTCGGAGTAGCTGGCCTCACCCAAGGAAACTACGTGCTGTAGCCTAGAAGCTGGGATCTGACCACCAGTCAGAGGTAGTCCTAAAAAAGGAAAGGGGGCAAAGAAACCAGAGGGGCAGGAGGTAGCGTACAGTTGGATCCTGGGTGGCTCGCCTATGAGTGGGCTTCAATTAAGGACGCCAGGTTCCCGAGTCCCAGGGGAGGATGCTCCCACCCCTGAGGAGAGATCAGGGCCTATTTAAAGGTTCCTCTGCTGCCCAAGCTGCTACCTTCTGCTGCTCCAGGGTCTTCCCAAGGAGGAAACAAACTTGCCTGTTATGTAACTGGTTGCCCTGCTTCTCTGCTACAGTCAGAACTCTAGCGACTGGCAGGGGAGGGGGAACATGAAGGGTTCAGGGTCCTCCCACCCAAACTGGATTACACAGCAAGGGCCAAAGGGAAGCTGTTGCCCCCATCCCCCTAAGGTCTCAGGCAGGCCATCTCAGAGACAGCAGCACCAATAGCTGGGGGTTTAGAGGTTCAGTAAGAGGAGGGGAAGACCAGTGCAGGCCCAGGTGGTCCAATGTGAGAGAATGCAGGGGGCTGAGCCTGCTCCCTCCACCCTGGAGAAGGAACAGTAGCAGATTTGGAACCCAGACAATCCGTGCTCAGAATAGCAAGCAGCCCCTCTCCCTGCATCACAATCTCCATGGAAACTGGGGGAATCCAAGTTGGGGGGGCTGGGTTGAAAGAAACAAATGGAGTCCAGGGGAGTTGGGATATCTGCCTGCTCCTTCAGCAGCCTGCCCCCCCCCAGGTGGGTCTCATCACCCACTGCAGCAGTGAGCGCAGGGAGTACTGCAGGACTGGCAGTGGCGTGGGGGGCATCCGTTCTGGCTCCCAGCAATCCCTGGACCAAATGAATCTTCTAGGACCAAGCAGTGAATAATGGGGACAGGTTTGACTTCCCAGTGTTGGGAAGCCCCATCCCACACAGCCCTGCCACTTCCTCCCTCTTGCTGGAACCCAATTATGAAGAGGGAGTTTGCAGATGAGGGACAGCTTGCATCCCTTCAGATGGGGGGAGGGCAGAGATGCGACACCACACGGAGACCACCCTTGCTGATTTTCCATTATCTGGACTGGAATTCAAGGGCTGCATTCTGACTTGGGGCTGGGGGAGCAGCTGGACAGCAGGCACTTTGGGGGTGGGTAGGAGGAGGAGATTTGAGCTACAGTAAGATTTTGCAAAAATTCAAAAGGTGGACAGGGTAGAGCAGATGAAAAACCACATCGTGGGGCCAAACTGCATTCCAGCCAGCAGATCCAGTCAGCAGAGCAGAGCCAGGGAGCCAACCCTGCCTTGCAGCCCCTGGATGGCGACAGAGCAGTGCATACAAGGTTGAGGGATTTTTGTTTTGTCTTGGGGAGGGAAAGCAAGGGAAGTCTCATTTTCTGTTTACCCCCCCCTTAACCCAATCTTTCCGGACCTCAAGATTTGATCCTGGGAACGAGCTCTTTGCAGGACCAGGATAGCATATGTGTTCTATATAACAGGAAGTCCCCAGTGATTTATAGTTCCTCTTTAAACTCGGCCCTTTTTGGAGAGGAGTAGATTTTATTTCTCCTATTCTTAGCATTTAGTCCGTAATTATAACTCTGAGCCCCCTCTACGAATAAAGAATTGGGGAAAAGGAAAAATGGGGTGGAGCGCCAATCAAAGAAAGGGACAGCCTCGTACTAAGCGGTGAGGACTGAGAGGTTGGAAAAATACTGCTCTTTACATTTCTGAAAGACAGGGCATCTTCGACCTCCGCCAGTACAGCCGTGGGGAGGGGGTGGGGGTAGTGGTGAGCATCGACACCCCCCACCACTATCCACTATGTGGCTGTGCCCTATATTAAGCTGTCTCCCCCACCCCCAAAGGATGATGCATCACTTCATCCCAAGCCGAGCCGCAGCGGCATGACAAGCACAGGGAGCTGAGCTGCGGCAGGCAGACAGCAGTGGCCCGAGCGGGAATGCAGGAGAGAGACTGAATCCGGAAGGGCACTGCCCGCAGCAGGCTCTCTCGGCCGCTCCAGCAGCAATGCCTCCGGCCTGATCTGACTTGACAGTGGGGCAGTGAAGGCAGCGTGTGCGTGTGTGCACGCGTGTGATGTGTGCGTGATAGGTGGCGGGCTGGGGGGGAGAGGCGCTGTCTGACGGCTCCCCAGCGGCTTCAGGGCTCATTCACCTGGCGGTTCCAGCCTCCAAAAACTCGGGCTAGACCCTGAGAAGGGAATCGACTGTGCAGCTCTGGGCCCGTCAAGACAACACCACCACCCCCACCCCCCCGCACCGACAATCAAGGAAAGTTCAGGTCCCCTTCTTTCACACTCCTGGCTAGCACCCTACTCCTCCAGGTCAGAGAAGGAAACGATTTCTAAAGACAGCAGGGACAGCAGAGCAGCGAGGAGGGAAGAGGCGCGGGCATCTTACCCGAGGTGTCCCAGAGGCTGAGCTCCACTCTCTGCTCCTCCGTGTCCAAGCAAGCCGTGTAATTCTCGAACACCGTGGGCACGTACGTCTGTGGGAGAGAGGAGCTGTGCACGCCCGGCACCTACCCTGGTCGCCAGCGCTCAGTACTGGCCACACTGGGGCTCACCCTCCCGGGTCACGCAGGTGACCGGAATGTAGGAAGCCAAAGCAAGGGGTGCCTGGCGGCAGGGGTGCCTGGGGCAGGGCCACCTGGGAGGGGGGTGATTGGGGGGGCAGGAGTGTCGCAGCGCAGGTACTTTGCTCCATCAAAATGAGAAATGTAACTTCCAAACACCAACGAGCCCCAGATGCCAAGAGACAGTCTCACATTCATTCTCTCTCTCCTTTCACCCCCACATCGTCAGTCTCCCAACTTCAGAGCCACAGCAGTCTAGCTCCCCCCCCCCCCCATACCCTCATCCCATCCGAGGCCTGCTGGGGGCTCACACACACTCAACAGGGGTGAGGGCACCCGCAGGTGTTGTCAAAGCCCCAGACTCGCAAAGGTCTCCAGTGGCTCTGACAGGTCACCCCAAGACTTGGAGGGGGTAGGAGGGGACTGGGTGGGGGACTTTGGGGGGGAGAGGTGAGGAGAAGCCGCCAGGGCGGCAGAAGTGGGACACGTCTCAGGGGAGGCTAAGCAGGGCGATGCCCCAGCCAGAAAGTGGCTGAGGAAGAAGTGGGTGAGTGGGGTGTGGTGGGCCGCAGGTGTTGGGGGGGCGACAGCTCTCGCGCAGTGGGTCTACCCCCAGGTAGGCAGACAGGAGGGCACTGGGCAGCGAGGGGCGGGCGGCTCACCTCAGGGTAGCAGTCTTTCGCTAACACCTGTAACATCGCTGTCTTCCCACACTGCACATCCCCCACGAGGACGAGCTTACATCTGGCTACAACTGGCTGCAGGGCCCGTCTCTCCTTCATGGTTACAGCGGCGCGGAACTGCAATTCGGACTCAGAGGAGTGAGGGTTGCGCCAGGTGAGGCTCTGCACCCGGGCTCAGCTGCATTCCCAGCCTCCCTCCGACTGGAAAGGAGGCCGCTACCGCCACCTTATATCTCCTCGGAGGAGCCAATCACAAGAGGGGGCGGGCTCTGTCAAGGCCAATCCCTGAGGTGGGATCCCCTCCAGTAGCCAATGGGAGCAGGATATGAGTCAGGGCTCGCTTCCTCCCCTCCCTTTCTCTTAAAGCTGCACCGTTGCGTCCTTTGAAAGGGAATTCCCACGACGACTCGCGTTTGTATTAAGGGGTGAGGGGAGGGCGGTGCCACGAAGCAAAATTAAATGGTCACGAGTGAGCACCAGTTATTTTTAAAAACAATAAACTTGCCATGAAAGTAGAAAGCGAGGTCAAGGTGGAGTTCTCAGAGCAGAGCAGGACCTGCCTAAACTATGACAGGTGGGGGGTGGTGACCCCACAGATCTCTGACCATTTTGTTCCATGTAATCTCCATCCAAACGAGTATAGTCCTGGGGTCCCCCTTTATTAGTTCCTACTGTACCTCCTTTTAATGCCCCTGTCTATTTCTTAGGAATCACCTTTATAAAAAAAAAAAATGTGATAAAATCTTCTTGAATCATTGGAAAACCCCACACAACTCCTGACCCCAAGATGAGCAGAGAAAAAGGAATGAGGGAGTCTGGCTTGTGGGGATGGGAAAGTGGAGAACAGAACAAAGTTGGGCCAAACAACTTCTCACCTCCTGCCAGGAGCTGCTCAGGGCAGTGTGTCTGCTGTGGGGCTCAGCTTCCTGCATGAATCAGGTCCACTTCCAGGTTGACACCTCCTCACCTCACGCTCTGCTTGTTACAGAGCTAAATCCAGCCCTTAAGATGGGACTTTGGACCCGCAGGGATTACAATTGAGATGGAAAAAAAAAATGTACAAAATGATGTAAAAATAAACTTTTGTAATAATAATAAAAAAAAGATGGGGCTTTGGGATTAGACAGCTGGAGGCAACCTAGCTCGCAGCCTTGCGTCCTAAGGAGGCTTTCCACTGGGCAGACCCACGGGCACACACAGCTTGAGGAGTCCACTGACTATTCGAGAACCACAGCTGTCCAAATGAGGCCTCTTGAGGACCAAAGTGAGACTGAACTTGAGCAAAAGTGGGTTTTTCTTCAGAGCTTATCTTCACCTTGTCAAGCCCAGTGCCTCTGGAGTATGTCCTGGGCCTTGTTCTGTCTGAGCTGTACTTTGACCAGCTGGCATTGCTGGCCCACCCACGGGGGTTTTCCATGTTATAAAGGATATTGAATTATACAAGCCTTTCCCAAACTCAAAGGGAGAGATCTCTAATGGTGAGACTCCCAGCGCCCACTAGTAGGAGGAAAATGGAGGACACCTTGAAAGTGTACCCTGGTCCGGGTGCCTCCTGTTAAATCTCGTGACATCCAAGTCGAAGTTGCTCTGCTGAGTTGGGGGGGGGCTGCCCTGTCCTGACAACCTCACAAACCCACAAATGCAGTTTGGGAGCATTAACATCTCAAAGGTCATAGACTACCTCAGTGTGGGACCTTCCCCTGAACTTTTCCTCCAGGGCTCCATCTTCAGTCTCATTAGACTCGGTGTCTTCGTTAGTATCCAGCCCTCTTCGCTGGGCCCTCCAGTGGCAGGCTCAAAGTTAACCCTGTCCTCTAATAGTGTTTCCTACACACTCTCCAACAGGCATTCCAAGTGAACACTCAATGTAAAACAAAACAAAAAAAACTGTTCCTGTTATGCAAACTGTTTCCTTGGGTTTATAATAAGATTACAACTTCTGTTTTGCTCTGAGAGATAAATCCAGGGAGCTGGTGCTAATACTGATGCTTCCTTGGGTGACTGTGTTTTGGGGGGAGGCTTGCAGGAAGCCTGAACTGCAACACAAAGCAGCCTCATTGATTCTCACAATGTGCCTCCAAGTCTCCAAAGATGTTTTGTGGGTCACATGCTTCTGAGTGGGGTGGGGGAAATGGTGTGTGTCTGTGTGTGCACGCGCACACGAGCGTGTGTTGGATGGATCAGAAAACCAAAATACAACAGCTACACCTTTATTTAACATTCTGGAAATGGGTGGGGTGGGAGGAATGAGGGCAGGTGCACTAGGATTGTGTGCATTCAGGTAAGTCTCCTCACCTTCTATTGCATGAAGAACAGGCAAATTCAAACCATAAACCCAGAGTAGATTGTCTAGGGCTAGAGGGGCTGGGTTGGAAGGTGGAGTGACTGCTAATGGGTGCAGTGTTTCATTTTTGGGGTGATTTTTTTTAAAGATTTATTTATTTGTGCATGCAGCACTGGGGTACAGGTCAGAGGCTCAGGGGCGGCGAGGGGCTTCACCAGAGACAGAGTGGGGAGCAGAACAGGCAGATTGACAAAGTCCACTGCTGAGGGGAGCAGTGGGCAGGTCAGGAGAGGTCTGCCGCCCTGTGGTCACCTCCGGGGCAGGCGGGGTTCAAACTCATGCAGAAGTGGCTTTAGCTTCTTAGTGTTGTGCTTTAACTCGCTGAGCCACCAGGGAGGGCCATTTTGGGGTGATATATTCTAAATTGATTATGGTGATGGCTGTGCAAATCTTTAAATAAGGGGAAAACCATTGAATTGAAGAATTTAAATTGCTGAATTGTATGTTATGTGAATTATATCTTGACAAAGTTGTTACTTTAAAAAATAAAGTTGTAAAAAAATAAAATAAAGCTGTAATTACAAAATAAAGTTGTAATTTCTTTATATACTCTCCTTTAACTTTTTTTTAAGATTTATTTTATTTATGTATACATACAAGAACTGGGGTGTAGGCCAGAAGTGCAAAGGGTAAGAGGGTTCGCCAGAGAGGGAGTGGGGAGCAGAACAGGCAGATCTACTAAAATACACTGCTGAAGGGAGCCACAGATAAGACAAGAGAGGTCTGCTGCACCCTGTGGGTCAGCTCCCTGGCCAGGGATCGAACTTGTGCTGCAGTGGCTGGGGATAGCTTGATAGTGCTGAGAGTTTAATCCTGTGCCACCAGGGAGGCCCTCCTTTAATTTATTTTTAAGCTTTTCTATGGAAATGTTCAAACATATAAAAAGCTAGAAAGAGCAATACAAAGAACCACTGTTATTCATCACACAAGATGAACAATTATCAATACAATCTTATTTCACTTCTTACCCCTGTACTGCATGATTTTTTTTTAAAGATTTATTTATTTGTGCATACAGAACTGGGGTACAGGCCAGAGGCTCAGGGGCGGTGAGAGGCTTCACCAGAGACAGAGCGGGGAGCAGAACAGGCAGATCTATGAAGTACACTGCTGAGGGGAGCAGCGGGCGGGTCAGGAGAGGTCTGCCACGCCATGTGGTCACCTCTGGGGCAGGCGGGAATCGAACTCATGCGGAAGCGGCTTTAGATTCTCAGTGCTGTGCTTTAACCTGCTGCGCCACCAGGGAGGGCCTGTACTGCATGATTTTAAGGTGAATTTTTAAAATCACATATTTTGGGGGCCCTCCCCTCAGGTGTGCTCCCTGTAGTTCTCCCACCCCAAAGCAGTTTGATACCTCTAGTGTCAGTGAATATACTTGGCATTGATCTCAGTCTTCATGTGCTTGTCAATATTTGTTTTGAGAGCCAGTCTGTGCTCGATCATGGAGAATGATCCATGAGAACTTGAGAAGAATATATATTTGGCTTTGAAGTTGCAGTCCCCTATTCATGTCTGTTAAGTTCATGTGTCTAGAACTTTGTTTCAGACAATACCTTTGTTTATTATTTATCTTTTCTTTTTTTAAAGGCTTATTTATTTATACATACAGAACTGGGGTACAGGCCAGAGATGTGGGGACTGAGAGGATTCACCAGAGACAGAGTGGGGAGCAGAAAAGGCAGATCGACTGAGATACACTGCTGAGGGGAGCAGCAGGGAGACAGGAGAGGTCTGCCGCGCCATGTGGGCCAGCTCCCTGGCCGGGGATCGAACTCGTGCTGCAGTGGCTGGATAGCTTCATAGTGCTGTGCTTTAACTCGTTGTACACCAGGGAGGGCCTATTTATTTTCTTTGTCATTGATCTGTCTGTTGATGAAAGTGGGTTGCCAACATCGCCTAAAACATAGATTTTCTTCAATGTCTGTTTTCTGATTCAAAAGTAATTGCCTAATGCGTGCTGGTGCTTTTCTGTTGGTGATATATATTGATGAGTTCCCAGTGTATTGCCCCTTGATCATGACATAGTGTCCATCCCTACCTCTTGTCACTTTTTTTAGCTGGAAGTTCTATTTTATCTGATAGAAGATGACTGTCCCTGCCTGCCTTTGGGTGCCATAAGCCTGTAAAATTGTTTTCCAACTTTTATTTTCAGTCTATGTTTGTCTTTGGAACTTAGGTGTGTTCCACAGAAGCAGTAGGAGGGTGAATTCTATTTCTTGCTCCAACATGATATTCTGTCTTTTGTTGGTAGTTGAGTCCACTGATGTTTAATTATTGAAATGTGAAGATTTTACTATCCTTGTTATTTTGTGGCTCCTGTTCAGTTCTTTATGTTCATCTTTCACTTTGGTTCAAATCTTGAAGCTCCTTTTTAATATTTCTTGGCGGGGGAGGTTACTGTTTACAAATTCTCAAAGATCATTTGTGTGAGAAGGTCCTTATTTCTCCCTCTTATAGGAAGGAGAGCTTCCCAGCAAAATATGCAAACTGTTATTTTTTGCTGTTACTTCTAATTGTAGTGGTCTCATTTTTTTAGTCTTTAGTTTGTTGTTTTAAATCTGCCATTTTAGTTTGTTTTTTGAGGCCACAGCTGTTACCTTGCACTCCTGTCAGGATCTGTAGCTCTGCTGGGCTGGGGCTCCTCTGAGGAGTTTTTGTTCTGGCATTTGTGTTGCATTCTTCTGTCTCCTTATTTTTGATTCTCCATGGGCTGTAGTGGGAACAGGTTTCTGACTGTTGTCTTTGCACCTGTGTAAGGAATCCGAGGACGGATTGCATGCCGCTCCTCCACCTGGCTGCTCACTCCAAACGTCTCTTACTGTCTCCTTCTACTTCCAATCTAGGATATATATTTTTTAAAGACTTATTAATGCATACAGAACTGGGCTATGGGCTAGAGGCACAGGTGTGGTGAGAGGATTCACTAGAGATAGAGTGGGGAGCAGAACAGGCAGGCCTGCTGAAACACACTGCTGAGGGGAGCAGTGAGCGGGTCAGGAAGGGGTCTGCCGTGCCATGTGGTCACCTCTGGGGCGGGGATCGAACTCATGCTGAAGTGGCTTTAGCTTCTTGGTGCTGTGCTTTAACCCACTGCGCCACCATGGAGGGCCCCAATCTAGGCTATTTTTAAGCACTGGATGCAGTGATTGGCACAGAGCGTAGCTGATAGGGGCTCACAGGTGGGGGAGTTATTCTCTTTTCCAGTACAGGGGCTGATCCTGGGTAATTTGCTTCAGCTTCAAGCAGCAGCTTCGTCTGAGACATCACAGGTGATGGGAATGTGTCTCCCACGGACTCAGGCGCCAGCTGTTCTATATTGAGAGCTCCAGGCTCAAGTCAGTAAATGGTCCCCACTATTCGCACCAGCCCTCCAGCAATGCACCCTCCACCTGCCTGCTGACCTGTGCTCCTCTGTCCAGTGCTGTGCCAAGCCTGGGAGTCTGCATGGGGGTGCCGTCAGCAGCTCTAGGGGTCACCCAGCAGCTGCCCCGCCCGTGGGCTGTCCTGCCTCTCTCCACTATGGACAGAGTTTACTTTTGAGTTCCCTTCAGCTTTTCCTCCCCCTTTAAGCCAGTCTGTCCCTCCTAATATGCTGTGGTCACTTGTTTTTCCCTGGGGGGGAGGGGGCGTTTATTTTACTACAATTTTACTACACTCTGGTACCTAGAGGAAGGGAGCCAGAGGCTTCACTCTGCTGCCACCTTGCTGGATTACTCCCTTTAACTTTTCTTGCTATTTATTTGAAAGAAAAAAAAAAATGTTAATTCTACAGTGACTTCCACTTTCTGAGGTTTTGCTGACTGCAGTGTTGACCACATGTAGTAAGGTCCTTGACCAGTGAACGCTCACATAGACTCCTAAAACACAAAAGAGGTGAAAAACAAAATCGCTCTGGTTGAATAAAACTGACGTCTTGGAAGAGGGTCATTCAGCCTCCTGCCCCTCCTGGGACACTTCCAAAAGATCACACCCCAGGGAACACATTTTACTGAGCAGTAGCTTAGGTAGTGTGCGTGTGTGTGTGTGTGTGTGTGCGTGTGTGTACCACATGTTCAAAGCTCAGAAGTCCCCTATCTTTTTAGTTCTGATTACACTGACAAGTTCCTCATCTAGGACAGTGACATAATACACAAAAGGTGATAGCAAATTCAGATCCTTCTGACTCTTAGCAGACAGTCCACAGGCCCAGTACTGTCCCTCCCGAGGGATTCTTAGAGAGAACTCCCAAGGGCCTCCCTGGTGGCACAGGGGTCAAAGTCAGAGCTATGAAGCGACCCACAGATACGCAGCTGCAGGCCCTGCAGCCCGAGTTCCATCCCAGCCAGGGCGCTGACCCACATAGCACAGCAGACCTCTCCTGCCTCACCCCCTGCTCCCCTCAGCTGTGCTCAGCTCGCTGCTCCATCTCTGGTGAATCCTCTCACCCCTCCCCCACTTCTGATCTATACTCCCATTCTTGTGTGCATAAATAAAAATAAATCTTAAAACAAAGAATGCCAGGCATCTGGTGCCTCTTCTTCCCCTGATGACTTAGGTGCTCTTACCAACCCCCCAAGATCCAGTTTCTCATGATCTCGGGGATCTCTGGTCTCCGGCACTTGGAAACACCTGGCCTTTTGACTGGACATTTTAGCTGGAACAGTCCCTAAGGGGCTAACCATGTTTTTTTAAGACTCAGCCCCCACCTTTGGGGAGTTAACAACCATAGGGGAGATAAAACAGGAACACTGTTGGTAGTTAAAAGAAAGCACAGTGGGCGTGCTCACCAGACCTGGTGGGGTGATGTGGACAGCTTGAACAGGAGGGGTGAGTCTCAGTCGTAGTACAAATTGGGTGAGGGAAGCGTGTGGCTGCAGGATGCCCAAGGCCTGAAGGAGCGAGCCGAGCCTCCCAGGATGGGGCGCCTTTGCCTTGAGAACACCTCACCTACCTGTCTTATGTCTCCAGTGGGGACGTGGCACTCACTGATTGCATCATCGTGTTCTTTCCAGCACTTCTGGGGATTTTGTCAACTGCGAATCTCCACTTGGCCTGCCCTCACCTGGACTCCTCAGGGTTCCTGGCCTCTAGGGCAGAGCAGGAAGGGGGGAGCCTCGACTCTGCATTCGGCAGGGCTGGATCCAGGGCCCAACACTTACTAACTTGTGGCCTTCAGTAAAATACTACTGTGACCCTCAGTTAACTCAACAAGGACTTTGGATTCCTAAGCCAGGGCGTGGCTTCAACATTCTTCTGGCAGCCTCAGGCTCTCTGATCCAATACACGTACTTGCTTGAGGGAGAGAAAACAGAATTACAGAATTACCTCAGAGCCAGAAGAGAAAACAGAATTACAGAATTACCTCAGAGAGCTGAGAACTTTCCTTTCCTGATTTTCTCCTGGCTTTCCAGGGTAAAGGATACACAGCTCCCATCAAATCCTCAAATGGAGCCTGTGATCTCAAGAAGTTCCCCTGCTCTGCCTCTTGCCAGCTGGGGGCTTCAGCCTGACTCCTCAAGCTCTCTGCCTCCAGTCCTCATCTGTCAAGTGGGGAAAACAGCACTGTCTTCGCCAGATTCTCGGTATCTGCTGAGCACTCTAAATTGTAATCCAAACCTCTTTCTCTGTCCTCATGTTCCAGGGCACCCCAGTGTGAATCGGGTGGCCTGTCTGTGGGTCCTCACCAGCACGCTTACAATTCAATCGTGTATGGACACACTCAAAAAGGTTCAATAATGGGTTTATTTACAAGGAGAAAGGTAAAGGAATAACCCAGGGAAAGAGGGAGAGAAACACAGGTTACCTAGGATGTCCTACCAGTTCTGCTGACTTGGACTCCACCGGCACGCTGAAAACTGATCGAGAGCCAAATGACCAGCCGCGAACCACCAGGCCAAGAGCCCCCCGGAGCTCACATGTCGGGTTTTATCCCAACCTGGCTGCTCAGCTCTGCCCTCACATCCCGGCGCGCTTCTCCTCGGAATTGATGGGATTAGTACCTCCAGTATCTGGAGTGGGGGAGGCGCCCATGACACCTGTACCCGTTACACTCACAGTACAAAACACCAACCAGCCCCTACTTCTCTCCTTTGGGGGGATGAAAGGGGCAGTAGGGGGCCCTTTACCACCTGTGTCATTTGACACAGGCAGCACCACATCCTGCTCCACAGTAACTGTTTGGGGGTGCCCGAAAGGTTGACAAGTAACTGTCAGGGAGGACCGTCAGCTCCAGGAAGAACAGCTCCATCCCTAAGCTGCCTGTACTCAGATCACTCCTTTTACACCCAAACTTCTCACAAGACTGTTCTGAAAATACTAGTGTCTTTACCTAGCACTAATTTGTTGTTTTAAAAGTTTCTTTATTAGAATTTATTATTTATTATAAATAGCATAATAACATGCATCAAAAATACCGTTTTATTTATTTAATACATCTACTTACTGAACACTGTTATTGGTCAAGTCTCACCATAGCTGCCAGGTTCCAGGGCTGGTTCCCCTGGCACTCACTTCCTTTGACTCAGGTGCTACAGCTGCCACCAGCCAGGAACTGCAGGGTCAGACTTGCCTCTTGTGTTGAGAAGGGGGGAAAGTACCACAATGAGGGAAGTTTCCAGGAGGGAAAAAAAATATCAAAAGGCTGAGAGACACCGGGCTCTGTATGCATAGAGCTCAAGCCTGAGCAGTGTGTGCTGGCAATCCGGGAATTTTCAACAGGAGGTAAGAATGCAGAACTCGAAGGAACCGCCACTTCCAAGAGTGTCCCCACCTCCAGCCTGTGAAGAACTGAAAGACCAGGAAGGTGCTACTGTGTGAATTGTATCCATTTTTTCCAAAGTCTAAAAATAACAGTGTACAGGAAACAGGCACTCACTCATGAATTAACCTAACCAGAAATGGGGAAAAGTCTCATTCAGCCGCAGCTGAGGAATCAATGGGAGACAGGAATTTCAGGAACCGGGATAACCCAGCCACCTACGCATGGAATTTCTATGACTAGAATTCCTTGACTAGACTCTTGATAGCTGCCAGCTTTAGGCTTCCCAGCAGAGCCTGGATTCTTCCTGGCAGGGGTGGGGCAGAGAGGAGGTGACTCCTTCCCACTAAAAGGGCTGGCCATCACTTGAGGGGTGGGGTGAAGTGGAAAAAAGAGGGGGTCCTCCACTTTGCCCTCTCTCTTAGTAATAATAACTTTCACAACAAAAAACAGAGTGCTCTCCAGAGACCAAGAATCTGGTGAAGAAAGTACTATTATCCCCACTTGACAGATGAGGATTGGGAGGCGCAAAGAGCTTGAGGAGTCAGGCTGAAGCCCCCCTGGCTGGCAAGAGGCAGAGTGGGGGACCTTTATGAGATCACAGGCTCCTTTTGAGGATTTGATGGGAGCTGTGTACCCATTGCCCCGGAAGGGCAGATAACGAACATTCCACACATCTTATGTTCCCTGCTCCCTCTCTGGAGTTTCAAAGACACGCTGACCCATTCCAGGGTAAATTAGTCTCCATTGGAGAGTAGAATCAGTTCATTACCTGCTACCTCATCCCTGACCCCACAGTTCAGCAAACCGCAGCCACAGGGTGTATGAGGAAAGAGGGGCTTACAGTTGCCTGCTGCCCAAGGACACCTCTGTTAGCCTGGGGTTTCCCCCAGACTGCACTGGTGTGAGAGGGGGCAGGTGGGGGGTGGGGTGGGGAGGAGCTGGGAAGCTATAACAGGCTCTTTGGAGAAGCCAGAATTGTTTCATATTGGAGGGCAATGTTTTTCCCTCACTCCCTCAGGGTGTCCTTTTCTGGTAGAGATTTGGAACTGCCCAGACTAGAAAAGATGAAGGTCTCCTCCCTTAATTAAATGCCCAGGGGTTGCTATGGAAACCAGAGCTTCCAAATCCTAGGCAGACAATGGGGAGAGGAGCTGTCTCCAGCCTAGACAGTGAGACTTCAGGGGCCTCCTTGGGGGCTGGAATGGGGGCCAGAGACTGAGAGAAAGAGGCACCAAGCCAGGAGCTCAGGCTCCCCGCTCCCTGCAGCTGTGTGCAGGGGCCTCCCAAGAGCCAAGGGCCAGCCTGAAACCGGCGTCCCAAAGCTCCTGGAAAGGGGGCAGGGGGTGGGGCTCGGGCTGCGGAGCCAGCCGCTGCCCAGAACTGAACACCTTCTTTGTTCCCGGAGGTGAAAGCCAGCCCCATGGTAAACAAAGGGAAGAGGCCAGAGGGCAGACAGCTAAGTGATAAGGCCTGGGATTGAAAAAAGAGCTGAGTAATGGAGCCTGAGAGAAGGCGGGACTCTCCCAGGTTGCACCGGTTACCCAGAGTCATCCGACACATGGACTCTGGCCACACAGGCCCACACAGATAGCCGCGTCTGCACAGTGTACAGCAGGTTGGTCTTTGTGGCCATTCAGACCCCTACTCCTTTGTCTCTCTAACTCCCCTCTGTGGGTCCCTTTTCATCTCCATCCTTTGGGTATCCTTCAGGAACTTGGGAACGCAGAAGGCTATCCTCTGTGTCATCAGCATTTTGTAGAGCCACATGATGGGTTGAGGGACTTCAGCAGCTCATGGATTCTGTTCCTCATTTTGAGAAGAAAGGCCACATGTCGAAAGCATCATAACAGCCACCACCCATCACCATGTATATGTCTGGCCTCTGTTGAAGGCAGTGCAATCACTCTCAGGGCCCCCTGCCAGGTGGGAATGTCTTCTTTCTCTAGAGTGGGGGTGCTGGGGCGAACTAGGTAAAGCCTCCAGCTCACAAAGTAGTAGAGTTTTGCCCTCTCTGGTGGCGCAATGGATTAAAGTGCAGCACTGTGACACTAGCCACAGCCACCGCAGCACCAGTTCGATCCCCAGCCGGGGAGCTGACCCACAGGGTGCAGCAGACCTCTCCTGGCTGGCCTGCCCGCTGCTCCCCTCAGCAGTGTACTTTGTCTATCTGCCTATTCTGCTCCCCTCTGTCTCTGGCCTGTACCCCAGTTCTCTATGCATAAATAACTAAATCTTTAATAAAAAGTAAAATGGTAGAACGGGGCTGGAGCTCAGCTTTGGTCTGACCCCCAAAGCCTGTGTGCTTTATCATCTTCCCCTCCTTCATCTGGAAGCCTCTTGGGAACTTTTCTAGCAAACCCACTCTGTTCTCGTTCCTTCGCTCTCCCACTCGGTGTTACCTAAATACTTCTAGAGACGTTCCCAGTTTGTAAGCTGGTTATCTAAAGGGTTTATATATAACTTGGTTGTTTGGAACCTAACCACTTTTTTTTTTCCCAGAGAAAAGATATGAAATGGGCCCAGAAAGGCCACTTCACCCAGAATCTAGCTGACCATGGTCCATCTGTTTCAGGACAGCCTGGGGCCCCTGAGATCGATACGATCTGTTTCCTGGAGCTATTCACCCATGGTGTCCGCGAGAAAGAAATGGCTTTCTTTCCACCCTTAGTCTCCCTTTTCCCTCATGCGCTGAACATGTATTCTAGTTGGGAGGATGATAAACATTCATAAATCAGGCTACAGTCTAGGCACCAATCCAAGCAGTTATTTCTTGAGAAAGGGGACCAGGGTAGAGAAGGTTTAAAAAAAACAAACCTTTGAAAGTTGAAAGAACTGTTTAGGTGACCCAGAGCGGGCTTGAGGCTGCCGGGGGAGCGTGCTGGCGTCTGTCTCCACAGCTCAAACTGGAACCAAGAAGTAGTAGGGTCTCATGTTGTTCTTCGATAAGGAAGAACTTTCTAACTATTAACCTTTTCAAAATGAAATGTGCCTCTTGGCAAAATTGTATGTTCTGTACCCTAGGAGTATTCAAGGGGAAGGCAAATGACCACTTATTGGACATATGGTAGAGGCGGAGAACACTGGCCCGAGAAACATCGGAATCCTCTGAATTCACATTTAGGACCTTCCTGGTGGCAAATGGGTTAAGGTGCAGCACTATGAAGCAGCCACAGCCACAGCTACTGTAGAGGAGTTCCATCTCCAGCCAGGGAGTGACCCACAGGGCGCAGCAGACCTCTCCTGACCCGCCCGCTGCTCCCCTCAGCAGCGTGTTTCAGTCAGTCCACCTGTTCTGCTCCCCACTCTGTCTCTGGTGAATCTCTCACCCCCAGACACCTCTGGTGTGTGCCCCAGTTCTTGTATGCATAAATAAATACATCTTAAAAATATATATATAAATATTCATTTAGCAAAGTGTTATGGAATATATACATGTTCCTAGACTGTGCCAGAAATGCGGTTCACAGAGGAGAATAAGAGCATAAAGTGTCCTTGGACTTCAGGGATCTTATAATCTAATGCAAGTGTCAGGCATTTAATAAAAAAAAATACACAACTGAATATAAAATTTTTGAGTTCTGACCTAAGTTATAAAAGAAAATAATAGAGTACAACTATAAGTGAAAAAGCAAAGGAATTTAATTTGGAAACTCGATCCAAGAGGGCCTTTCTGAAGAACCCACAATGACGCTAAGAAGGGAAGGATGAATGAGGGTCAGCCTGGGGAAAGGGCCGGTGTGTGTGTTGGGTGGGGTGGGGGACCTATTCAGGGTAGAGGCTTGAGGGGGGGCTGGGGGAGGAGAAAATTGTAAGGTGACTGACAAAGTTGGAAGCTAGATCTCAAAAGCCCCTTAGGACTCCCGCTACCCAGGGCCCAACCTCACCTGGGAACTAGCTGCCCCTCCCTTCACCCCACCCCCTTCCCTGCCCTCTAACTCCTCCCAGAGCCTCAGGCCTCCACAAAGCCCAGGTCCTGTGTTTCCTCAGGGACTTAGAGGTGAGATGGTAGAATTCTCGTGAGTCTTGTGTGGAAGACTCTTGTTTAATTCTTAACCATTGGCCTTCTTCCCAACAGGTAGCATGGTTTAGCGGCAAACAGCAGACTCTAGACTCTGCTATTTGCCTGGGCTCAGAGGGGCCCTGGCACTTCCTGCTGATGACCTCACCAAGTTGCCTAACGGCTCTGTGCCTCAGTTTCTGCCTATAGGAAACGGGGTGATATCATCAGCTAGTGTTTAAGTGTTTCGGACAGTGCCTGGCACACTCTGCCGCATGTGTTAAACAGAGTAAAGAAAGCTAAATAAACTGGCACTAAATCACTGCGACATCAGCCTCTTCTGTCTCCTCCCAGGCTGCCGGGTCCCATCTTTGGGCTATAGCAGGAACCAGGGGTCAAGGTGGCTGCTTGCTCCGCTTACATGCCTTTCTAGTCAAGCTTTTCTGACCAAAATTCTGGCTCTTAAAATAATCAGCACAGCTGCGCTTCACCCCCTGCGAGTCCCCTCACCCTCCTGAAGTTGTCAAGGCGATTCTCCTCCTTTTCTTTTTTTTTTGTTAAAGGTTGATTTATGAACACAGAACTGGGGTACAGGCCAGAGGTGCAGGAGGATTCCCCAGAGGCAGAGTGGGGAGCAGAACAGGCAGACAGACTGAAATATACTGCCGAGGGTCAGGAGAGGTCTGCTGTTCCCTGTGGGTCACTCCCCTGAACACCATGCTGCACTTTAACCCCTTGTGCCACCAGGGGGCTTCTCTTCCTTTCTTCCTCCAGTGGTTTTCGGGGGGCTAGGGGAATCCTAGATACACTTACTATTGCTGAGACCTTCCTTCTGGGCCCCTGGTCTGATCCCCAAGATTGCTTTTGAAGCTACTCCAGAAGCTTCTGTGTTACGCTTCGCACATGTCCATTGTCACTTACATTTTCCCTCACAACCACCTGCTTTCTTGTCTGTGTCCTCGAGGGCAGCGGTCACGCCCTGCTCTCTGCTGTACCCACATTTGGCACAAAACCCCCCAGCCTCGTTTCCGCCATCCCTCTTGGAGCCTCTGAGCCAGCCACATTGGCCACCTGTCAGTTTCTCAGACTCGCTATTGATCTTTGCAGGAACTTTGCCTGGGCTTTTTCCTGTCGGAAGTGTTCTTCCTCCAGTCTCCGCCTGGCCAGCATCTATTTTGCCTTTAGTTTCAGCTTAAGAAGCCAGGCAGCCGTCTGCAAGTTCCCTGTGCTAGGGAGGCACCTGAATTTCCCCGTCTGTTTTGAGCTTCTCTTCGCTGTGTCTCCTGATCTGTTAAGCTCCAGCAGGACAGACATCAGGTTTATCTCATTTGTTCTCCTGCCCTCAATGTCCAACTAAGGTCCACAACAGACCAGGGCTTTGTCACCTGGAGTCCGTGGATGAGCTCCCAGGGGATCATGGAGCTCCCCAATCCATATGAAAATGATTGTCGATTTGCAGTATTTTTTCCTGTTTCCTAGGAGAGAATCTTTTTTTTTTTTATCATGACTGCAGAGGAGTTGTAACATCCTTTCTCTCAGAAAAGGCTGAGAACCATCTTGTAGTTTCTGTGAACACTTGTTTTTGATTGGATGCATGGGTCCAGGGATTGCTGATACTCGATAAATAGGTATTGGATGGATGAATAAGCTTCCTCCTAATTAAACATTTTGAATGTTGCTTTTTTCTTAGATCGTTGTTCGTTTTTGTACAACATTTGATTTCTCCCCTCTGGTGTAATCCCCACAAGTCTCCCACCACATCACGGGTAACCTGTATTGGAAAACCTCAGAAGAAAATCTTTGCCTGCAAAAGTTAAATACCCCTTTCTCAGGGGTATACCGACCTAAGACCAAAGCTCAGAGGCTCATGGTCCCCGCCAGAGCCGAGCTCCTGTCCGGAACCCTTCCTGCCTGTCAGCTGCAAGTTAACCCTGGGAGAACAGGCGGTGGGTCCAGCGGAGGACTGAGACCTGCAGAAACTCTGAATGCGGGGGCCCCCTGCTGGCTGCTGGGGTTCCCTTCGGTGCCCGCTGAGTCAGCTGACTCAAAAAATGAGGTCAGACATGGAGAGGCCAGGGGAGGGGTGCAGACTTTGCCATCAAATTAAGCTTTCTCTCAAGCAGGTCAGGCTCTAGCTTCTGCTCTGGGTCCCCACCACTTCCCTTCTCGGGTTCCTATCTTCTACGCCAAATTAGGAGTTTAGGGAGAGCAGGGAGCGTGGCCGGGGTGGAGAGACTGCTGGGGCTTAAGATAAGTCGTGGCTCAGACTTCTCTTCCTCAATGGGGCTACTGTGGACACCTTGGGATCCTGAGGCCCACACTTGGGTGGTGTAGCCCCCACCCCCACCCCGCCCCCCCATCACCATGGAAACTGGACCCTCTGCACCCATCCCAAGGCTGATTTCGGAGCTATGGGAAAATTCTAAATTTCAGGGTGGAGGGCTGAAGAAGGATGAAGATAAAGGGTTCACAAAAGCTCCGGAGAAGAGAGGGGAGAAAGGGAGGGACCCAGAAAGAAGCAGGGAGGGTGGGAGACAAGTCACGGTAGAAGGGATTGCTTTGTGAAGGTTGTTGGAATAACTTGTCCCCAGTGACAAGCCGCAGCTCCCTTGACAGACCTTACATGCACACCTCTCCTGGGCTGCTGGCCAGCCCCAAAGGACCAACCCTGGCCCACAGGCTCTTCTTTGTAACTATTTCCTTGAGAGGGCACCAAAGCCCTCTAAGCATCAGTTTTCTCATCTATAAAATAAAAATAGGCCCTCCCTGGTGGCGCAGCAGGTTAAAGCACAGCACTGAGAATCTAAAAAAAGCTGCTTCCGCATGAGTTCGATTCCCGCCTGCCCCGGAGGTGACCACATGGCGTGGCAGACCTCTCCTGCCCCGCCCGCTGCTCCCCTCAGCAGTGTACTTCGTCGATCTGCCTGTTCTGCTCCCCACTCTGTCTCTGGTGAATCCTCTCACCGCCCCTGAGCCTCTGGCCTGTACCCCAGTTCTGTATGCACAAATAAATAAATCTTTAAAAAAATAAATAAATAAAATAAAATAAAATAAAAATACCAGCAGCACTTACTTCACAGGGCTGTTGTAAGGAGTCATCGAGACAGCGCATAGAGAGCACTGCGAAAGCGCTCAGCGCAGCGAGTCCTCCCAATGCCGTTACTGTAAATCGGCCACGGCCAGGCACAGGGCCCTGGGTCCTCACTCGTGTACTCACAACTGCAAGACAGTCAGGCTCAGGTGCAACGACGATGGGGTTCATTAACAAGGGGGACATTGGGGGGAAAGGGAAGCGTTTCTGAGGTCACATGTGACTGGCACTCCCAACCCAGATAGTGTCTGCAGTGTCCAGCAGCCCGAACCAAAGGCTGCTGGTGCAAGACAGTGAGGGCCTGGGGCTGGTGACGCACCAGTAAGCAGTGGCCCATGATCCAACTCAGAGTGGCAGGTGGAGGACATCATCCGTGGGCTGTTGTCTGGACAGCAGGGGTTTCTGGACTGGACAGCACTGGAGTCTACAGCCGTGGGCAGCTCTCAGAGCTGACTTGACACAGGTCAGCAGTACTGGTCATTAGTGAGCATGCTGGTCTCTACCAGGCACCAGGATGTGAAGCCAGAGACCCCACTGTTACAGCTCTTTGTGAGCTGTTGGGATAAACTAACAGCAAACAGTTCGTTCTTTGTTTTTTTCTTTTAATATTTATTTATTTATGAATACAGAGCTGGGGCCAGAGGTTCAAGGGCAATA
>NW_004567135.1:7987800-7991400 GCF_000260355.1 Condylura cristata | reverse complement strand
CTCGCCATGTGGTCACCTCCGGGGCAGGCGGGAATCGAATTCATGAGGAAGCGGCTTTAGGTTCTTAGTGCTGCGCTTTAACCTGCTGCGCCACCAGGGTGTTCTTTTCTCTTCACCTTTTCAGCGGTGTCAGAGGCAGAGGTGTGGGCACCTGCTAGGTGCTGAGTGTGCTGAATCCTCTTCTGAAGCCCTGGCCCGAATGAGTGGAGCTGGCTGCTGTCCTGCCCATATCCTCTTCGGGGTCCCTGCCTCAGGGTCCCTGCCTTTCGAGCCTGATGGGACCATTTTCAATCCTAGTTGTCTGGTTGGTACCAGTTAAGAACCAATCGGGTTGCTCCATTTTCAATTCCTCAGTAAACTCAAAATCTTGACTGGAAATGGAAAGCCTGAACCTGATGGATCTATCCCCGATTCTGGTGTCATAATCAAAAGGGAAACCCCAGCCTCCTCCTCCACACCTGACCTGCACTGAGGTCAGGTCAGGCTCCTGAGGGCTCCGGCAAGCCAGGCCCAGAGCAGCCTCAGTGCAGCTGGAGGTTTTCTGTACCCCGCATGCTTCCGCGGGCTGGGTGTAGCATCTGTGGGGGGCCCTGCAGCATGGGTCCAAGTGACGGCAGGGCTGGCTGCTGCTTGCAACTTGTGGTTTTGGCCCAGAACACAGCCGTCTGGCCTCCCTCCCAGGACTCAAGCCAGGCTAGGGTGAACCTCAGGGCCACAGCCCTGGAGATAGCTTGCTGTGGGGGGGCCGGGGTATAGGGGGTCACCACCACCTGCTGCTGTCAGGGCTCAGCCCTGGCTTGCAGGCTGCATGTGCTGGGGCCAGCTACCAAGCCTGGCTGCAGGAGCCCTGGGGCTTCGGAGTGAGGAAACTGCTCCCATAGGGAGTGCCGGGGCAGCATGCTGGGGCAGGGGGACCCAACGAAACTGCTGCGCCCCATCATTCGAGCAGTGGCCCCGTTTCATTTTTACATACTTGTGTATCTGTGTTTATTATTTCTCTCTCCTTTTCAAAATTGCCAACCCTTTAATAATATCTTCATAATACTTCGCAATTTTCAAAGTGCTTTTATGCTTTGACATGGGGCAGAAGGTGGCAAAGGCAGAGGAGTCCCCACCACCGCGTGGCCCAGGAGCTGCTCACATTGGTGTCAGCAGGCGCATGGTGAAAGCTGCAGCCACGGCGCTTCGCACTGAGACTTCACCGGGCGGGTTCCTTTCTATGGTTACCGGGTTCCTTTCGTGGTTACTGCTCCGCCGCATGGAAGTCCGTGTTTTGTCTGCCCACTCTACACGCTGATGGCCATTTAGGCTACTTCCAAATGGGTTATTATGAGAGGAATGCTGCTGAGAACATTCCTGTCCAAGGCTTTGTGTGGGAATGTTTCATTCTCTTACATGATATCAGAGAGTGGTGTTACATCACATAGTAAATTTGTTTTCAACATTTTTTAAAAAGATTTATTTGTGCATACAGAACTGGGGTACAGGCCAGAGGCTCAGGGGCGGCGAGAGGCTTCACCAGAGACAGAGTGGGGAGCAGAACAGGCAGATGGACGAAGTACACTGCTGAGGGGAGCAGCGGGCGGGTCAGGAGAGGTCTGCCGCGCCATGTGGTCACCTCCGGGGCAGGCGGGAATCGAACTCATGCGGAAGCAGCTTTTTTTAGATTCTCAGTGCAGTGCTTTAACCCGCTGCGCCACCAGGGAGGGCCTACCTGTATTTCTTAATAGGAAAAGCAAGCCAAAAAAGATTCAAGAGACAGCTGGGCCTTATGATAGGTACAAAGGCAATCCGAAAACCTGAGCCTCAGGTCTTCCAGCCCGCAGAGGGCGGGCGCGGCCGACCTCGCCTCCCGCCTCTCGGCGCCATCTTGGCGAGGGCCCTGTTGCTAGGAGACGGCAGCGCGTCGGGAGAGCTGGCCGCGGCGCCAGCCCGCTTCTCTCGCTGTGCGGTCAGAGATCGTGCTTGGTTTTCCGTCCAGGGGGTGTTCGAGAAGGCACTCTCGGGGACGTTCTCGTCGTTAGTGTCCCTCCTCTAATGTGGCCAGGCTGAGCAAGGAGCCTTGCTCAGATCTCGTCTCCTAGGCAGCCATGCCTAAGAAAGGGAAAAAAGCCAAGATACCCCTGTCCGATGAGGAGCAGCTGCTTCTGTTTCAGCAGAGGTTGCTGGCGGAGGAGGAGATGGCCAAGAAGAAAGAGCGGCTGCTGAGCCAGTTCCTGAAGGTGATGGCGGGACCGTCCCCCGCCCCTCCCCCGCCCTGCCCCGCCCCTTCACCTGGCTTGCTGCAGCCTCCGTGTCTGCTGGTCTCTCCTTGACCGAGGGGTGCTTAAGTGGCACATCACCGGGTGCTGTCCACTCTGCCAGCTGACATTCTGATCCCCCTGGAGACGGGCTATGACAAGCAGCATCTTGCCCTGCGCCTCCACCCCTGCCTGTCCCCAAGGGCCCCTGGGACCTCTCCAGGCTTCCTGGAGACCTTCCCAAGAACAGGGACTCTCTTGAGTGTTAGCCCCTTGGCGTCTTGGTCCTTCGGAAAAGACAAAGGGAAGGTGCCTGCTGACAAACTGTGATCTCGTTTGTTGTCCCGTGTCAGGGGTTTTGCCCTGTGGGGTGTGACATTTGTTCCTTCACACAGGACAAGCTGGCCAAGGAGGAACAAAACAGTGCTCTGAACCTTAATAAGATCAATACGCAGTGGAGAACTGTCCTTCGGGAAGCCAAGACCAGAGAGCTGCATAAGGACATCGAGATCCTCAGTCAAACATTCGAACGAGTGGTGGACTGCAAGGACAATGTGGTCAAGGTGGGTGCTCGCTCAGGAAACACGGAGGTGTGACTGCCTTGATTCTGCCTTTTACCAGAAAGGACCCAGAGAATCGGGGCACAGTCTTAGGGTCCTCACGAGATGCAGGCGGTGACAGAGTCACGCTATTCCTCATGAGGAAGTGGCTTTAGATTCTCAGTGCTGTGCTTTAACCCGCTGCGCCATCAGGAAGGGCCTTGTTTGGCTTCTTGGATTCAACTTCACTAGCCCTGGATGAGGCCGAAAGGATTTCCACGAGTAAGAGCTATTCTAGATCTCTAGGCAGTTCAATCAGACACCCCTGTGCTCGTGGAAGTTCCTGAGTCCATGCCATCTTTTTTTCTTTTTATCTTTTTTTTTTTTAAGATTATTTATTTACGCACACAAGAACTGGGGAACAGGCCAGAGGTGTAGGCGGGGAGAGGACTCACCAGAGTGGGGAGCCGAACAGGCAGACTGACTGAAATGCTCTGCTGAGGAGGGAGCAGCAGGGGACAGGAGAGGTCTGCCGGGCCATGTGGGTCACTCCCTGGCCAGGGATGGAACTCGTGCCACAGTGACTGCAGACAGCTTCACAGGGCTGAGACCTAACCCCTTGTGCCATTAGGGAGGCCCAGCTTGAACACTTCTTTAAAGAAATAATTCCCATCATTTACCATTCCATTACCAGAGGTATAGTTTACATATGAAAGACAGAATGTTTAATTCTCTTTGCTTTGTATAACAATTTTTTTAAAAGTTTCTGTCTGTCCATTCTGTGGGGGTGGAGTGGGGAATGGGATCAAAAACGGGGGGGG
>NW_004567135.1:7974479-7987670 GCF_000260355.1 Condylura cristata | reverse complement strand
TGTGAAAAATGATGTAAAAATAAACTTTTTAATAAAAAAAAAAAAATTAAAAAAAAAAAAAGTTTCTGTCTGTCATCCTCTAATGACAGCTGATCAGAAGTGTCCTTCTGATCATCCTTATTGTTGCCCTGACTGTCCCTTTTCCCCAGGGAATTGTCTTACATAACAAACCACCCCTAGATGACTCACTTCAAACAACATTTTACTACCTCTCCTGAGTCTGCAGGCTGACCTCGCTCACTAGGGCGGTTCTTGCTGGGGCTCTCTCACCCAGCTTTCCATCGGGTGTCATCTGGGACTGGCATCACCTGCAGGCTCGCCTAGGCTGAATGACTAAGAGGCTGGGAGAGGATTCTGATGGTCAGCAGGGAGCTCCAGTGGGCTGCTGACCAGCATGCTTTCAGGTGGCCCCTAGCTGGGTTAATGGAGGGAGCACCCCAGAATATGCATCACAAGGGACAACAGATGCTGCCAGGTGAGGAAAGGCCACCAGGTGAGGTAAGGGCCACCTCTGGAAAGGGCAGGTAGTCACAGGGCCCAGGTGGTCACGGTCTGCCCAAATTCAGGGAGATGGAGGGAGGCTCTCCACAGAGGAGCAGCAAGGTCACGTTGCAGAAGATGGTAAGATGGGAGAGGCCGTGCCCACCAAGGGAAAGTCTGCCACTTGATCTGCTTTTTGTCGACTCCTGAGTCCTTTAGGGCGGTTCCGTTGGTCTTTGACAGCTTCTTAGCTAACTCTTACAAGGGGCCGTAGGGTCAACTCATTTATTTTCTGCCCAGCCCTAGAGCCTGCCCTCTCTCCAAGTCTCTGGTTCCTTTCAGTAGCAGCCTCATCACGGTACATGTGCAATGTCCTTACGACACTGGCTGGCACCAGTGTGCTCTGTTGGCTCCTGATATTACTTTTACTTAAATTCAAGAGTGGGGTCACAGGGGTTGAAGCGCAGCACTATGAAGCTGTCAGTACAGCCATGAGCTCCACCCCGGCCAGGGAGCTGACCCACATGGCGCAACAGGCCTCTCCTGTCCTGCCCACCACTCCCCTCAGCAGTGTCTCTGGTGGATCCTCTCACCACCCCTGCACCCCTGGCCTGTACCCCAGTTCTGTATGCACAAATAAACAATTCTTTAAAAACAAACACATTCAAGAGTGAAAGCAGAGAACTGGCTTAGGAACGCGTTAGCCATCTAGCCGGCTAAATACCTTAGCTTTCCTCACAGAGCCCACTGGGCGAATGGTAATCTCAACTTCCTACCTAGTCTTTAGCAAAGGACCTGTCTGAAGCTGAGGAGCAGTGTGCCCACGCTCTGCGCAGCCACCTGCACAATGTGGACCAGCTCCTGGCCCTGCAGAGACGCCGACTCAGCCTCCTCGAAGAAAGTTACAACACAGAGCTGGAGGCCCTGACCAAGGAGTTTGAGACAGAAAGGTATGGTGACCTAACAAGATGGGGGCTTGAGTCTAAGACCAGTGGAGAGCCCAGAGCCTGAGTCAGGAGCTCGTGGAAGTAGGTGGCTAGCACCCCACAGAACCCCCTTGGTGGCAGCACTCCCAGCAGAGAAGACCCCGAGTCTAACTGGGATTTAAGCTTTAGCCTCTTTTGCCCATGTCAGGTCCCGCTACCTGTGAGGCCCTTAATCACCCATTTTCAGCCTCCTTGGGTTAGGGGTTAACCCCTTGGCCTAGGGGTTAAGTCTTAGCACTATCACCTCTCTGACCTCAGTTAGGTCTCCGGCCAGGGAGTGACCCACAGGGCACAGCAGATCTCTCTTGCCTCACCCGCTGCTCCCCTCAGCAGTGTATTTCAGTCAATCCACCAGTTCAGCTCCCCACTCTGTCTCTGGTGAATCTTCTCATCCCCCTGCACTTCTGGGCTGTACCCAGTTCTGTATGCATAAATAATCTTTTTAAAAATAACATGAAATAATCTTATTCTTTCTGACCCTAAAAATAATAAAGCCTGCCTCCTTCTGTACTCCTTCTGTGCCCAAGAGTTTGTAGCATTCGACTCAGTTTTATTACATACCACTGTGAGTTGTATCCGTCTATATGCTTTTCCCCCAGCAGGGACAATGTCTTATATCTTATAGGAAGACAATTATTGACCAACATGAAAAAGAGATTCGCTACCTACAAGACGTCTTCATGGCCATGGAACAGAACTATATCGATTCCGAGTATGAAAGCAAGCTGGAGTTCCAGAGCATGTGGGATGATCTTAAGAACAAGGTACAGAAGGGGAAGAGTGGGCAAGATCTGGGGGCGAAAAGAGGGTACTGCTCATGGCTTCTAGAACTAGATGAGATCCCTTACCCGACAGTCAGTAACATGTCTGCTTCTGTAGGTACCCCAACTTTGCACAAACTGCACAGAAGTGGGGCGGGCCACTCTGAAATAGCTAGGAAATGCATTTTAGAGCTAAAATACACTGAGAACATCATCTGGCTTCATCCCAAACAAGTACGATGACCTGCCAAAGTCACGCTACTCATTTGTTATAGTGCCAGGAGGAGAATCCGGGTCATCCAGCCGTTGGCCCAAGTTGCTTCCCACGTCCTGGAGATGGCAGGCTTGGCCAGCCTGCAGGATTGGGTCTTGGTTTTTATTTGGCATCACGGTGTTTTATACAAATGTTTAATAAGCTCCCTACATTTAAGAAGTAGGAGATAGCATATGAATTTCCAAATTCTCAGCTTCCCTTGGAAAGTGTAAGGGTCGCTAAGGCTTGGCCACTTTTCAAAACGGCCCCCTTCCCGAGGAGAAGAGCCGAGCACTGTGTCCTGCCCGCCCCCGGCTTCCTTCCTGGCTCCCCACAGGCCCCTCTCACCCACATTGCTTATTTATACCATCCGCCTGGCCGTGTGCATGGTGACCCCAGCGCTATACTGTAGACAATGTAAGAGGGGAGGCAGCTGGCAGGAGTGAGGGCGCGAAGAGGGCAACGCTAAGCCCTGGCTGTGTTGGGCCACTTCCCAGAATTTAGAAGAGAAGCACTTTCTAAGACTGCAGCTGGAGAATATAGTAGAAGATCTGTGGAGAAGGTTCCAGGAGGCACTCAAGAATTACACGGATGCCACAGAGGACCGCAAGGTGGCCTTTGAGGCCCTGAAGGTGAAGGATGAGAAGAGTTCCAAAGAGATTGAAGCACAGATGAAAAAAATACAGAAGCTACAGGTTAGTGCAGCCACCCAGAAATGCCGCTTTCTCTTCCCTTTACCCTTCCCCCAGTTTCTACTGGGCCTCATTAACTGGCTGGGAAGATGATATAATTTGACTTCAGTCCCCAACAGTCCTTTTTGTCTCACTGAAGAGCCTCCACTAGTCAAGTGCTATCTCTCATCTGCTGTTCCTCCAGGATGCCATATTCACTTTAAAAAACAAAATCATGATGCACAGCCGTGACAGTGAAGATCAGAACCAGTACATTCGTGATGACAAGGAAGTGGTCCTTGGACAACTGCGAAAACTTAAGGCCCAAAGGACTCAGGTCCGGGCAATATCACAGGAAAACTTAGCCAAGCTCACCCTGGAAAGTAATGCTACCCTTAAGGCCCTGAAAAAGATTGTTGAGAAGGTAACGATGGGGAGGGGCTGCTGACCAAAGCCAAGGGATGTGGTCCCCCCAAAAGTAAAAGAGGTTCAGGAAAAGCAGAAAAGGAGTTCCTCTTATGTCCTGCCTGAACAGGACCTTCTGTGCTCCCTCCCTCTCACATTACTATTTTTTTCAAGTGCAGTTCCACCAAACCCCATCCCAGTTTACTTTTCTTTGACATAGAATTTGTTTAAGCCAGAGGTGCAGGGGCGGTGAGAGGATTCACCAGAGACAGAGCGGGGAGCAGAACAGGCCGACCCACCGAAATCCACTGCTGAGGGGAGTAGCAGGGAGACAGGAGAGGTCTGCTGCACCATGTGGGTCACTCCCTGGCCAGGGATTGAATTCCCACCCTAGTGATGCGCTGAGACTTAACCCCTAGGCCACCAGGGAGGCCCTCCCCCTCACATGAAATGCATAATGAATAAATGAATTCCATAAGAATATAAAATACTCAGAGCAGCGGGAAGCAGCTTATAAGCAGTCTGGGTTGGGTGTATTTATTATTCTTGCCTCCCATTTGGATGAGTAACTTCCCTGGGTTCAAGCAGGAGTCCCCCAGCCCCCTACTAAAGATCTCTTCCTACTTCTCATAGGGTGAAAAGATCCTTAAGCTTGCTGAAATATGTAGGAAATTTGAAACAGAGGAAGAAAAAGTGCTGCCTTTCTACTCATCTGCACTGAGTGTTGAGGAGGAGGAGGAGCTCGGGGAAATTTACCCAGAGGAGCTGAGTGAGGAGCTTGCAAAGGTGGAGTGCCCAGGGCTGGGGTGCCATGGCGCAAGGTGGGGGGCAACGGCTAGCAGACTCTGTCCCTTTAACTCGCAGGTGATGGTGGACTACAGAGGGATGGAGAATTTCTGGAAAAGGTACAATAAAGTGAGACTGGAGCAGCTGAGCCTTCAACACAGACGTGCCCAGTTGTTAGAAATCAACAGGAAGCTACGGGAGATGCTCAAGCAGTATTTGGATGGCATCTCGGTGAGTGATGAAGTGCTGAACCAGCTCAACCCGCTCTTCATTGTCAACCATCGAAGCAACTTACCCCAGCCCTTACCCACACCTGCAATCCAGCCTACGGAGAAGCCAGCCACTCACAACATCATTGAAGCAGCCCATGTGGTCCCCCACATTTTGTGATACAAAAGGAAATCTCTTTGCCATTCACACAGAGTTTCTCGAAAACTCAGGACTTGGCTATTAAAAACGTCCACGGCATTCATGAGCTCCTTGGATCTCTGACTTATAGGAAAGCGCAGTCTGCTTTGCAAACACAAGGGTACTGCAGGCCAGGGAGTGGAGAAAATAGCTAGCACCTTCCAGGAGGCTTCGTACTCATGAGGCCTCAAGTCAGGGCCCCACGGGACCCCAAGCCCATACTTTCAGGACCTAGAGACCCTACCTACAGGAAGATTCAAGCCAGAAGGCGGAGGCCCGGGGAAGAGGTGATCCAGAGCCTCCAGCCGCCTCCTGCTGGGCAAGATTCAGCCCTGGCGCCTCTGCCCTGGCCCTTGAGCTCAGCCGCACTAGCCAAAGTAGCCTCAGAAATTACCCGGTGAAGAATGCAAAGTCGTTTTTTTCATTGTTATTATTTATTATTTCTTTTTGCTCTTGTTTCGTTTCTCTTCCTTGAGCTTCTTTTTGGAGACTTTGGGTTTGCTGGCCTTTTTGTACAGGTGATACCCAATGAGGCCCAGGAGGGCTGGTACCATGGCCATGCCTACCAGAGGCAAAACGTCCTTCATCAGCTTTTGCCAGTAGTTGGCACGGATCAGTGCAATCAGCTCCACGTCAAACTTCAGCACTGCATCCGCTGGAGGCAGAAAGGAGGGGAGGGTTAGAATCTGCAAAATGCTCAGAATCTGAATGAAGAGAGGAAGGCATGCCGCGCCGAGGCCACGACTGCGGCGCCAGACTTCAATGAGGAGCTGAGTCCCTTAGACAAAGTCAGGAAAGAGTTAAGAGACTTTGGTGACAGGCTGATCCCACGTAGGTAAGTGTGACTCATACTCAGTGCCAAGTCGGAGTGCGTGACAGCTTCCTGTGCATCCACAGCACACGGGCTATCCTACACTTAGAAGCTGAGCACTAACTGTACCGCACTCCCAAGCAGCCACATGGACAGAATCTTGCAGGACTGAAATGAGTTGGATTTAAACTAGATTTTTAAAAAAATGCCATCAACCAATAATAAGCACACTCACTGTGGTTATCAGAATCAGCAGATGTCTCAACATAAGAACTGGAGAGGAGGAAGGCGCACTTAGGGTGCAAGGGGCTGGGGAGTGGGCAGAAGCGAGCTGGAGGGGAAAGAGACTCCACAGCAGCACTGGAAATGGGAATAGGCCCCTGGGTACGAGAGTCTGTCCTTAGTCCCTTTGTGAGTCTCCCTCAGGGGGCCCTAGAGGAAGAACTATGATACCTGTATCCTGAAGAACACCACATTTTGGCTAACAGAGCTCTTACGGCCCAAAGCAGAGATACATCTTGGGAAATCTGTCTAGTGCCAGGCCTGTGAAGGCTTTTAAAGTTATAGAGTAGACTGGATTTTATTGCATTTTGAATTCCTTCACTATGATCATTTTTGATATCTCTTCCCTGGTGGAGGCTGAAAGGAGGTAAAAGAATAGGGAGAAGCGTAACTGTACCAACGGCACAGTTTGCATTACAGGGAGAAGACGAAGAGCCCTGGCAGGGTGCCAAGGTCGCAGACCCATGTGATTCGAGCAGTGTCTCCTCCCTAAAAAGCCAGTGGTGGGCAGAAGCCAAGCCAGGTGACCTTAACACCTTAATAGATCTCTAATCCCTGTTGACAACTGGAGGGAAAATGACCCTGGTCAAAGAGCTTCGGCCACTCCTGACTGTCCCAGCAAACTGGAACAAGACTTCAAGCTAGAAACATACTGAAGCTCCCCGTAGCTCACAGGGGCTGCGTATTTTGGTGGCTTACGGCCTTATCAGATTACCTGGGATAGACGGTGGGAATCCCCTTTTTCCATAGGCCAAGTGAGAAGGAATGATTGCCCTTCGCTTCTCTCTGAGGGAAGGAACGCGAGTCACAGGCAGGCAGGGCTAGGTGGGCCGGCAACCTCAGTCCCTCTGAGGCCCACCTGCAACGTCTTCTGGATATTCACACCCAAAACGTGAACTTTCCCACCTGAGCACCGAGCCGGCAAAGGTGTCCAGCCCCCACACACCTCAGCTCCAACCAGACCCCAGCCAGAGCGGCTGTGCGTGCCTTCAAGAGCCCCAACCAGCTCACCCACTCAGAGGGAAGCCAGGACCCTTTGCCCAGCATTCTCTTGCCTCCGCTAGGGGCCGGGATGGCAGAGAAAACCTCCAGCCACGCAGAAGGAAACCCAGCCCCAGGCCTGCCCAGATACTCACCCCACACACATGTCTAGAAGGCTCTGCTCCAGACCTTAAGGAAGAAAACACACCTGAGTGCGAAGCTGCCTACGAGCCCCAAACCCCAGGGGGTAGGATCAAAGGCTACCTGCTTCGCCTAGCTCTGGCTTCCGTGGGGTACAAGCAAAGGAGGTTCTGGGACAGGGGTTTGAGCCTCAGGGGGTGGCCGAGAGCGCCCTGGGGTCTTAACTGCTTCCAGGAGGCCTTCCCAGGGCACTCGGGAGGTTGAAGTGGCTCAGATTGGAAAGAGGTGGAGAAGCGGAGCTCACATACCTGGGATCACCTGCCTTTGGCCCAGTTCTATAACCAGCGGATCTCTAGTCAGGGAGGTGTCAATAATGCGCCCATCTATCAAGCTGCCCTGGGGGAGAGAGCACCGAGAGCAAGCTCCAGTCACCTCCTGCACCCGGCAGTCTCGCACCACACACCTGGGCCGCTGGGCGGCGGCAACCCCCTCGCTACCGCCAGAGCTCCTCAGGTTGGAAAGGAACAGCCAGCCCCAAAGGGCTGGCTCTTCTGCGGCGCTCCCGGCCGCCACTTCTCTGTTTGAAACTGGAGGGAAAGCAGGAAGGGGAAGCAGGCAGGGCAGAGGCGCGCTCCTCCCGCGCCGCCCCCCACCCCCCCCCCCACCCCCGCCACGTGCTGGCGACCCCGGAGGCCGAGCTACTCTCCCCGCACCGCCTGCCACGTGTCCAAGCCCAAGCTGACGTGTTTCAGCGCGGGCCGCCCCCTCCCAGCCTGCGCCCTGCCCCACCCCCACAGGCCCCTCACCGTGTAGTGGATGTGAAGCGTGTCTCCGAAGGCGGCGGGCTCTGCGCAAGGTTCGGGGGGCTCCACCTATGATCGAACTACAGGCGTCACGGAGGTTCCTCCTCCTCCGGCTCTGCCCGTAGACCCGGCACCCCCAACTCGGGGCCGGCACTCCCCCTCCTCCCCGCTCCCACGTTCCCACGTTCGTGCGTTCGTCCGTCTGGGCCTCCATATCCCCCTGCAAGGCCCAGCTGCTGGGGTTCCAGAGCCGAGACGCCTCACCAGAGTCTCCACTTGGAGGGTCCGGACAGGACTTTCGGTTTCGGACCCGGCGTCAGCCCAGCACACCGCCCTACCGAGCAGCAGCAGCAGCAGCAGGCGGAGGGAGAGGAGTGAGGCGCCCAGGGTCATGACTGGCACGGCACGGGCGGGAACCGGCACGGGCACCACACCAGGACGGGCTGCGCGCGTGGCGGCTGGGACAGCGGTTCCCTCAGCGCCAGGCCAGACTGGCCGGGACAGGGGGGCGGGTCCCAACGCGCGAGCTCCGCCCCCGGCAGCCCTTCCTCCACCGCGTCCCCACCTTCTGGAGGGAGGAGGCCGCAGGGCGCGCTCCCAGATCCTCCGAGATCCCCAGGCCCCAGCTTCAGCTAGCGTTCACTCCCACGGCGCGGGAAGGGGGCGCGTAATAGCCCCCGTTTATGATTAGCGATTGGGTGCGAGGCACTTGTCTGTGATCCTCAAAAGGTAGGTATAATTGTCTCCATTTTACAGGTGAGCAACGGGTGCCCCGGTAAGTGACTTGCCCCAGCTCGGCTGGCCAGTTTCAAGCCCAGGGCTGCCTGACTCGGTTTCCTTTTATCTCCGAGGATAGGTCTCCTCACACCCACCCTGGCAGTGGCCCACCAGTGCAGCCCACCTTCACTTTCTGTTTCTGGGGGGCCATTTATCAGAGAGGAGCTGCCCATCCCCACCTGAGAGAATTAGCTCAAAAGAGCAAGGGGAGTTGTCCTTAAGAATGGGGTGAATAGGGCCCTCCCTGGTGGCTCAGCGGGTTAAAGCACAGCACTGAGAAGCTAAAGCCACTTCCACATGAGTTCGATCCCCGCCTGCCCCGGAGGTGACCACATGTCAAGCCAGACCTCTCCTGGCCCGCCCGCTGCTCCCCTCAGCAGTGTACTTCGTGGATCTGCCTGTTCTGCTCCCCACTCTGTCTCTGGTGAATCCTCCCACCCTCCGCATCTCTGGCCTGTACCCCAGTTCTGTATGAATAAATAAATCTTTAAAACAAAACAAAACAAAAAAGAATGGGGTGAATAGGGGCCTCCCTGGTGGCGCAGGGGTTAAAGACAGTGCTACCAAGCTAACCAGCCATAGCAGCACGGAGTTCAACCCCCATCTCTCCCACTCCCCCATCTCTCCCCGCCACCCCCATGCCACCCCCAAGAAGCTGACCCACGTGGCTCAGCAGACCTCTCCATCTCCCCACTGCTCCCTCAGCAGTGTCTCAGTACATCTGCCTGTTCTGCTCCCCACTGTTGTCTCTGGTGAATTCGCTCACCCCCACCCTTCTGGCCCCTCTCTTGTATGCATAAATAAATCTTTTTTTAAAATGGGATAAATGCCCATTCTTTTATTTAACACTTTTTTCTGACACTACTTCCTCTCAACGAACTTCTCTGTAAGAGCAGCTGCATGTGTCTTCCTTTTGTTTGTTCAAGGATTCGGGCTACATTCCCAAGGCCCTCAAGACACTGGGGAGCTCCGTCACCAAAATCTCAGTCATTTCTTGGTCCTTGTGCTCTTCAGCATCTTTCTGGTCTTTGACACCATTGAGCTCTTGCCTGCCTTCCCAAGCTCTAGACACAACTGCCTGCAGGGTACCTGGATGTTTGGCCAGCACCTCAAACTCAATATGCTCAATTCTGTGCTCATTTCTGTCCTTCCATCTCATCAGCCGACTTCTCTTCCAATTTCCCAATTTTGTCAGAAAACCTGCTATCAGCACTCTGATGCTTCTCTTATCTCCTATGCTAGTCTCCTCTGAATTCTCGACAACTACTCCAGTTTTCTTTCTCTTCCCATGGCTACCCCCCTAGTAAGCCCTCATCTCTTTTGGGTTGTTTAGATAAAAAAAAAAAAGGGGGGGGGACCTTCCTGGTGGCTTAGGGGTTAAGTCTCAGAGCTGTCACTGCTACAGTTTGAGTTACCCACACCAAGGAGCTGACCCACAGGCCAAGCAGACCTCTCCTATCTCCCCACTGCTCCCCTCAGCAGTGTATTTCATAGATCTGTCTGTCCTACTCCCCACTCTGTCTGGTGAGTCCTCTCATACCCCACACCTCTTTCCTACACTCCAATTCTTATGTGCATAAATAAATCTTTTGGAAAAAAGTCCTCTCAACAGGAGAGAATTTCTGGGAGTGATGTCATGCTCCCCCTATCTTGATGGGATGTGGGGTACAGGGGTGCACGCATTTGTCAGAACCAAACGGTATGCTTCAGACCTGTGAATGGCACTGCATATAAATCAGACATCAAACTCTCTAAAATAAGAACTTTTTGAAACAAAAAAGTAAACATAAAACTGCATTTTCAGATGTCCCTTAAAGCTACATATAGTCATATAAGTTAAGTTCTGGCCAATAAGCCAGAAACAGAACTGTTGGAAATACTGTCCTGACTTCCAGGAAAGCTCTTCAAAGGCAGTTAATTTAGCTAAGAAGTGTATCACTGCGTGCTCTTCCACGTAATCTCCTTCCTCCCTGCCTGGGATGCAGATGAGATGATTATGCTCCGAGCACAAGAGCACACGGGTGGCCAAGAGGAGGGAAGGCATATTTATGGGAGGGTGGTGAAATGAGACAGAAGCCCAGGTCCTTGACGTGATACCAATCCCAGATCGAGCTACCACAGACAGCTTGCAACTGAGGTACAAACTAACTTGCCTTGTTAAAAACAAACCTCTTACGCAGATCCTCTCCCTCCTTTACCACGCTGGCCACGTCTGCTACCTCTTCAGCTCCTGTACCTGCCCAGTGTCCTGGTCCCGCATCACCCACTGACTAAACTCAGACTTCCCAACAAACCACTTGAAAGCTTTCATGACTTGGTCCTAATGTGCCTTTCCAAATTTGACTTTTATTCCATTAAACTGGGAGTCTTCCAAAGACAGACGCTTTATCTCTTACTGTGTTTTCATTAGCTAGTATGGTGTCCGACACACTGACACAAAGATGCTTGGGAAATGTTTTTAACAAAGAAGCCTCCCTGGTGATGCAGGGGTTAAAGCCTCAGCACCATCAAGCTATCAGCAGCCACTTTAGCACTAGTTCAAGTTCAGTCCCCACCAGGGAGATGACCCACTTGGCTTGGAGCAGCAGACCTCTCCTGTCTCACCACTTCTCCCCTCAGTCACCTGCCTGTTCTGCTCCCCACTGTCTCTGGTGAATACGCTCAGCCCTGCCCCTCTGGCCTACACACTAATGAATCTCAAAAAAAAAAAAAAAAGAACTCTAATTAAAAAAAAACAAGATATATAGCAATAAGGGAATGTGTGGGATGTGTTAAATGAGTTGTTATTAACAACGTCACAGGAGAGGGCACGGGCAGCTCTGTGGATCTTAGAGTGGAGTCTTTCAAACAAGTGGGAAAGGGCAAAAGGCAGAGGGCACAGCAGGTGTTTGGGGAAATGAATGTGCAGTCTGGCTAAAGGAAGGGACTTAGCCAGGAGAGGTAGCTGAAGAGGGCACTAAGGACCTGCTGTGGAGGGCTGGGAAGGTCAGGCTCCGGCAGCGAATGGAACGGGAAGCCACTGGAAGTCCCAGCAAGGGGTGGCAGTACTTCCTGCACCGCTGCCTGGCACATCCTGCCACCTTCCCATGCCCAGGTCGAAGGCTTTGAGGATCGGAATGAGGGAGAACTGGGGGCGGGGTGTGAAAGGATGGCAGTGGGGACAGACAGGACACAAGTAAGGCGCCACCACCCACAGCAGGCAGCACAATGCGCCTGGACCCAGGAGGGAGCAGGGAGGAAGGCACTGTCTCCTTTGACCCAGTTGCACAGAGAAGGGGGAGGCTGTTCTGGCAGAGGGAAGGGAGCTGGCCCTACCCTGACTGGAGACAGGGCCACTCCTGGGGAGGCCTCCCTGTCGGCCCTCAGGCTTCCAAGATTCACACGGACCCACCATGCCCAGCTTGGGGCACTGTTAAGAACAATGATGTTCCTCATCAAGGTGGCGTACCTGTTATGCGTCACACAGGTAGCAGGGCACTGCATTTTAACTGTTTTTCATGTTCAAGATTGTTGCTGTAAAGTCTGAGTCATCACATGCAAGCCTGAATTCAACATCTAACGGCACATATCCCAGGACACACCACGTAGCCCAGCTGACTAGCTGTTTCCTTTCAGGGATGGCTATCCACACGCATCTAAGCAAGAAGCATCACCTTCTTCCCCCACTACCCCTATGACGGGTCTAGCCAGCAACCTATCACCCCCATCAATGCAAAATCTGGCATTGCCAAAAACACATTCCCTATCTCCTATTACCGAAAGCCGAGAGAACACCCTGCTTTCCTACGTTCAGAACTCAGAAGACAGCACCCAAATCCCTGTGACTCACGGCCCCAGTCCTTTAAAGGTCTTGTGCTTAATTCTATCCTAGCTCGCAACAACAGGTGGGCTAGGCGGAGGCTGGTGGGAAAGGAGTACGTGAAGCATCTCAATTCCAAGCCTGTCCGCCCTGGACCTGCTAGACCTTCCCAGAGACACTCTCAAGGTTCCTGGTTTGGCATCAAGGTAGAGGAGGGACGCAGAGGTGGAGCTTGGCCAGCTCTCAGCAGAGAGCTGGAGCTCTGGTTTGAGTGTCCTCTCTAGTCCACCACATTCTACCAAGGTAGATTTGCCTTTCAACTAGAGCCCAGAAACGCTCTTCTATAGCTCATGGCCAACAAGATACTCACCTCCAAGCTTTAATGGTGAGAGGTCCGAACCCAATTTCTCACTTTCAGGCCTCTGGCCACTGCCTTCAGGGGCAGAGATCCCGTCACATACTCAAGGCTTGGATTTCCTCGGATCTGGCCCTCAGGTCCCCTTGCCAAGGAATTCAAGTTCCCCTTACCCACCCCTGCAACCAAGGCCTGGTATCAATTAGAATGAAAAACCTGCCAAGGAAGAAAGGTGCCCAAGTCCTACCATTCCCTGGTGCCTCGCACGGTGACCCATCCCTCCAGTGAAGTGAGAAATTGCAGACCAAGCTCTGGACCTCCACACCTCTCAGAACTACCCCCAATATTATTACTGTTCGTCCAAAGATACCACTCCCTACACTGAGTAGCTGCAAAAGCATGGTGCACCCCTAGTTCCTCCCCAGCCATCGCTACCCCGCATGGTGCACCCCTAGTTCCTCCCCAGCCATCGCTACCCCGCATGGTGCACCC
>NW_004567135.1:7960690-7974379 GCF_000260355.1 Condylura cristata | reverse complement strand
CTAGTTCCTCCCCAGCCATCGCTACCCCGCATGGTGCACCCCTAGTTCCTCCCCAGCCATCGCTACCCCGCATGGTGCACCCCTAGTTCCTCCCCGCATGGTACAAGTGGCCATCCCGAAGCATCCAGACCCTCCCAGAGGCGCATCTCCAGGCCTCGCCTTCCGGACAGAGGTTTGATACTATTCTTAGAACGTGTCTGGAAACATGAAAGGTTCACCGTTGGTATGTTTAAGTTTCTGCTCTGACCAAACTAGACACCTGAATGGAGGCAGTTGAGTCCCCAGAGCCCTCAGGCCAGATACCTCCTGCCTGACAAACTAATACACATCTGCACTCGCTCTTCTTGTCACTGCCCCACACTCTGGAATGAAAGGGACCGCTTTTTACCCCACCCCACCTGGCAACCCAAGGCCTTCTACTGGCTTTCTCGAGACTCCCTGTGGAAGCTCCCCTGCCCAGGTCTTCTGCCATGACTAAGACACGACTAAAGAGCTATCTGCATTCTGGACAGATGGAACTGCTGTCTGTCCTACGAGCTGGGTCTAAGCGTTTACCTTCCAGCTCGTGTCCCTTCATTCACCTGTCTCCTAAAGACAAGCCGGATGGTTTAAGCAGTCACCACAAGAGGGCTCCCTCTGCCTCTTCCTGCCTTTCTAAACTGAGGTCTGGGGCCCTCCCTGGTGGCACAACTGGTTAAAGTGCTAGGAAGCTACTGCAGCCCCTTTAGCACCCCGGCCCAGAGGTGACCCACAAGGTGCAGCAGACCTCTCCTGACCTGCCCCCTGCTCCCCTCAGCAGTGTATCTCAGTGGATCCGCCTGCTCCGCTCCCCACTCTGTCTCTGGTGAATCCTCTCACCACCCTTGCACCTCTGGCCTGTACCCCAGTTCTGTATGCATAAATAAATCTTTTTTTAAAAGTAAATAACCTGAGGACTAAGGGTCAGAGGGGACTAGGTTGTTCATGGATTGAAAGTCCACCACCCCCACCCCACACACACCTACAATTCTGCTCAAGTCTTTATCACTATCTTATGAGAGGCTGTAGCTCTAGAAGGTGCCTATTTATTAGTAGGTAACAGGTAATAAAGCACTTGAGAAAGATGCTCCTAACTCATCAGGAGCGTCAGTCACCAAGCAGGACATTTTAAGGAGCCTAGAAGAAAAGTGTTACCTGATGTCTGAGGGCTAAGTGGGAAATATTCAAGGTTTATGGGCGTGATTAAAGCGATGTCTGGTGGGAGTAGTTTAAGGGTTTCACAGCAGCCAGGGGTCTTGAGAGTGACGGCCTATAAAGAACAAAAGAGGGGCTGAGAAGGAAAATAAGCAGGGAAGGCAGCAAACGGCACCGCCCACACTGGCACCCAGGGCTCTTCCTCTCCAATGCCAGCTCCTGTGCCTTACCACACCGGGCACTAAGACCTCAGTCCTCACAGCCTAATAAAGAGCTGAGTGCGGAGGCCCCACCTGGCTCACCTAGACCTCAGTGCCCCACAGCTGGCACCACACCTGTCTTGCCTGGAGTCAGGCCGGAGCAGCAGGAACAGAGGAGTGGTGGGAGTGGGTAGGGAGGGATGAAGACTGAGAACAGGTGTCTTCTCCAGGGCATCTGTGGCAACTCTGGGTGAGGCGTGGCGTCCCGCAGCTGAAGCAGAAGTGATGCCGAGCCATCCGTGGACGGTGGGCTGAGCTTATACCACGTTACCTCGCAGGCTGCTCAGCCGCGGAAGGCCAGAACTGGATGGGGGGGGGGGGCGGTGAAGTCCCACATATGGCCAAGGGGACCCTGTTCCAAGCAGAAGCACCTCAGGCGCAGGGCTGGCCGGGGTCCTCCAGCCACTGAAGTCCCTAACGTCTATCAGCAGGTGATGAATACGGCCACCTTCAGAGTTAAACCCTCCAGAATGAGAGGAACAAAGACACGAAGCCCGAAAAGAGTCTGGTGCCCAGTTGGTCTAGCTCCCTTGGGCTGGGACGGGAAGAAGCGAGCAGCATGGAGGTCCCCGTAACTGTAACTCCTCCCCCAGCCAGGTGTGCCCTTCGCCCCCATGCTGAGAGAAGGCGCAGTCTGGACTGGAGGAGTGGTGGGAGCAGAGCTGCCCTACCAGGAAAACCACCGTCCGTCCGTGGCTGCTGCCCACAAGGATGAAGGTCTGCTCCAGAGCTGATAAAACAAGTTTAATTTCCAACCAGGGTCACAGTCATTGCGTATCCCACATTTTGAGCAAGGAGAGAGAAGGTGGGTTATTAAACATATACAGTCTACATTCCAGAGGAGAAAAAAGAAGAGAAAAACCAGTTCAGAACTGCAGTTACCACTACATCACCACAAATAAACTCGGGGGGGGGGGGGCGGGAGAGAGGGGAAGTCCCCAGGGAGAAGAAAGTCTGGAACAAAAGAAAGCATAAAGTTAAACTTACCAGAGGAGAGTCAGGGCAGGGGTGGACAGAATGGAATGGACACCCAGTCCCAAGAGCTTTCAGAGGAGTGGGAGTGTGGAAAGGCCCACCCGCCAGGAGACGGGTGCCCAGGCCGCTCGCTGCCCTGCTGGGCAACTTCAAGCAGCAGAGGCAAGCTCTGCCGCAGCACCCCACTTCCTCTGCCCCAAGGCCCCCAGAACCAGGTGGGGTGGGCCTGGAATGCAGACTGGCATCTAACTACAGAGAGCCAGAGAGGGGCTAAGGCAGGAGAAGAGGCAAAACCATCCCCACCCGCAGAGAGCAGGGAGCCCCGCATAGGAGCAAACAAGGTAAGGAGCGACAGGGCACTGGAGGAGTCCAGAGGCGAGGGAGAGTTGGGGAGGAGAGGCAACAGGAGCCGGAACAAAAAAAGTCGTTGAGACAGAGACAAGGAAAAATGGGGAAGGAAGCATCTGTGGGGTCAGGGAGTGAATGAACACACCATAAAATGAAACAGAAGCTCCAGCAACCCACCCCCGCCCCCCGGCCCAGTCACCACACACACACACATACACACGAAGGCCTAGAGAGCAGCGCCCTGCACACGCCTGCTGCACCTTGGGTAAGTAACACAGCACTGAGGAACTGGCACTGAGGACACCCTTGGAACCCCTTTCACAGTTCATTCTGGGGTGGGGTGGGGGATTTATTGTTCTGCCTGTTGTTGAAATGGTGGCAGGAAGCCTGGTCCCTTGGGGTGGGGTTTGGGGCAGCCCTTCGGGGAAGGGGGCTCTCAGCCATGCTGTGGGGGTCCTGGCTCCTGACCTCAGCAGAAAGGTTCTAAGCGGCTGTCTTGGAGCTCAGGCGCAGCCAGCACACACAGGAGCCCACAGAAAAGCCGGGCTTCACAGAAACTGCGGTCAGGACCCAGGCCAGGACCCCAGGGGCAGCGCCCCCTGCAGGCAGAGAGACACAGTAGCAGCAGTTTCTAAACCACACACTAACGGAGGCCCCAGAGACCACTGCATCAAGCAGCACCAATAACCACTTCCGAGTTGTTTCCTTCACGCTAAGCCTCAGCTCCATTCACGGGACGTGGAGAAGAGGACGGGCAAGCTGCTGGGAAGGAGCGAAGAGAGATGGCAGGGTGGTCTGAGGGTCTGAAAACCGAATAGAAAATACTCATCCTTCAGCATATCCTGAACTAGAAAAAGAGAAATGGGGAATAGGGGGATTGCTACTGAGGTTTGTTATGTCACCCCCACTCCCACACTCCCACTAAACCACCCACCCAGGCTTGGGACTACCAGGCTGAGGGAACTCTGACAAAGGTCAGGTGACCAGAAGGCTGGGGGGAGGGAGGGAGCGTGGGAAGGCAGGAGTACGAGTGATCACTGAATAACGAGAGGATGAAGACCAAAACCTGAGGCCCCCCACCCTGCCCTCACCAAGGTCTTGAGGTTGCTAGCCACCTCCCCCCAAAGCAGCTGAGGAAGAGCTCCACAGACGTGGGGGAGGAGCAGTTGAACACTCGGACGGTTAAGAGTGGGTTCCCCTCTTGGGAGAAGGCAAGATGACATCTCCTTGGGAACAATCACCAAGAGACAAATGCCACCCCACTGCCACAAGCAGGGTAGGGAGCAGGATACGGGCAAAATGGCAATGGAAAATCCGCACCTGTCCTTCCAGCCCGGAAAGCCCCTCAGGAAGGAGAGGAACCAGTGCAAAACTATGGCCACCTTCTTCCCTCCACCTGCCTGACCTGTCATCAGCGAGGGGGGACAGCCGAAGGGCTAGGTGGGCAAAGACCTGGCTCCGAGCCTGAGCTGCATGCCACCCCTCCTCTCCTGGCCCCCATGTGTCTCTCTATACACGTATGTACACGCCACACATGCACGCCCACAGAGGCCCGTGCAGCTTCCATGGAGAACAGGAGAAGGTGCCGAGGGAAAGGGAGGGGGGCAGAGGAGAGGGCCTGCGCGGAGAGGGAAGGGCGCGGCAGCCAGAGCCAAATGAGGCAGGCGGAGAGAACACCCCTCCCTGCCTCCCAAGCCCCAGAACATGGGGGCGGCACCCCACGAAACCATAACAACCTTGTTTTTGTTTTAAATCTGGTAAATTGGAATGATTCATCATCAGGACAGCAACTGGGGACTGGTCATGTTGGTGAACAGGAAAGAAGAGGGAGCGGGAGGAAAGGCTCTTGCTGGGCATGGGACGCGGCATCCAGGCCCTGGCCACACTGACAACAGGAGAGGGGGAGGGCTGGGGCAGGGAAACATGGGTGTGTCAGGGATGGGGCGGTGCTCGGAGAGGTGGCCTGGCTCTCACTTCTTGTTTTTGAGCTGATTGGCCAGCCAGTCCAGGCCTTCATACAGCCCGTCCCCGCTGGTGGCACAGGTGGCCTGAATGTACCAGTTGCGGTGACGCAGGGAGTGCAGGCCCAGCTTGTCTGTGATCTCAGCAGCGTTCATAGCGTTGGGCAAATCCTGGAGCACAGGGAGAGGCACAGAAAGGAAGCTCAGGGTCTCCGAAAGGCTTCTAGAGTCCCCAGCCACCAGACAGCTACGCAGCTGTGGCCTCTCCTGCTCCTTCACGGAGGAGCCCAGGAGGAGCCCAGGACAAGACCGCGAGGAGCTGCTTTGGAGCTCGTCCTCCCAGCACCCCAGACCCAAGGCGCTCGTGGTCACTCCATAGGGAGCCGGAAACCAAATCTGGGCTTGGTAGGAAAGCGAGAGGTGATGCAGACTGAGCAGAGAATCGAGTCTGTCTCACCACAGGAATGAGGGGCGTCCCACGAAAGTAGACAGCCGGGCAGACGAAGGATCCGCAGTGAAGCAAGCTGCGCGGCGACCAGAGTCGTGCATAAAGCGCACTAATCCGTGTCCCAGTCTCCACAGCTGGCAGCCTGGTCTCAGGCCTCCCACACCAGGAGCCCCGGGCCATGGGTTCCACAGCGGGTTGCCCTCTCTCAAATTCAGGGGCAGGGAAAAGTCTCACCTGTTTGTTTGCAAAAACCAGGAGCACAGCATCCCGAAGTTCATCCTCTGCCAGCATCCTCATCAGCTCCTCCCGGGCCTCATTGACTCGCTCCCGATCATTGCTGTCAACCACAAATATCAACCCTAGGCGAGAGAGCAGAGTGTTCAGAGGTGACAAGTGAGCTTCCTCCCCCACCACCAAAAGACAGACCCCCTCGCCCTCCCCTCCGAACACCGCCCCCATCCCTCCCCTCGCGGGCCTCAGCAGTAGCCTGGGGGCCCATAACCAGGAATGACAGCGGCGCTCTCAGTTCACACCAGCCAGCCGTGCCAACACCCGGCGATGCACATTCCGTACCTTGGGTGTTCTGGAAGTAGTGTCTCCAGAGAGGTCGAATCTTGTCCTGGCCACCCACGTCCCAAACTGTGAAGCTGATGTTCTTGTACTCCACTGTCTCCACATTGAACCCTTTGGGGAAAATACAGGTTCTGGCCACTTGATCTCAAATACCACATTTATAAATGAGGCCCCAGCGGGTTCCTTTCTACTTCTCCCACTTTGGGCCATGATCCCAGCAAGGGAAAGACTAAGACCTGGTGTCCCTTGATCCAGGAGCCTGAAGTTAAAACAACAACAAAACCCCTAAGAGAAGGGGGAGAGCATGAGACTGGCCAGTCGGGAGGTTCACAGTAGCCTGGGAAACGTGAGTCAACTCTCCCCACCCACCCCCTCAGTTTCTGGATCTCCCTGCTACAAGAAATGACTCAGCCCCGCTCCTGTACCTTGACCAACAGAGCCTACCTCCCCTAAGAAGTAGGGCCTGCAAGGCAGAGTGAAGAAAAAGCACGCAGCTATCGCCTGGAGCCCCAAATGCAGAAGCAGCTGCAGATGATGATCTGGAGCCCCATCTACGCGGCCACGCTCCCTCCCACAGGCAGGTCTTAACCAGGATCGGGGCCACCGAGGATCTAAACTGAAGCAATCCCAACCCTCTGGCAGGAACATCAAAGCCCTTCACCTGCTTTCCAAACAACACAGAGAACAAACTAGCTCAGCGCTTGAGGGCAGCTGCTGAATGCCAGGCTGTGGAAGTTCCCCATCAGAGGGCTGGGGTAGGTGGGCAAACGGCAGCCCCAGCACCTGCCGCCAAGCTATACCGCCCTCCTGCCGAGCCCCACAAACTGCATGGACCTGCCGGGGGAGGAGAGGCCAGAGGGAAGCACAGGAAAGGGCCCCTGCCTGGCAACTGGCATGGAAGTCGACCTCCACGCTGTGCCCTTACCAATGGTAGGGATGGTGGTGACGATCTCCCCCAGTTTCAGCTTATACAGGATGGTGGTCTTCCCTGCAGCATCGAGGCCCACCATTAGGATGCGCATCTCCTTCTTCCCAATCAGGCTCTTGAGAAGGTTTCCAAAGATATTACCCATGATCACAGCAGCTGCTCTTGTGAGGACAGGAGGGCTCAAGAGGCAGTGGCAGTCTGGTGTTAGCCTGGTCCTAGGGATGGAGGACTTGATCCTGGACAGAGAAACGTAAAGCTTCACTACCACTGTCTGCTTATGAGACCTCATGTTAAATGAAATTGCCAAAGTCATGAGAAACTGAGGGCCTGAGGGGACGATGAAGATCAAAGCCCACTCAGACATGTCTTGGGCCCTTGGGAGCTGTGGAGTGATCCATCAAGTTCCCCAGTATCAGTCAGCCACCAGTGTGACTTGGGCGAGTTATTTTACCTGTCCCTATCTGCACCTGAAAATGGAGGGAGAGGGGTCCAAGCAGATGATCTCCAAAGTCCCTTCAGTTCTGACACTTTATACTACACCCCAGGGCACTGCACGATCATCAATGCCCCTCCCTCCCCCAACCCTACCCTGAGACTCCTGGAAAGGGTGGGAAAGGAGGGAGTGGAATGAGGAGTGGCTCTTTGTGACTCCTGACAAAGTTCAGGCTTGCCAGGTTCCCAAGGTTTATGCTCTATGCTCTAAAATGGAGATTCTACTTCTTCCCATCCTGTATTTCTGCGATCTCACCTTCTACTACCCACCAAAATGAATGAGGCAGAAACAAGGAAGCAGCAATCCTAAAAGCAGCTGATCCTTTCTACCCTATGAAACACCGGCTGCTAGAGCTGTGCCCTGTTCACGCTACACACCGAGAGATGGGAGATGCGGTGGGGAGTGGCCTACCCCTCGTTTTTCAGGCACTTAAATTCTGGGCTCACGGTGGCCAATTCAAAGGCAGCTGCTCACATGGTTGGCTGCAATGAGGCAGTCATCTTATCCCTGCCTCTTCCAGGCCTCCACCCCCAGTCTGTTCTCCACACAGCAGCCACGATGATTTTACATCAAAATCAGGGCCTCCCTGGTGGCAGGGGTTAACACAGCACTATTAAGCTACCGGCAGCGACTACAGCAGTTTGATGCCCAGCCAGGGAGGTGCCCTACCTGGCACAGCAGATCTCTCCTGTCTTGCCTGCTGCCCACTCGGCACTGTTTTTATTGATCTGTCTGTTCTGCTCCCTACTCTTGTCTCTGGTGAACCTTCATATCCCCTGCACCTCTGGCCTGTACCCCAGTTCTTGTGTGCAAAAATAATCTTTTAAAAAGTCCAAAATCAGTGCATGTTGTTTCTCTCTACAAACCTGCTCTTGGCCTCGTAGCTCCCATTCAGTACACCCCAAAGCCACATCGGGGGCTGCATGACCTGCAAACCCCCTGCCTCTCAGCAGACCACTCTCCCCTCCATGCTAATCCCCCTAACACCGTCCTGCCTCGAAGCTTCGGCACTTGCTGTCCACTCTGCCTAGAGCGCTGCTCTCAGGTCACCTTCCTGGGCTGCCTCGCTGCCTTCATGTCACCTCACCGGAGGCTCCATACCCAGCTACAAAACACACACCACCACCACCCTACCCCACCTATTCCACTTTACTTTTCTGCACGGCACTTTGCGTACTTGGCTTTGGCAGTATTGTTTTACTCCTCCCTCTGTAACGTCAGCTCCTTACCTATTTCATTCATAGCTATATTCCAGTTATTTAACTGGACTAATTCCCAGGGTCTCTACTGACCTCACTAGACCTCACTCAGGTTGGTCATTGTGCTGATGCAAGACAGGCACTCAACAGACACCTGCTGAGCAGCAGGATCCGTAAAAAGCACTAAGTACTGCAAAGGTGCCTACCCTAGGCGTTGCCCCCATAAATATCACAGTCGGTCATTCCCGCTCTCTTCCCCTCCGTTCTCTATGGCATAGGTCAGCCACAGAAAGGCATCTTTGAAACAACAATGAGATGGGGGTTCAGAATTGCCTGTGCCAGTCAGTTCTCTGTGCCTGCAGGACACGTGTCAGCGGGCAGCTTATTCAGCAGTCACCATATGCCAGTTACTGGCATTCTCTATAGCGTCTGGGAACCAGACACACACCCCAAACCCAGCAGGCAAAGGACCAGGTCAAGACAGAGTGCACCCGAACCCACGATGTGAAAGGTGGATGGGGAGGAATTCTCTCTTCACGCTAAAGTATGGGGGTCTGGTGGGAGCTTAACTGTTTTCTCAAAAACTACTTCAGATTTGTTTTCTCCTACTCCCCTCAGTTTGCAGCAAATTCCAGAATCATACAAAGAAGCCAGATCAACAGCCCCTGGAGACCAAAGTACTAGTTTGTCCAAAACCCAGAAACAATGAGTGCTTATGGAGTGTTTCATCTTCAAAGGCCTCCCCAGACATCCACTAATGAGCCAGGCGTGGTGCTTCCTGGGTTCCCCAGATGGGCCCTGCCCTGACCCAGAGGGCTCACACCCCAGGGAGAGGACCTGGCTCAACCTTCAGAATCAACTTCAGTCAAGTCACCCACTAACCAGCCTCCCTGCCCAGCCTGCTTCAACCCACCCAGGCAGATCCCCAAAGATTCCCCGCAGCAGGAGGGTACCTGCCCAGCCAGCAAGGACAGACCTCACGAAACTTGGTGGCCAGACATCTGATTCTGCTACTGCCACCTCCAGAAATGTAAACCTTTCTCCAAGCCGCCTTAGTTTTTTTTGTTCTTACTGTGTTCCTCCTTTCAGTTCCAGATTAAGACTCTGCTTTAAAGGTCAGGTAGTAGGCTTTGGCCCATATTCTGAATTTAGTTACCGGCTATCCTCCATGGCTGGAACTATTACTGACTAAATGATTAGCAACTTTTGAGTACAGCGGAGGCTGACCAAGTCCCTACCGCAAAACATACACTGTCCTTTGGTTCGCTTTGCTGTCACGTGGATCAAGTTCAGGATCAAGTTAGTCCCAGTAGTACACTCACCTCTACCACCTGGCAAGGCGAATTAAGGCGCCTGAGCAAAGCAGGGAGCACTTTCTACCTCCTGGAACTCCTTTCTCTTTCATAGGCCTGTTCATTTACTGTTTCCCCAAGTTCCATTCTTCATGGGCAAGGAGTATGCCTTTTTACTGATCTTGGACCTGTCCTCACTCACAGCGCCAAACCCAACCCAGGGGTCAGCTGAGTGCGCCAGCTGAGGCAAGCCTCATCTGAGGATGTCTTCACACCACTTCTTCTGTGCTAGCAGAAAGTGTTTCTATGTAGTGTATAGAGATATCCTGTCCACTGGCCCCTTTCCACACATATCTGACCTGAGAACTGACTCAGAAATACCATGAAAGGATTAGAAGACTAAAATTGGTAGAATTTTCATGTCATTTAATATGCAATAGAAATGAGTGATAATAATTATTCAAGTCGTTATCGTGTGTCACCTGGGTCCTGAAATTAATGCAACAGCACGACTTCTTGAATCTGAAAGAAACTTCATTGCCCATGAGCAATGAAAAGAGCACGCTGGCTTAGTTTGTTTCCTCTACCCCTACCTACTATCAAATAATATGCTGCTCCTACTTCCAGGATGACAGTAATTTTCAGCTTTATGCCATGAGTAGGACTCTTAGTTATATAGCCAATTCTCTTTTCACCACAGAGCATTCCTAGGCCAAAAAAACAAAAAGTTAAACCTGGGTTATTTCCTTACATGCTGTATACTTTTACCACAGATGGCAGTCTACAGACGGGGCAAAATACCAGGGTCCTTTGGGCTAGTGGAAACCAGAAACCAGCAGTTAAAACTGAAGGTGAGTGGCCAATGATGGAAAGTGGAAAAGAGTAAGAGCTCCATTAGCAAAGAGAATTATCTCAACAATATTTTACAGTCACAAACCATGTTAACAATGGCAATAACAATAGAAACTTTAAAAATGTCTTCCAGTACAGTCTGTGTGGGACACTGTGGGAATTCAATCAAGTATGCTGGCTGATTTAAGCCTCATCTGAGGCCATTAACATTGAGAACTAATTACTACCCCCAATCTCACCATCCCACCCACCCACAAGAGATAGGCTGGCCTCTCAGTCATATGGATTTGTGCATACTGCAAAGACACGCATGCTCCAGGCAATTCCAACAGTCACAGCTCAGTCTGCCACATATGCTCCTCCCTCCTACCCACAATTCCAGTGGCTGACTCAGGTACGTCCTAAGGCACCTCTGAGGGGCTCCTGATCTGGTACCACCTCCTCCTCTTCTAAGCTACTTGGACACAGGGAAAAAATACCAGTTTCTCAAACTCTGATGCCAAGCAGGGTCCATTAAAAGCAGCTTTGTTTCCAGACCAATTTCAAATTGAGATATCATTAATAGAGATGCTATTTTTGGCACAAAGGAGCAGACCAATAAAACTTAAGGAAACAAAACCAGGCCTGCCTTGTATTTAGTCTCCCCAGTGCAGTTGGCTTGTAACCTCTATAAACTCTAGGTTTTTCTCTCAAGACAACTGTAACTGGCACACAAAAACGCCGAGATTAGCATCTCAAGGATACCTACTGGACTCAAAGATTTCCAGGAGTCAAGCAATAGTTTCTGATGCTGGCTTCCATCCATTCACTAAACAAGTGCTGAGTATACTCAACTACAGTCACTCCCTTCATGAAACTCAGTCAGTGGAAGACAAAGCGTAGATGACAGAAGATCACAAAAGAGTGTGAGGATAAGAGTGGGATAAGCATATATTATGGGGACACAAAGCTGGAGTAGTTCATCAAGACTGGGGGGATACAAACATGATTCGCGGACATGATGCTCAGCTTACACTTGAGCTGACTTCCGGAGAGAGCAGGAAGTATGAAGAAGGAAGAACAGGTGTAAACATAGACTTGAGCGAGGGTGTGCTTTTTATTAGCCAGTCAGATCCAACTGGGAGATAGGTTATTAGGCTGCAGTGTTAACGAGTGAGTAACAGGAATTGAAGCCGGTGGCAAGATGAGCAGGGGTAGATGGTGAAGAGCTTGAAGGCTACACTGAGGATATGCCAGATGCATACTGCCATTCTGGCAGTTTAAGAAATAAATTGGAAAGGAAGACTGGCTGGAGGCAAAGAGATCACTTGGGAGGTACAGTAATACACACGAGAATTCAAAAGTTAACTAGCGGTTTCAAGAGAGAGGAGAGGACAAATCAGAAACATCTAAATAGCAGAACCCAAAGGACTTAAGGAGTAAATGCAGGAAGGGAGTCAAAGACGATCCCCAGGTTTTTTGATCATGGGTGATTTGTGGCATTTCTTTAAACGGAAACGCAAGAGGAACAGAAGTGAGTGACGACGTATGTTTTTAGGGTAAATGCTGATTTGGAGTTGCTAAGGTATGACGCTCAGGAGAGAAGGCTGGGCTGTGTATCTGCACAGATGGTAACAGACCACGGAGGAACTACGAGCCAACATGGCAGCAGTTACTGGCTGCTTACCCAGAGCCATCCTTCCCTTCTTCTGACAGAGCCACTAATTTGCTCAGAGGTTTGAGTGGAAGGTACGTGCTACCTTCCCCTGCCCTGAAGTAGGAAAACTGGCCAGGCGAAGGGAGGCAGGCAGCCTCTTCCCCTGACCCGTAATGGAGTCATGGTCACGCACTAATTCTGGTGTAGGTCTGCTGGGAGCATCTGGGAAGTTTTCTTTAATCCTAAAGAAAAACATATGGCAATGTTTTCTTGTCTGGCCTTTGGATGTTTGTGTAGGATGACACAGACTCTGAAGCGATCTAGAGATGACAGCGGGACAGACTGAGAACTCCAGGCTGTCAGAACAGAAAAACGGAGAAAACCTGGGTGCATAACTAGCTGGTGAATTAAAGAGAAAAAAATTATAAGAAATTGTTCTAGTCCTCCATTTTTGTGTATGTGTGATAAAATATACATAAAACTTATCATTTTAAGCATTTTTTAGTATATGGCTTGAAGGACATTTACATTGCTATGCCACCATCACCACCAACCACCTCCAGAACCTTTTCATTTTCTCAGAATGAAGCACTGTACCTATTAAACTGTAACCCCATCCCATCTTCCCCCAGACCCTCGAAACCATCATTCTCCTTTCTGTCTCTTCAAATTTGACTAGTCCAGGTACGTCACATGCGCTGAATCATGCATTTGTCCTTTCATGTCTGGCTTATTTCACCTAGATCTCTTGCTAAATGTTCTAATAAATCCTCTTATTGTTGGAATCACAGGTTTCTCTTCTCTCTGCAACTGATACATCCTAAGTAATTTATTTAGGACAAATACATACAGTAAGATAGGAAAAAAGGCTGAAGGCAGAAGCCTGGGGCACATCAACATTTAAAGCTGTTAAAGGGCAGAAATGGAGGCCAGAGAAAAAGCAGCAACCAGAAGAGTAAAAAGAGTGAGACTCATAGAAACTGATAAGGGAAGATTTTTTTTTTTAAGGAAGGAGGGCTAAAGAAAGGTCAAATCAAGGTAAGGTCTGAAAGGTACCTACTAAACTTAACTGCTAATGAATCAATGACTTTGTTGTAAAGTAAAACACATCTATGGAATAGTAGGCCCCACCTAACTCAAGTAGTAGTGTTTAGGTTTAGGGCAGAATAGTCATGCAGTTTCCATTCTAGATTGGAAGAAAAAAAAAAAAAGAGGGGGGGCCTGGAGAAGATGGCTCCAGCAGAGGATTAAGCTAGAGGTCACATGATCAAGTGCAGCCTGACAGACACCTAACCACGTGGGGCCGGTCTGGCTTTTCCTGTGGAAGAGTCAGAACAGAGCATCAAACCTGTTTCAGAAAACAGCCTGTCAAGATAAAGCAGTGACCAATAAAAAACTAATTTATTTCTTTGGAACATTCTGGACACTGGCTTCAAAGCTTTCAGTTTGTGCCTCCCTGGTGATGCTGGGATTAAAGTCTCAGCTATTAAGCTATTAGCAGCCACTACAGGCATAAGTTCGATCCCCAGCCAGGGAGCTGACCCACATGGC
>NW_004567135.1:7953139-7959615 GCF_000260355.1 Condylura cristata | reverse complement strand
CTTCCGCATGAGTTCGATTCCCGCCTGCCCTGGAGGTGACCACATGGCGTGGCAGACCTCTCCTGGTCCACCTGCTGCTCCCCTCAGCAGTGTACTTCATCGATCTGCCTGTTCTGTTCCCCACTGTCTCTGGTGAAGCCTCTCATTGCCCCTGAGCCTCTGGCCTGTACCCCAGTTCTGTTTGCACAAATAAATAAATCTTTAAAAATAATAATAAATAATAAATAAATAAATAGGAAGCCATGGTCTGGACAAAGCCAGCCACTACTGAGCAGCCTGGGTTACAGAAGTCAGGGAGCAGCCTCCCTCTGGGGAACCAGAGCAGACCATGATGGCCCAGCTTGTCAAACATGCTCTGCTCTAGGGTAATCACGGTATGTTTTATTCATGTTGTCTGTTTCACTGTCCAGAGCTGGAACTTTCCAATGTGCCCTTAGTCCACTATGGGTCAGCTGAAGATCCCCCTAGTACTAGACAGCTAGATAAGGCCTAACGTGGCCAGTCTCCCTGGGCCATTAATCTCAGGTTGTAAGCAAGTATGTTTGGTCGCACTATTACCATCCTGTGTGTGCCCTGATGAAAAAGTGTTCGGGAAGTATTTCACTTGCCAGCAGGGATCCGGCCTTATTCATGTTTCATGTCTCAGCACCTAGCTGCATGACTAATCCAGAGCTCGTGACCAACATGCTTGCTGTTGAGAAGTGAAGTTCTACTGATGGTGCCAAAGTATTTGTGAGGGTGAGGAAGCCAGGATTCCACAGGTGGATCCCATTCCAGCATGTGACATGTTCTTAGAACCCTAGGGATCCTCGGATGAGATTCAGGGACTGCCTGGAGGAAGGGGAGGGGCTCACACGAGAAGCTCTAATCATGCGCCCCACTCGCCAGCACCCCCACTCGCCAGCACCGCCTAAGCAGCTCCACTTTCATGCTTTGTTTCCGACTTCAAATCTTCAAGTAAGACTTTGTCAAAGGTTAAGATTCCATTGCCTCTTTGAAACAGAAGCGGGACAAAAACTATTGCAATCTGCATTCTAAATCATGTCGAAGTTTAAACCTTCAAGACTGCCACTCTTGGGCATCAACTCATAAAGAAGGGTCATGTCAGGTTCTCACCAGTAATGAGGGAGCTAAAAGGTTCCACAAGACTTGCCACACCAGTCACCTCCTTTCTTCAAGAATATGGTGATAATGGTGGATCCCTGAAATCTTGAGCTATTTCCCTTCTAGTGCATATGACATAACAGAAACTTTGCAGAAGACCACAACAAAATTCTAATGCATTCACTGAATCCTTGTTCAGACAGTTCTTTCCCAGATCACAATAGAAAGCCTCCGAATGTCTGTGAACTCTTTCTAAATGCTTCCCAGGTCTTCTCATGTCAAAAAGCTATACTAGCACTCAGCCTGTATTTGCAACAAATGTCAGAAAAGGTATAGCAGAAAAAATTACACAGATATCGCAATTCTGGGCCTTAATACAATATATTTTAAAACACACTCAAAGGCAGATATATAAAGGTGATATGAGTAAATTAAGAGAAACGGGGCAGGAAATGGAGGATGCTGAAATACTTATGAGACCTAAAACAAAATCTAGGAATCTAAATTTCTGTCCCAGGTTAACCAAGGTGTTCATTTATGAGAGTCAACCATTACCTCAGAGTCACACTGACTTTTTAACATCAACACTACTCTTAAGCCCCATGTCCTTACCCTTAATCCAAGCTGAGGGTTCAGGGCCCCTGTCTGGCTCCAGCTTCACCTCCCACTCTGGCAGCAGGAGCTGCCTCTATGAAACTGCTGCTGAAAAAAGATTTCATTGCTCATAAGCCTATGAGCAGCACAGAAAGTCATGGTAACAATCATTTCTCTACACAGGCACCTCAGGAGGCAAATTGTTCTTTTGTAAACCTCTCTCCTTTTAGGCAGCCCTGAGTGCTCATATTATCACCGCTATGGTAATGATTATTAATAGCTAACGTTTATTTGGGACTTACTATGTGCTTTGTGCAATACTAAGTGCTTTGCATCTATCATCTCAATTAATTCTCAAGACAACACTACAAAAGAGGTATTATCATTATCATACTCTTTACAGATGAGGAAAATGAAACTAAGAGAAGACAATTCCACAAAAATTATACAACTAGTAATTAACAGAAGCAGAATTCGAACAACTGTCTCTAATCCAAGGTTCACACTCTTAATTACTATGCCATTATGCCTCTAAATTTACCTGCAACAAAATCGTAAAGAGCCACACAGTCATGTGCTTTCAGTTTTGGATCTCTTGGCATCCCTTTCTAAAGGTATATGGGGAAGCACATTCCACACTTATATACTCAGCTTTAACAAATCTAGTTTTACAGAAGTTCCTCCTTCTAACCAACAAATCCCGCCCACTGTCCTGAGTTCATTTCCTCTTACAATTCCAGTGGAAGAGAGACTAGCAGAGATGAGCACACACAGTGTGGCCCTTTGTGCAATTAAGACTTCACTTCCACTCCTCCAGCCTACTGTCCAGCTCCTTTATGCTCGCATTCAGTATAATAGCAGCCACCGTTCACTGGCACCAATTCTTAGGCCAACCACCACAGAGAGCATTCACTAGCTCCTTCAGCAATAATCGCCAGGCTCCCATTTTGCAGATAATTCTTTGAAGCATTTATGTCTAATGGAAAGACCCCCCCCCAGCCCACAATGGGGAAATAAGAGATATGGAATTTCAGATAAATAGAGACTCTGTGTTCTACTGTTATCTTTTTATTTACGTTATTCATTTCCATTATTCATTCCCATTTTGTGCCTCTTGGGAAAGTGAACAAAGACTTTCTTTTTCAAAAAGCTACAGGTCTTGGGCCTTCCTGGTGACGCAAAGGATTGGGTCTCCACACTATGAAGCTATCAGCTGACACTGCAGCACAAGTTTGATTCCCAGCCAGGAGCTGACCCACATGGCACAGCAAACCTCTCCTGTCTCACCAGCTGCTCCCCACAGCAGTTTATTTCAGTCTACCTGCCTGTTCTGCTCCCCACTCTGTCTCTGGTGAATCTTCTCACTCCCCTGCCCCCACACTTCTGGCCTGCACCCCAGCTCTTGTATGCATAAATAATATATACGTGTGTGTGTATATATACATATATATATATTTTTTTTTTTTAAAGCTACAGGTCTTTGCATCTTGCTCTGCTACTTCCAGGCATGCTCCCTGACAGCCAAGCCGTCTCTTCCTTTCCTTAAACTGTAGTCAGCTGTGAATGTGAATGTGAAACATAGGTGCCTTCTCAGCTGAATCCAAGGTTCATTCAAACGCAGGTCTAATGTGCAATAGCCAATTTATAGTCCCATGCCCGTCAGAGCAAGTGGAGACATCCCAGCGAGAAGCTCCAGACAAAAGGGCAGGAAAGATTGTCACCACCTGATTAGACAGGGAAGGAAGTTTGCAGAGACTAGATTGTGTCCTGTTGCACTGACCCAAGCAATCAGACTCCTGAAGCAGATCTCCTACCAATAAAACTTTCATGCCATAGACCAGTGGTGAGTGACCCAATCCAATAGCAGCAGAGCAGGTTTTAAGTTACACTTCTCCCTCACCTGGATGACCTTACTATTTCTTCTCACTCTTGACTATACTCTGGACTACATACCACATGCAGCCTGGCCTGGCCAGGTGGAGCTAGGATACAACCCAAAAAGATGGGAACTCCCCCAGTGAGGATTTCCTACTTTACCAATCAAGTGGCCAGTTTCAACCCCGACTCCCTCTCCCCCTCCCTCCTTCCCTCAAACATTGGTGTAAAGCAATGGCTCCATTTTCTGTTCCAGGAATCGTGGTACTTCCTAAAGAAAGAAAGCGGATTAGAAGACAAACTCAGAGTCAGCGACAAGATGCTCCCTCCTCTTGTGAGACCGCCCCCGCTTCGCCTGGGGGAGGAAGGCACCACCTCTCTTTTCCAAGCAAGACCAGGTCCCCCTCCCCCTCCTCTTGCCTCATCTCCTCCCGCTCCCAACCTGCTGCCCTTTTCCTCTTATGCGGTTCCCAAGACCCAAAAGCGCAACACCTACCAGAATAGTGTCCCTGGGGTGCCACGCTAGCCTGTCCAGACGGCTACTCCCTAAACCCTCTAGCACCCGAACATGTCAGGGGAGGTGGTGTCACCACCGCAAAGCTTCTCCCTGGCCGCCCATTATTAAGGTAGAAGGGTAACGGGGTAGGAACGGCAGCATTCCCTCTCCCTTGTAGGAAAAGGGTGCGAAACAGGCATCACCACCCCCGCATCACCTCTCCCCGGACTGCTTTCGTCTCCCTCCAATACCGACCCCTGGAAAACCCACCTCTTGCAAACGAAGGGAACCTAGCTGTGTCGCTCGCTTCCCAGAGGCGGAGGACAAATCCGCGCGTGCCCCCCCACCCCCACCCCAGCTCCGCGTCCTTCAAATGCAGAGGCAGGCGTGGGGCTGGCCCGGCGCCCCCTCTCTGAGCTCTCGGGTGGGAAGCACTACGCCGCCCAAGCCGGTCGCCGGGGGCGAGGTGGCTCTCTCCACGGCCCCCCACCTTGCCTCTCCTCCGGGGGGCCCGCCTTCCCTCCCCAGCTCCTCACCTGTTCCGGCTCCCAGCTCCGCGGCCGCGGCCGCCGCCTCCGCCCCCGCAGGTTCCGCTCGCCTCTCGCTCCGCTCCCTCCGGCTCCCCCAGCCGATCTCCGCGGGCTGCTCCCCGACCCCGCTCCCGGGCTTCCTCCTTCCTTCCCTCTACCTAGCACCGGAAGCCGCGACAGCGACAGGAGCAGTGCGCTGCACCCCCACCCCCGACCAGGATACTTCCCACCTCCACGATCGCGCGAGAACTGCGCGGCACCTAGCGGCAGTTCTCGCGAGATCCATCACCATGGCAGCGGCTGCAGCAGAGGCAGCCGGGTGCATGAGCAGAAGCCTGGGCGGGGGCCGATGTGGGGGCTGCCGGCTGCTGGCGGCAGTGGGGGCCGAGGTGAGAGCCCCGAGCTCCGATCCTTGCCTGGCTTGCAGACTGGGGCTGCGTGCTGGCCACACTGCAGCGGCTCGGACGGAGAGGCCTCAGGGCGCCTTGGGCAGGGTGTGAGTGAACCTCCAGATTGCACCTTTCTTTCTTAACCAGTGCTGGCTGGTGTAAGCAATGGCTCCCACCAACAGCCCTCTCGACGCCAGAGTTGCTACTCACTACTACTAAGCTTTGAGGTGGAAAACAAGAGATCCTTTCTCGTAGGGAAGAAGAAGAGTGATGAATTTAAGAGATGGAAACAATTGAACTCTGGGCCAGTTGGGTAGCTGAACTTGAAAGACAAACACGGGAGAGCTAATGTCCAGAGGTGAGATTTGAGAAAGTATACCGAGATGAGCGTGCATCGTAGTGTCCCATGAAAGAGGGGCTTTGCAGCCATGCTTTTCTATTGCCCCCTCCCTCTTCCCTCACACTTATTTCTGCATCTGGTCTAGACATGCAGAGCTGGCCTGGAACAGGCATCCTTTTCAAAGAAGGGCACTAGTAATGCTAAGAACAGAAGAAGATACTACAAGTGTCCTCTCTCCTCATTTAGCAGTATAAAGAAACACATGGCTTTTCCTTACTACTTGAGCCAAAATTTTCTGGATTTTTTCCCCCTTGTTTGTTGTCTGCTTCCAAGAAGAATTAGACCAGTAGGTAGCTACACCATATCTATCCTTTGTCCCTCTCATTCCCTGATATAAGCATGCTCCAATTGCTGCCTCTTATCCCCGTTTTCTTGCCGATTTTAACCTGCGAATGGCATGACCCTAGAATGTGAAGCCAAGAAGGCCTTAATTTAAGCTAGTGAGAGATGAGATGGATAACAAAAAGCATGTTTATAACAAAGACAGTTTTATCTGTCCTTAATGGTTGCCATTAAGGGCCTTTACCCTGCTAACCTTTGCGCCAGGCTCCCATTTTGCAGATAATTCTTTGAAGCATTTATGTCTAATGGAAAGACCCCCCCCAGCCCACAATGGGGAAATAAGAGATATGGAATTTCAGATAAATAGAGACTCTGTGTTCTACTGTTATCTTTTTATTTACGTTATTCATTTCCATTATTCATTCCCATTTTGTGCCTCTTGGGAAAGTGAACAAAGACTTTCTTTTTCAAAAAGCTACAGGTCTTGGGCCTTCCTGGTGACGCAAAGGATTGGGTCTCCACACTATGAAGCTATCAGCTGACACTGCAGCACAAGTTTGATTCCCAGCCAGGAGCTGACCCACATGGCACAGCAAACCTCTCCTGTCTCACCAGCTGCTCCCCACAGCAGTTTATTTCAGTCTACCTGCCTGTTCTGCTCCCCACTCTGTCTCTGGTGAATCTTCTCACTCCCCTGCCCCCACACTTCTGGCCTGCACCCCAGCTCTTGTATGCATAAATAATATATACGTGTGTGTGTATATATACATATATATATATATATTTTTTTTAAAGCTACAGGTCTT
>NW_004567135.1:7940088-7953039 GCF_000260355.1 Condylura cristata | reverse complement strand
ATGTGGGTCACCTCCCTGGCTGGATAACTTCATAGTGCTGAGACTCAGCTGCTTGTGCCACCAGGGAAGCCCTAAACTTTTAAATGGCCAACCACTGCTTCAGTTACAGACAGCTATAGTCAGTCCTGTGATACTTCCACACAATTACTTTACTTTTCCCATTTCTCTAACGAGACTTTTCTGGGGCTACCCCAACAGGTTTGCCCCCACACTAACCACCAAAATTATGTCTTCCAGCCCCCTCCCTTAGTGCCTCAACCACACCAACATGCCTTGTGTGACAGGAAGTGGGGCCTGTCAGTGTTCCTACTCGAGACCTCAGATCATTTCAAGGTTCGCTGCCAGATGTGACAAAGGATGGAAATGGTGACAGCTGAATATGGTTGGCCACAAATACCATGGTATTTGAGTCAAAATGAATAAAAGGGACTGGAAAATTTTCCAACCCACTGTTCACCTCTCTAGAGGCTGAGGAGGAGAATGGCTATTGCAGCATCGCTGGGAGCTGCATGAGACAAACTGGAGCCCTGGAGGGGTGCTGCTTCCCTGGCAGTTAGCAAGCCACTGCCACTCCCCAACTTCCCCAGGCACCCAAAAGGTTAAGGAAGAAAAACTCCTGCAGAGCAGAAGGAGATCAGTCTTCCTCCCTCTGACTGCCACTGAAGCAAAGTAGAAGCTAAAATTGTAGCCACCCGCTCTGTGGGTTGCACACTCCTACTCCCATCACTGACCCCAGGCCTGGGCCTGAGCCCAGCACGTGTGCCAGGAGCAAGGGCGGGGAAGAGGGGGTGTTGGTCTTGCTGACAAAATCCATTTGGAATCTCTCAAGGTTGTGGTTTGGGCCTTAAGTTTGCCACAGTGTCTCTGACGAAAGAACAGAAAAAGCTAGAAAGAGGGAACTAAAGGAAGTCTCGAAGAAAACAGAGAAAAGCTGAAATATTCTTGCTCTGACTCCACTGGAGTTTACCCTCCTCTTCCTGGGAGTGAGAAATTCCCATTCTGGACATTCCTTATCATTGTCTCTCATATCCTATGTCTATTCAGGCTCCATCCCTTCCTTCCCCACCCCACCCCCCAATCCACACACTAGGCTCAGCCAGTGTCCAAAGTAAGGTTGAGCTATCGGTATAAAAATCAAACCCCAGATTCTCAACGCTCAAATGGAAGTTAGGTCCATAACAATTTGCCTAACGTGCTGCCCTGACCGGAGACTCCACAAAATGCCCTTGCTATCCTGGTGCTACCATCATTTCACTTGACCTTCAGGGGAAATGGTAGCACAGCTCTTGCTGTGGTGTGGAAAGCCAAGGAGACGGCCTATTAAGAGTCAGTGTCTTGCAACCCCATAAACGTCATTTAGAAAGTGTTAAATGTATGATCTGTATCCCTTTTCCAAATCAAAGATAATGGTTTGTTTTCAAAGCTATTGGCCTAGAAATTAAAAGACTGGAATAAGAGAAATTCTGCTTACTCTAGTTATGCTTATCTCCTAAAAGGTATTTTACTAAAATTAAATGCAGAAGAGCTCTGAATAAGGAAGGACAAAATAGAGAAGCAATTTAGTGGGAGAACATGTTGGTGTTGCTGGTTTCCAGAGCAAGCTAAACTCCCTAGTTTCTTTTGTTTTCCCTTTGTTCCTATGTTTGCCCGTCTTCACATTACCCCCCAAGTTCTCTGGTTTGGAAACAAAGACAAAAACACCTGCTGTTCTGGGTCCAAGTTCAGTGCTGAGATACAGTCAGAACCTGAAAACCCCAGAACAGAGGTGACCTTACTGTACAGGGCAGGGATGAACCCACTGTCCAGAGGACTAAATCTATTCTTGTAGTCTGTATCTGTGAATTAAGTTTTATTTGACACAGCCATGCGCATTTGCTTATAGATGGCTGATGGCTGCTTTTTGGTCTACAACAGCAGAGTTGAGTAATTATGGCAGAGTTGAGTAGTTGCGAAAAAGTCTGCAAGCCTAATATATTTACTATCAAAACCTTTACAGGGGAGGAGGGGAAGTCAACCCTTGTTCCAGGTGGTGCCCAAGGTGAAATCTAGCCTTGAGTAAACGGGGCCTAGGTTTAGCTCTCTAGTCCCTCGTTGTCTAGGGGTCCCCCCTGGTTTTTCATATTAAAAGTTGCCAAATAAGTAGCGGAGATCATTTCAACTCCTCTGTGAAACCACTGAGATATACATGAGTGTAGGGTCATTCACTGGACAAGAAGCCATGAACTGGGACTCCACGTGTGAGCAGAAATATCACCATCTGAATCCACTGGTCCAGTAACTTAATTTATTTTAGTTACAAATAGGAACCAAGAACAAGTCTCAGTACAATAAATTATCCCCATGCCTTCTGCAGGAAAAAAGAAAAGGAGGCTCAGAGAGTCTTAGGTAAAACTCTTCCCTTAGAGGGTTCCTTTTACATCTAAATGGGAGGAAGACAGCTTCCCTAAAGGGCCTGAACTGAAGACTGACTCCCTGGAGGGAAAAGCACCCCAGCACCTCTATCACTGTCCCATTGCCCCCACCAGAGGGAGTCCAGGCTGCAGTGGAGGGAACAGCCAACAGGAGTGGGTCCTCTTTTTCATGATACAGGTTTAAGGCTTCCCCCAAGCCTGAGCCATCTCTCAAAGGAGATGAGTGGTCAAACTCTAGGGCCTCCCAGCCTGAAGGACAATGAACCCCAGAGCTGGGAGAAGGGAAGAAATACAGTGTAGTTCGTCTTAGTTCTTTCAGGTTCTTCAGGAGCAAAAGAGGGGTGGCGGCTTCTGCCCAAAGTCCCTCTCCCGCGGATGAGAAGGCTACCTGTCAGACTTCCTACGTGTGCCAAGGTGTTCCCAGGTGAATACTCTGAGTGTCCAGGGGCCAAGACTGATTGTGGGGGCGGAGGGGGAAGCACAGAGCAAAAGGCTGCACCCTGCTCTTTCCCGCGCACGTGAGGCTGAGCCCTCACTTGCACACGTTGACCCACTCGGTCACCTTGCACTCCTCACACAGCACGTAGCAGCACCAGTGGAAGCGGCAGTGACAGCGCTCCACTCGAGTCTGCCGCAGCACGTTGTGTCCGCGGCCACAGCACAGGCTGCCACAGCCGTCCAGCAGGCGGCTGGTCTTGTTGCAAGCCCGGCCTCTGGTGCCCGGGGAGCCCACCGCCGAGTCTCGCTCGCAGAAGTCAGGAGACTTCTCAAAGTAGACCAGCTCCCCGGAGAGGCGCCGCGGACGCAGGCGGGGTTGGAAGGCTCCAGAATTGCGGTTATGGGTGTCGATGAAGATGGCCCTGCTGAGCCGCTCCCTCAACGCTGCCCCCACTGCCCGGAACTCCGGGGCCGCCCGCCAGCAGGTCTTGAACTGGCAGCTGCCTGAGGTGCCGTGACACTTGCATTTCCGCTTCAGGTTTTCAGTTACCACCTAGAGGGTCATGGGGAAGAGGTGAGAGGGAGGACAGCAAATGGACAAAGAGCAGAGGCGCAGGAGAGAGGAGCCACAGAGGCCAGGATGACCCCAGTTATGGGGAGAAAGTGCTCTGCCAGGTTGGCTGTTCCCTAGCACCCTCACTTTCTGGGGAAGGGAAGCCAGAGCGAGGAGATTTGTTTGTCTTCGGTCACTGGCTCAGTGACTCCACTCCGTGGGTAACGGTAGTAGCAGGACTCAACTCCAGTTGTTCTGACTCCCAGTCTTTCCAGAGTGAGCAGGTTAAAATGGAAGTCTGAGCCACACTACCCCGGAATTCGGTAGGTCAGACACCTATAATAACAGCTACCTTGTAATGAGCCCCTGCCAAGGGCTAGATACTCTGTCAGGTGCCATTTGCTACCTCGCTCTCTCTTGATGTAACATAGGTTTCATTAGACTTTACAGAGGCAAAACTGAGGGTGAGTGACTTGCCCCAGGCCAGCCAGATGGGGAGGGCAATGGCATCCTCTGCAGATCCTCTCCTACTCCAGCCAGGCCTCAAATGCTAGGGAGACCCAGAACAAGTTGCACCACGTACCTGACGCCCCACTCTGTTGTTGTGGATTCGCATTCGTGCCTGGATGTCCCGAGGAGCTTCCCTGGAATCCAAGAAATCCCGAGAGAACTTCTCTCCAAAGTCCATGTCATGGTTGCAGCCACCCCATTCCCATGTGTCCTGGGGGCCCGGGCTGGGGCCTGAGCCAGGGCCAGGGCTGGGCAGGGAGTGAGGGAAACTCTTGCCCCGGGACAGTGCCTGCAGCTGCAGCAACTTGGCCCGCAGCCGATCCTGCTCGCCACTGCCCTTCCAGCCGCAGCTGCAGCTTACCAGCTTGCCCAGGCTGCAGGCTGTGGCCACCGCGTGCATGACCCCAGCGGCCAGCATGGAGAAGGAGAAAGCACTCTCACGGAAACCTGGGGGTGAAAAGGGTGGGAGGGTGGGCCGGTTGACACAGCTGAGAAGGCGAGCAGGAGAGCAACCTCTACTTCCAATACCAGAAATTCCTAGCTGAATCCTGCCCCTGCCATTTACCAGCTGAGTAACTGGGGAGCAAATCTTGAGAGAAAGTGGGACTAGAAAGCACAGAGCCTCAGGGTCCTCCCTGGCGGTGCAGGGGATTAGAGCACAGCACTAAGAAGCTAAAGCTTCAGCATGAGTTCAATCCCCGCCCCTGACCAGCCCGCTGCTCCTCTCAGCAGTGGACTTCAGCCTGTTCTGCTCCCCCACTCTGTCTCTGGGGAATCCTCTCACTGCCCTGCATCTCTGGCTTGGACCCCAGTTCTGCATGCATAAATAAGTAAATCTTTAAAAAAAAAAAAAGCACAGAGCCTCAGTTTTCTCATCTATAAAGGGAGAGGATGGGTGAGCAGATCTCGGAGGCCTCTTCTCTGTAAATCTGGGATTTTCAGGTGTAGATGAAAGAGCTTGCCTAGGCCTAGCGGGAAAGACCCCTGCGTGTGGGCGATGACTAAGAGGGAATCCCTGAGATCTTTGAAGATGTGTTCACTGAGCTCTACATCTGAAAGCCTTAAAAATCCCCCAGTCCTGCAGGGAGCTTGGGCAGGGGCAGGGTGAAAACAGAGGCCTTTGGGATACTTTTCTTTTTTTTTTTTTTCCCCCTTCAGGTTATGTTACTCAGTCCCTCAGCCATTCTGCCCTCCAACATCTCAGCACCCCCAAAGCACTGAGGAGCTGTCCTATCCCTTTCCAGTTTCTAGTTTTATATTTGCCCTTCAAGACTGCCCTTTATGTTTATCCTAACCTGCTATTACTCTATAAAACCCTGGGAGGGGGAGAGAGGTGGAGTGATTTTCCCTAAGGCCCTCTTAAAATGTTGACTTCTTTGTTATGTTTTGGGGGGTCACCGAGGCTCAGGATGACAGGCCTTTCTCAGGCTTAAACAGACACCATTCTCATGTGGGTGTCAAAGCCTTCTCCCCTGCCAGGCCCTGTGGAGAAAGAGGGGGTCTCTGACTTCCTTTTAGGTGGGGGCTCAGTGCAGCCCAGAGAGAATGAGAGACAGTACCTCCTTAGGGGTCAGGCCTCTTCCACCCCAGGATGCAGGGCTCCTGGCCCAGCCTCCTGATCCCCCCAACCCCAAGCCTCCAGGGGTGAAGCTGTTTGCACACGTCTTGGGAATTCCCCCGCATGGCAGCTGCCTATTAACCCTATAGTCCCCAAGTACTGCCCCCACCCTTGAGTTGGGCATGGGATGGATCTTTATTCCTCCCAGGAGTAAATTTGGGCATAGCCTGGCAAGGGGCAGTGATGTCTCCCAGGCCATGCTTCCCAGGCCAGGCCCCAAATGACCTGTTCTCAGCCCCTCCAACCACCCCTCACCTGCTCAGGTGAGAGCCACCTGGGGCCCCCACAGCAGAGAGGAGGGGGCTGCTCCCCAGCTTCAAAGCCATCAGGGTCTTTGTTCCCAGCTTTGGCTCCTGGGAACCCCGGCAATTAGGGGAGTAGGTTTAACCCTTAAACGGTCGGGGGCGTCACCCCACCCCCGCTGAGGCTCTAGGGATGCCAGTCTGGGCTTGTCCCCAGGAGAGGGAGGGGGAGGCAATTGGAGTAGGTGGGGGGTGCGTTTGAAACTTTCTGGACTGGGGGCATCGCTTGCTCACAGGTGCAAGCCAGATCGAGCTGGGAGGAGGCGGGAAAGAGGGGCCCTAGGGTAGGGCGCAGAGACCCAGCTGCCTTGCCAGCGCGCAGGTGGAAGTCAGCAGCACCCAGACAAGCGGCCCGACCCAGCTCAGAGCGGCTCCCAGGGGGAATTCCCACAGAGGCCCCTCCCCAAGTCGTGGGCCTGCCCCTTCCCTCCTCCGTGGCCCCTGCCCCCACCCCCCAGCCCCAGCGGGGCGCTCAGACGCGCGGTCCGCTCACCCCGCTTGAGGATGGCGCTGTGGTGCGGCAGGCGGCCGCCGCCCTCGAGCGCCGAGCAGTTCCAGCGCTGGTCACGCAGCTGATGCTGACACTCGTGGACGGCGATGTGCAGGCCCTGGAGCGCCGACGCCGTCACGTCGGGGCTGCGCAGACACAGGCCCAGCTGCCGCTTGCTCAGACCCGACAGCGTCAAGCACACGGTGTTGGCGGTCAAGGCCGGCTCTCCCGGCAGCTTCAGGCCCAGAATCTCATTGCTGAGGGCCCTGGGACCAGAGAAGCTGGCTGAGGGTGTCTGCCCCAAGCCTGGGGACCCCTCGGGCTCCTCCGCCACCCAGGGTGGGTGCTTCTACCCCGACTTCCCTTCTCTACCCCCTGGGGGACTCCTCACCGACTGCACAAGACCAGCAACAGAAGACCCGCCAGGCCCCAGGGCAGCGGCCGTGGCCAGGGCTCCTCCGGCATGGGCATGTCCAAGCCCCCACCCGAGAGCCCGGGTGGGCAGGTTGATCAGGGCCTGCGGGACAGAGAGACTTAAGGACACTTCTGAGTAGAGTGGTGTCCCCCAAGACCCCCAGTCCAAGGATGCCCAGCTTCAGCCTCCTCTCTCTCCACTGCCCCTGGCCTTTCTCATCCTTCCCCAAACAAAACAAGAATCACCTCTTGATTCCCCAGAGTCCCTGGGCCCTAGAGGAGAACCCACAGGGCAGCTGAGCCTTCTGTGAGGTCTCACAGCCCAGCAGCCAGACACTCACATGCAAATCCAGACTCAAACTCCAGCTGGCAGTGGCCGCCCAGTGCCCACCGCTCTGGCTCCAGGGCCCCACCACCCGCTTCCCTGCCTGGCACAGCTCCGTGCCCTCACAGAGCTAGGCGGTGTGATGAGGAGGGGGTGCCGGACACCGACAGTTGAGGGGGTGGGGACTGTCGCTTCCAGGTGCCTGTGGAGTGCAGGCAGCGGGCAGCGTCCCTAAGAAGGGTGGATGAACCAGGCTCTGGGCTGGAGGCAGAGCAGAGAAGCCAGGTGTGGCAAAGGCAGGGACGGACCTGGCTCCCACCTGAATGGGACCAAGGGCAGGTGCTCGCTCCCACTTCCTCCGCCTTGCCCAAGACGCGACCCCGCCTGCTGCGGTCCCCCACCAGGTCCCCGCAGGTTCCCCGCCTCAGCCCCACCCCTCTGCCCGGCTGTTGGGGCCCTCGGTCCGGGCTCTCCTCCACTGGCTCTGGTTATCTCTGGCAATCTCTGCCTCTCTCTGCATCTCTGTGCTGCTGTGGGCGGACGCGTGTCTGCGTCTGGCTGTGGAGTCCCGACTTGTCCCGGAGTGTGCAGGCGACCCTCCCGCTCCCGTCTCGGGTTACCTCCAGCTGCTCGGGCTCGGTCGGACACCAGTGGGGTTGGGTCGCCGGGACTCGGCCGGGAGCTCACACCGCAGGGAGGCTGCGTCGGGCTTGGCCCCCACGGCAGAGCTGCATTCTTCCAGGGCAGGGCCACTCCTCTCTGCCGCCGGGAGGAAGGGAGGGAGGAAGGGAGGGAGCGATCCAGAAAGCCAGGGAGCCGGTAAGCAGCGAAAAGGGGCTCCGGTCTGCTCGCGCCCAGCGACGGACGGGTGTCTCTGCCACAGCTGACGGAGCGGCGGCCCCTCCCCAAGCCCCGGGCATCCCCCCCCCGCTCCTCTTCCCCCCACCCCTGCCGTGACCCAGAGATTGCAGTTGCTCCCCCTCCTCCCAAAGTACACACACCCTCTCCCCAGACACCCCGTCGGGGCTCAGCCCCACTGAGGGGGGAGGAGACTGGAGTCCCTCTCACCTGCTCTGGGATGACCGGGGCTGCCAGGGGGGCGCGCTGACCCCAAATGGGGAGCCAGAAACTCGCCCAACAGTCAGCTCTCTCATTGTTTCTCTTTGCCTCAGTTTTCCCACTGAGAACAGGGCAGCTAGCGCAGGCCTTTGAAAAGATGAAGCTGAGGTCGGGCAGAACAGCGGGCAGAGGGGTGGGGCTGAGGCGGGACCTGCGGCACTGAATGGCACAAGTCGCCCCTCACCCGAGTACGGGGCAAAGCTAGGAGCAGAGCAGGCAGGAGATCTCTTCTCGGGCTGCCAGCCACCGCCTCTGAACCCCGCGTCTGCCCCACAGGAGGGGTCAGGTCCGGCTTCAGAGTTTGGCACTAAGACCTGTAGCTGCCTTGATGCTTCCCTGGGCTTACAGGTACCCCCTCCCCTTGCCAGGACCCCAGGTCTGCACCCCAGGAGACCCACAATCCTCCTCCAGACTCAGCCTGGCTTCACAAGGGATGAGAAGAACCTCAGGGTCCCGAGCTGAGCCTAGCCCAAGGACAGTAGGGTAGAGCCTGACCTTGGGGTGCCCAGGCCAAGCAAACCACCTTCGGAAGAGACGGCGGCAGCGAAGGGGTTAGGCGCCACTGCACCCCTGCCTGACTCACCCTCCCAGCTCTAACCACTTTGGGCTATTTTTGCCAGAGAGGGGCCCCAGGCTTCCCAGCCACCACCACCCACCCCCGCCCCTGCCAGACCGCAGCCCAAGGCACGACTAGCCCTGCTCACCCAGGACTGGCATGTTGACTCAGAGACAGGCCCCCAGGGGAGCAGAGCCACGGGGCTCAAACCCACAGCCATACTCATCTCTTCCCTGGTGGTGGCTGAGCAGTTCTAGCGGGCAGCCGCCTCCAGCCTGTGCTGCTGCAGGGCTGCCCCGGGCTGCAGGGGGCGCTGCTGCCCAGAGGCACAGCAGGTCAGTCAAGTGCTGCCCCGTTTCTCTTCTGACTGACTGACTGATTGATTTTTATTCAAGGTACTATTAGAATACCCTGCGGGATATTTCTCGACCACCTTTAAGTGCTCGGCCTTGAGCAAGCTGGGAGGCAACTAACTTGGCTCCCGACGCTGGACACCTGTGACTACAGACAATTGCTTTTCTCTGCTTTCCCACTGCTGGGGCAGGCAGTGGGAAAGGCAGGGGGAGGCGGGAGACAAGGAGCCTTAAGGTTCTTGCCATTACTTCCCACTCAAGGGCCAAGAACCAAACCATGTGTGACTTCTGAGGTCACCAGGATCTGCAAGCCCTATCTCAGTAGCTTTTGTGCTGACACTTGGATTTAGCAATTCACACAAGGTAGCCTGCAACTCCAGCAAGGTCCCTAAGAGGAGAGGTTTCCTATGTCCTTCTCTCTTGGGGGCCTCCTGGATATGTCTCTCTGTGTATCTTTGGGTCTCCCTTAGCTGCTGTTTTCCCCTCCCAGTCTATCCATGTCAGGCCGTGGTACAGCCAGGTGTCAAGGGAGGATCAGGGCCTGCATTATTACCATACATGCAACTTCTTGGTGGCCCCCAGGGCTCTCCGAGCTGGCCTGTCCCAAATGCAAGGACTCACTTGTATTCCCTCTCCCTGCAGAAGCCCAGATCTGGGACAGGAGGCCGCAGGCAGGCCGACTGGGTGGCCTCAAATGGCCCACAGTGCCCTCTGCCCGACCGATTGGCCTGAGCACTGACCCGCGGGCCTGGAGGTTGGTGGGGCAGGCGGGGCCTGGAGAGGGTTGTGGGAACACACCCATTGCCTAATACCCCAAGCACGCGGCCAGCTCCAGGAAAGGGGAGGAGCGAGAACCAGAGAGACCTTGACAAGGGCTGGGGCCGTGGCTGGAGGGGGAAAGTAAGGAGCTGTCATTGCTTCAGGGAGGGAATGGAAGCTAGCTGGTCTCCTTTCCTCTCTGAGAAGGGTAGAAGGCTGCCTTCCTATCATGAGAATGAAGGGTGTAGCAGAGCCATCTAGGAAGAATACGGGGCCCTGGAGGGTGGGGTCAACAAAAGAGTGGGGGGCCCAGGAGATTGGGGGAACCAGCAACCCAGGCGGTGGCTAAAGCTGAGCACTGCCTTGGGAACCTCCTCCTCCCCTCCCTCCCTCCGTGTTTGCCTTGGCCCGGGGTCCTGGGTGACTCATCTATTGCTGAGCTGCTGATAGGGGCAGCCAGGCCCAGGGAACCCAAATTATAGGCCCTGGAGGGATGGATGCGCCTGCAGCGTGAGCTCAGCCACGCTGCCCCCTCCGCCTCTTGCCTTCTGTTGCAGCACCACAGGCCACCACCAGGAGGCACCAAAGTGTCCATAGCCCAACAGTGCTAGACTATCAAGGAAACCCTTACTTTGGCGGTTGGCTCCAATGAAGCTGTGGGATTACCCTTGCCAGAATTTTAGCCCTTTCTCTACCGGAGGCAGATACCTCCCCAGGCCAAGGAGGCAGTGCCGCCTGCTGGTGCCTCAAAGGGAAGTAGTCCCCTCTGCCACAGACTCCCAGCCCTGGTCCCCTCTCCTTGCCCACCTCAACATCAAGGTAAAGTCCTCTCCAACACCTCCCTGTACCTGTTCCGCAGGGGAAGGTTGCTACTGATTTTATGCTTCTAGCTTTTAAAGTCAGGATGGTCAAAATGAGGAAGGAAGAGGGGAAAGGGAGTGAGAGAACAGATAAGGAGATAGCTGAATATTCCAAAAGACAGAAAAACAGGTACAAAGCTGCCAGAGACTGGAGAGTGATTGAGGAGTTCACAGGAAGCTGGGGGGGAGTGGGGAGGAGCCACAGAGGGAAGAACAGTCGGTGATGAAATGGGAGGTCGAGGAAGGAACAGTCAGAACACACAGGGCCTTGTGGCACAGTAGAACTTCGGCTTTTCTTGTGAGTAAGATGGAAAAATCACAGGAATTTCTGAGTAGTGGGATGAAGTGGTCTGACTTCTGTTTTAGAAAGAATGACTGTGGCTGCGAGAAATAAGGCTAGAAGCAGGAAAGCATTGGGAAGCCATTGTGATAATGCAAGAGTTGGTGGTGACTCTGATGATGATGATGATTGTAACAGATCTTTCTTACTGGGTGGGCAGGAAGATCAGATTCCACATATATTTTGAAGACGGAAGGCAGATTTATTGATTGATTTGACATAGAGCATAAGAAAACAGATGACTCAGGAATGATTCTATGATTTCTGTCCCGAACAACTAAAAGAATGGAATTGCCGTTTATTGAGACAAGGTTGACTGAAGAAAGCAACACATGCTTGGGATGTGGACACTCTGAGGTGTTCATCTGAGTGTGAGACAGCCAAGTCCAGAGTTCAGGACCAAAGATACTAGTTCTGTAGCATGAGACTCGATAGTGAATACAGACCGAGAAACCCCAGACTGAACTGGGGTACACACTAGTGTTTGGAAACTGGGTGCGATCGTATAAGCAGCCAAGCAGTCAGGGAGGTAGGAACGGTGTTCTGGAAGCCAAGTGGGAAAGTGTCTCAAAAAGGACGGAATGCTCAGCTGTATCTGCTAGTCCTGAAAGATAGATCAGGATGAGAACTGATGGTTAGCTGTGGAGCACCATGAAAGTCACGGGTGGTTTTGATAAGGGGCTGTGGTGGGCTTACATATGTGACTGGGGTGGAGAAAGAATACAAAAGAAAGTAATGCTCGTGAGTAAAGAAATATTTCCCAGGTTTGCAGTAACAGCAGTGACATGGGACCATCTTGAGTGGTAAGTCAAGTCAAGTGAAGTTTTTGGCTTTTTTTTTTAAAGTGGAGTCTTTTTTAAAAAAAAAATATTTTATTTATTTATGTATAGAGAACTGGTGTACAGGCCAGAGGTACAGAGGCAGTGAGAGGCTTCACCAGAGACAAAGTGGGGAGCAGAACAGGCAGATCAGCAAAGTACACTGCTGAGGGGAGCAGCGGGCAGGTCAGGAGAGGTCTGCCACACCATGTGGGTCACCTCCAGGGCCGGCCGGGGATCAAGCTCACACTGAGGTGGCTGCTGCCAGTTTTCAGTGCTGTGTCCTAACCCATTGCACCACCAAGAAGGGCCCAGTTTTGGGGGTTTTTTAAATGGAAGATACTGCAGTGTATTTACAGGCTGATGGGTACAAACCAGTAGAGAGGTAAACTAAGGCAGAGATGAGGGAACAATTTATTAAATGATGATGTGTTCGAAATAGAAATTTGAGGGCCCTCCCTGGTGGCATAACAGGTTAAAGGCCAGGGCGGTGACCCCCAAGGCACAGCAGACCTCTCCTGTCTCGCCTGCTTCTCCTCTCCCCTCAGCAGAGTATTTCAGTCAATCCACCTGTCACCTATCCTGTTCCTCACTCTGTCTTTGGTGAACCCTCTTACCTACCACACCTCTGGCCAGAATGACTCCTCCAGTGACATCCCCAGGTTGACACATGCCACTGAGGATGACACAACGCGTCTATTCTTATGCCTATTCTTGTATGCATAAATAAAGACATCTTTTTTGGTAACAAAAGTCCCAAAGGTCATTATTTCTGTTTCTCTGTCAGTGTTGAGAAGATGCCCACCCCCATGCTGTTGTGGCATGCTCCCAGAGCGGGTGAGGTGACTGTCTGGGTTAACCCAGCTCTAGCATTTACTCATGTGTTAGCTGTGTGGACCTTCTCCACATATGTATGATGTCACAAGTGTCTGTGCTGAGATGGGGGCCAGGGGAGGGACATGAAGGAAGAGTTCCTGTCTGGGAGGCGGTAGAGCATGGCAGCCAGGCTGGCAGGAGCCCCAGACTCTATGCAGGGAGCAGCGACCACTTCTCCATAACAGAGGTCAGGACGGCCTTTAAACTGC
>NW_004567135.1:7923638-7939278 GCF_000260355.1 Condylura cristata | reverse complement strand
ACACACACACACACACACACACTCCCACCCCTGGGATTTCCCTGACCACAAGCCTGTCTCCACCTCTAGACTCCCACCTTCCCTTCCCAGTCCAGCCGTCGGGAGCTGCAGCGGGTAGGACGGGGTGGGGGGGCGGGGGGGGGCGCTGGGGGCAGAGTCGCTGCCCAGACCACAGCTTTCCTCAGCTCTGGATGGGGAAAAGAAGGGCCCGGGGTCGGGGTGACGTCGAGGGGCCAGCCCCACGGAGGACGGCTTAGAGACTGGCTCCGGGAATACGCTCTCTGGAGCACAATGTCCCCGCGCCCCCTGGCGGACGCCGGTCCCCGACGGCCTCCGGACGCGAAGAGGAGCGAGGCGCGCGCGCGTGGGAGGGCGTCCTCAGGGGAGGGGTCGGCGGCCAGTGCAGGCCGGAGGCGGGAGCCACCGGGCAGGGGGCGGGGGTGAGCCCCGACGGCCAGCCCGTCAGCGCCCGGCTCAGACGGGCGGGAGCCACGGCCCCGCTCGCGGCCCCATTGTCTGCGCCCTGACCGGTGCGCCCTGGTGCCACGGTGCGGCCGGCGGGGCAGCCTCCTATCGTCACTTAAGCCAGAGCCGCAACTATAAGAGGCGGCGCCGCCCGCCGGGGCTGCCTCAGCCCACCAGCTGGGACTGAGAGCCATGCAGCCCGCCGCCCGCCCTCAGGGCTGCTAGAGCCAGCCTGCGACTCGGCGCTGCCGCCCTCCACCGCCGCGTCCGTCCGCCGTCGCAGCAACAGCCACAGCCGCCCCAACCGCAGCGCAGAGCGGGCGAGGCCGGGCAGGTCATGGGGCGCTGGGCGTCGCTGCCCGGCTGGGTCTCTGCGACGCTGTTGCTGGCGTTGGCCGCTCTGCCTGCAGCCCTGGCCGCCAACAGCAGTGGCCGATGGTGGTAAGTGAGCTAGATGGGGTGGCCACTTGTCCCGGGGCGCAGAGCCAGGGGCCAGCCCATCCAGCTTCCGCGGCGCTGGGATCGCTGTGCAAGCAGGTCCCTGCCTCCTCTGAAGTCCCTCCAAGACACCACCTAGGGGCGCTCTGGAAAGAAGCTGCACCCTGCTTTGCTGCAGTGGGGTGAAGGGTGCTCCCTCAGCGGTCCACAATTCTCCTGAGGCCTTTCCTGCTTGTGCCCCCAAGCTCGGGGTGCTGGCTGCACGTCAAGTTTCCCTGACCCGGGAAGCAAAGGACTGGGCAGGAGGCAGGAAGAGGGTGGGACCCACGCACTTCAAGCCTTGGGAGGGCTGGGACTACAGGCCAGGTCCTCACGCAGGCAGCCGGGGGCAGCAGGAAACCAAGGTGGACATCTGAGCGCCAAGGCGGACGTCTGAGCTCCGGGCTCCCCATGCCTCCCCCGACCCACTGTCCTGGAGTCGACCTACACCCCAGCTCGCTAGCACCCCTCAGGCTCCTCATACAGTACTTTATCCACAGATTTGTCAGACAAAAGTCTGGATGACCGATCCTTTCAAAGGAGCACCCTGGGGGGAAGAGAGGTTGCCTTCTATTGCTGCCCCCCCTCCCCAGGCAAAGAGCCCCAGAAAGACCGCAGGCAGGTGTGGCGGCCCCTGAGGTAGGTCCCCTGCAGAGCCTGAGCGCCCGCCCTGCATCTCCCCAGGGGAATAGTCAACGTAGCCTCCTCCACGAACTTGCTGACGGACTCCAAGAGCCTGCAGCTGGTGCTGGAGCCTAGTCTGCAGCTGCTGAGCCGCAAACAGCGGCGACTGATCCGCCAGAACCCGGGGATCCTGCACAGCGTGAGCGGGGGGCTGCAGAGCGCCGTGCGTGAGTGCAAGTGGCAGTTCCGGAATCGGCGCTGGAACTGCCCCACGGCCTCAGGGCCCCACCTCTTCGGCAAGATCGTCAACCGAGGTGGGTACCCGGGAAAGTGGGTACGCCTCCGGGACCAGGGGAATGCGGGGTCACCGCCAAGGCACGGGCGGATGAGCTCAGGGAAGATGCTGGGGCGCCTGCCTGCGGGGTCACGGTGTCAGCGCTTCCAGACGCCCGCCGGCCAGCTCTGGTGCAGACTCTTTCTCCCAGAGGCTTTCAGGCGGTGCACCGTGGGCATGAGATTCACTGTACTGTGCCACTGCCCCCCAAGAAAGGGAGTTATGAGGAGTGGACAGTGGCAGGCCACCCCTGCCCCCAGCCCCTCAGAGGTGCCGGGGAGGCTGGTCTCTGAGGTCCTGTGTGTTGCCTCAGCCCAGCAAGGCTGCATAGACCATGTGGCTTAAAGGCTGGGCTGTGGAGGATCTTGGAATGCAAACGTCTGCTCCCCACATGTCTGATTTTTCTTTCCGGGGTTGCCCCACTTCCACTGCGGAGCCAGACGCATGCCGAGCCTCAACAAGCCGTGGTTACAGTGTGACGTGGTTGCGTGCCCGCACACATGTTCTCTCTGAGCCCAGCTTCCCGACCTTGCCTACCTGGCTCCTTGAGCTTTAGAGGAGAGGAGGCATGAGGCAGGGACCCCGAGTCCTCTGCGAGGGGGTTGCCCTGCCCTTCGCTCTCCTTGCTGATCCCTGCTCCCTTCCTGCACAGGCTGCCGGGAAACAGCATTTATCTTCGCCATCACTTCTGCTGGGGTCACTCATTCTGTCGCACGATCCTGTTCTGAGGGTTCCATTGAGTCCTGCACCTGCGACTACAGGCGGCGGGGCCCTGGGGGCCCCGACTGGCACTGGGGGGGCTGCAGCGACAACATTGACTTCGGTCGCCTCTTTGGTCGGGAGTTTGTGGACTCCGGAGAGAAGGGCCGAGACCTGCGCTTCCTCATGAACCTTCACAACAACGAGGCTGGACGCACGGTGAGGCCACTTGCTCCCGCGCTCTGCGCCCTAAGGGTAGGGCGGGATCCCTCTACCCGCTCAAGACCTGGCCTGGCTGGGGTGGGGTGGGGTGGGGGGTAAAGGTCTGTGAGGAGGCCGGGGTTAGGGTAGGCAGCCAGGAGAGGGCGCCCTGAAGGAGACAGGAAACGAAGGAGGCCAGAGAGCGCGAGCGCCGGTGGCTGAGGACAGGACAGAGCGCCTGGGTTGAGGGCAGGCAGAACCAGAGTTAGCCGTCCTGCACAGGATGCATGACCCGCAATCACAACGCACAAGGTCAGAAAGCCAAGGCCGATAGACCGGTGCAGACTCGGTGTGGCGCAGGGGCGCACCTGGTGTCCAAATCTCTGCAGAGTTTTATGCTCCTCCCTTTGCTTGGGCTCGGCTAGTTTGGGCCTTCGCTGAGGCTCAGGGCGGCTTAAGAGTGGGGGCGGGATCGGGGTGGTGTTCGGGCTTTGGGAGGGCCCTGGAACACCTTCCTCCCACCCTCCCCCAGACCGTCTTCTCCGAGATGCGCCAGGAGTGCAAGTGCCACGGGATGTCCGGCTCCTGCACGGTGCGCACCTGCTGGATGCGGCTGCCCACCCTGCGCGCCGTGGGCGACGTGCTGCGAGACCGCTTCGACGGCGCCTCCCGCGTGCTCTACGGCAACCGCGGCAGCAACCGCGCCTCGCGGGCAGAACTCCTGCGCCTGGAGCCCGAGGACCCCGCGCACAAGCCGCCCTCCCCGCACGACCTCGTCTATTTCGAGAAATCGCCCAACTTCTGCACGTACAGCGGACGCCTGGGCACCACCGGCACGGCGGGGCGCGCCTGCAACAGCTCGTCCCCCGCGCTGGACGGCTGCGAGCTGCTGTGCTGCGGCCGCGGCCACCGCACGCGCACGCAGCGCGTCACCGAGCGCTGCAACTGCACCTTCCACTGGTGCTGCCACGTCAGCTGCCGCAACTGCACGCACACGCGCGTCCTGCACGAGTGCCTGTGAGCCGGGCCGCGGGCTCGCCCCAGGGACGTTTTTCTCAAGCGCACCCCACTCCCAGCCCAAACCCTGCCTGGGCCCGAAGACCCCGACCTGCGCCCACCCACCCCCCCCCCCCCCCCCCCCCGCTGCCCCCCCCCCCCCCCCCCCCCCCCCCCGTAGCCAGCCAGCCAGCCAGCTGCACTCGGGGTTGGGCTGTGGGATCGTCTCTTCCACCACCTCTCCTACCTGGGGACTCCTGAAGCCACTTGCCCGGGCGGGCGGGCAGCATGAACCCTCTTGCCACCCACATGGGCCTGCCCGGGACATACCTCCCTCCCTCTGGGTGGAGACTCCCAGTTGCACTGCCCCTGCTTGGGCAGGAGGTGAGAGAAGGACCCCTCCCCAGCCCTTTCCGGGTTTGCTGGGGCCAGTGAACCCCCTGCCTCTGCTCCTTCCCCTTCAGCCTGGGTCCTCTCCAGATGCCCACCTGCCCTGCTCTGGACCTCCTGCGCCAGGGCCCTGGCGAAGACACACCTGGGCAGGAGGCAGCTCTTCGCCCACCTCCAGGGCGAAGGGGCAGCTGTGGTGATGTGGAAGGCGAGGTTGGGGGCACACGGCAGGACACCCCCCCCTCCGCTGTCGTGGGGCCACTGAACAGCTGGGACCCATGCCTCCCTCAGCCACCTCCTACCCCTTCCTGTCCTGTTTCATCAGTGTGTAAATAGTTTGCACTGAAACGTGGCTCCAAAGCCACAAATTTGGTTGTTGTAAATAAAAACTATTTATTGTGCTGGTTTCCAGCCTGGTTTGCAAAGACCATTTCCACCCCCCAGGCCACGCCACTCGGCAGGCTTTCTCTCTCCCTCTCTCTTTTGCGCTCCAGCCTTTCCTGACCCTTCTCTTCATCTCTCTGGCTTCTCAAACAATGATGCCTTTGCCTGCGGGGATCAGTATTTCCTTCCATTGTAGCTATTCATGGTTCCTCGCCCCCACCAATGTAGTATCTTCCTTTGCAGAATAAAATCTCTATTTTTATCAAAGACGTGGTGACTTTTCTTTGAATCCAGAACACACCATTGTTTACCTCTTAAACAAAAATGATACGTTGTTTTGGGATTGTTTTCTTGACCCCGCAAGAGGACCTTGAAATTCTGGCCCTGCTGTGACAGATTCTGCATGGACCGTGGTGTCCCAGATCTCCAGAAGGGTCTGGCAGCCACAGGCCACAGGAGGTGCGGGGCTCTTGCTCCCGCTAGAAGACTGTGGGTTAACCGGCAGGTGCATAACTACCTCGGTTTCATTCCTTGTCCAATGTGGTCAAACAAACCAGACTCCTTTCCTACCTGGAAGAGTTGTTGTGAAAAGAAACCACAGGAGAAAGAGAAAAGAAGCCCAGGCACGGGGTGCTGCTGTACCCACCTTCCCAACTCCAACGCTGTGCAGAGCTATAGGACCCTGGGGTTCATGTGCTTCAAGATGTGGTCAGGCACTGGGCAGGGGGCAAGGCCCCCCCCTCTCCTGCCAAGACAAGAAACACTTCATTGGGACCCCAGCTCACCACCTTGAGTTCAGGAAACTCCACAGAACAGGTGATGGGATCTAGCTCTGAACCCAGAAACTCAAATGATGGTGGGGGAAGAGCAGAGCAGGCGGCTCGAAGCCCGATGCAGGCTGGGCTTCACCCTGCACAACCTAAGGGAAACCTCAAGCCCTGAGGCTGGCGGGCTGTGGCCTGGGCAGGGCCTGTGGCTCACAGCGTGTGACTGCAGGGTGTCAGCGGTACTAATCCTGCCCACGACCCTAACCCTATCTCTAACTCTAATCCCTTCCCTGGCATGAGATCTAGCGCTAAGCTGAACCTTAACCCTAGCTTCAGACAAACACTCGCCCTTCCTAAGACCTAACACTGCCCCTAATCCCAACCCTCCCCCCTCCCATGGCTGGGCCTGAGGGTAGCGGGAGCCCAGCACCCCTACCCCTCACCCTAAGGGCAGCTACAGGAGAACTGTCCTCTCTCCTTGAGACCCTTTGCTCTACTTCCCTCCAGCCTCTCCCTCTCTTTCCTCCGGGTCTGTGAACTCTGACCCGCCCTGGTCTTTGGGATGTGGGGGGTGGGGGGTGGGGAGGAAGTGAGCCTGCTTGGTATCTTTCGCCCTTTCTCTTTGTGCCCCAAGCCAGCTGGCTCTGATGGGCAGCTGAGGACAGGTGGGAGGCACCTGACAGGTCTTGGGGACCTTAGCAGAGGTCCCCCTCCAGGAAGAATGCCCAGTCTACCATCCAGCGAGTTATTAGATCCCACAGCCCCTAAAGAGAGAGGTTAATGGGTTGCCAGAGGCAGGAGAGGGCAGGGGTCTGGGCTGGACACTGCCGAGTTGGGGGCAGCAGGGCCAGGACTCCAGGGTTGGCAGCTGCCCCCAGGCCCCTCACTTCACCTAACTCCAAGCACTCACAGTAATGGCCCCCGCGTGCAGCCCTGGAAACTGCAGGGCAAGGAGTGAAGGGATAGGCCTGGCGGTCTGGGCTGGCACGGAGGAGCCAGGGGAAGAGCCAGAGGAAGCGTGCACCCGCTCCTGGCCTAACACCGCTTTCCACAAACTTCTGTCCTCAGCCTTGGTTGCCTTGTCTGTTAAACAGCAATGGTCATCCACCAGCTTCTCCTTCAGGAAGGTGATGGAGTCCGCAGGAGGTCACGAGGCAGCGACAGTTTGGGTCACTAGAACTGACCCCCCGCCAGGTGTGGAAATAGCCATGTACTGGCTGTGCCCATGTGGCGAGTTTGTGGAGGGGCTGGGGGAGAAGCTGTCAGTGACAGTGTCCACGGAATGGGGAGAGCCTGTGGGCGCAGCCAAGGGGAGGCCGTCTGCAACACATGGGGTTGAAGGCAGACTTTCCCAGTCATGTCACCAAGTGGGGCCCTTCACTCCAGGGGCTGGGCGTTGAGGGGTGCAGGGGGTTGCAGAATGTGGCAGGCCTCCGTGGGGCGCACGTTACTGAAGCGAAAGAGACAGCCGAGGAGCTGAGAGGTCTGCAAAGCGTCTCCCACGTGCACGCGGGACTAGAGCGAGCAAACTTGGGGGGCAGAGCGTTTGTGCCTGGAGAGCCCCCCTCAAGTGACTGCACACTGGGGGGGGGTCTCATGGCTGGCAGGGACCCTGGGCACATGGTTGACTTCAGCAAGTGAGGGATACACTAACCCTAAAATATCCTGGGGTGGGGGGGAGTGGAAAAGCTGACAGGACAGGAGGAGACAAGGGGGCCTGGGCAGCGGGACCAGCAGGCTGCTCGCATGCACCCTGGAAAAACCCTGTCAGTGGGGCTGCAAATACCCCAGGGTCTAGGTGTCCCCCCACCCCCAGGCTGGCTCTGTCCTCCTCTCCAGGCCAGAGCGAGAAAAATAACAAAATGAGGAGAAAATAAGCTGTTTGGCTGTGGTGTGAGCAGGAATATCCATACAGAGCTGCCCACCACTCACCCTTACTCACTCTTTCCACACCCAGCGGTGCACCCGGCATGAGACAGACCACCCCCCTGCCCCCTCCCCCTCCCCCGTCTGGGCTAAAAGCAGACGCTGGTGAGCCCAGGTTATAAATATGCCCAGGGAACTGTGGCCAACTCGCTGTCTTGTCATCCCCTGGGAGGGGGAGGGTGGGGCCGCACCCAGGGAGGAGGCCCAGGAGGAAGCGGGGCTTCCAGAGCCTGCTGCCTTCCCCCCTCAAAGGGAAGGCACCGCTGGCACTGCGTTTTTGTTTTTTCTGGACAGTTGCTCGTGGGCCCACAGGTGGGTTCCCCAGTCTTCCCGTGCCTGGGCCGAAGGTTCAGCAGCAAAGAGCCAAGGCCAGGCTGGCGGGGGGCAGCCCGTCTCCTACTCTCTTCCTGCATCATTCAGTCTGGCAAAGCTGAAGATGGAGCCTGCATTCAGCAGGTGGTTCAGCAGGTGCTGAGGCCAGCCAGGCCGCTGCGCACCTGAGAGCTCCCCTGAGCACACCTGCGGCCAGGCTCCCACACACACTGACCTCTTGGCTTTAACTGGGGCCTTATCGGCCTTATCAGGAGGGGTTGAGGGGCTCCAGGCCCCTGGTTTCCCTCTGAGAGGTCGCGGCTCAGCTCGGGCTTGAGAACAGGCCCCTGAACATTCCTAACCGCACCACCTCCCTGATAAATGAGAAGCGCCTTTCTCTACTGGGCCCAATCATCCTCCCGACGGAGGGCCCCTGTGGGGAAGGAAGGGCCAGTCTGTGGGACTCTGGGGAGCATCTGCTCGGGCTGGCACAGCCTCCTGTCTCTCGTCCACTTGCCAAGTGGGTGCCAAGCTGGGCAGGAGGAGGCGGTGCCACCCTGGGAAGCTGCCAGCTCTTCTCCCCTGGGGTCGATCCCTCCCTCTCCCTCCTCCCTATTAATCCTCGGAAGTGAGGGGCTGTCCTGGCTGCCATTGTGGCCCCTCACCCTCCTAGGCTGGCGTCTAATTAACTCCTCCTGCCCCTGTTTTTGTGGGCCCCTTTACCCCACCTTGTCGGCCCCGCCCCTCCGCTCGGCCAGCTTCCCCCCACGGACATTCCAGCCAGGCCGCGCTGGTGTGCCAGGGCAACCCGGGCCTGACTGAGGTCTAATCCCCCAGCCGCCCGGCCAGGCTGGGGGAGCCCCACTCACCTCCCCACTCTTCGGGGGCTTCCCGGCTCTGCTGTGTCGGAGACACACAATTGGGACAAAGACACGGCCCCCAGGGGGCTAACTCAGCCTTCACGCCCAGGTTGTGCGGCATTTGGGGAGTTTAATGAATTGTCCATCATGCCTTTCAGGGCCCGCCCGTCAGGCTGGATTAATCTTCGGAGCCCTGGTGGGGTAGGAGACACTAAGCCTGTATTTATTACTCTCCCATTGTCACTAATTGAGGTAATTATCTGTGACTCTGGCCTGGCCAACAATGCGGCATTCACTCCCCGGACCTCGCTGGGCCCGGCTCCCACTCTCAGCCCTAACCCTCCCTCCTCTCCTCTCCCAAACCTACTGAGGGCTAAGTCAGTCGGCCCCGGAGCATGCTGGGAAAGTGGACAATGTCCCACAATGCTTCACCTTTCAACCAGTGTCTCTCACCTGTGCCACCATGCAGCTGCAATGAGGTTGCCCAAGGTAGGGAAGAAAAGGCAGCCTGTCTGGACACAGGTCCAGCTGACAGACCCCTCAGGCCAGGGAGGAGATGTTGCAGAAGCCTCTGGTTCTCGGCCTCTCCAGCTTCTCATCTTCAGGCAGGTGGCACCAGGGTCTCACCACACCGTTCTGGGAATACACCTACCCATTCCCGAGGTCTCCAGAGTTCTAGGCTCCCGGGTGGCCATAGCCGAGGCCGGGCCAACTCCGAGGAGGTCCCTGAATGTCCCAGGGCTGGCAGAGTGGCTGTGGGTATGATGGGGTGCAGCCGTGAGAGAAAACAGGAAAGGGCCTGTCATCGGGGACTTCCTGAGAAGGGCAAGAGAAACCCGGCCAGGGAGTCACATCTCCAGGTCACAGTATTGGCACAAGAAGGTGGCCAGGTGGCCATCTTAGGCTGAAACTTGGTTTAGGGTGGGGAGCAGTGCCAAAGTGTAGATTTCTTTTGGAGATAGCTTCCCAGATCAAGGCGACTGGCTTCGGGAAACAGGTGTGTGTTTGTGTGTAAAAGAGAAAGACACAAGAGAGGAAGAGTTGGACAAGGACTCATTGGTGAGGTCCCTGAGCACAGACCGTGGCTCTGTCACTTGTTAATCCAGAAAGCTGTTGCTGTCCCTGAGCGTAGTGGGAACCACCAAGTGAAAGGATGAATATGAGGCCTGTGCGTGGAACCACCAAGTGAAAGGATGAATATGAGGCCTGTGCGTGCACTGGGGCTGGAGTCTGTTCGTTCTGCTTTTAGAATAGCTGTGCTGGGCTCTTCTTCTATCTCAGGAGTGGTGGGAAGGGAATGTCTGGCCCATGCACGCGCTGTTCTTGAATGGGCAGGCGCTTCACCAGCTGCAAACGGTCAGTTTCTCTGCAGCACTCAGCGCTAGTTGGAACAGCGCCACCTTGTGGCGTCTCCTGGGAGAGCTCCGAGGGACACCCCAACCGGGAAAACAAGGTCAAAGCGGCGTGGTGTCACACCAGGCAGAAGCCACCCCTCCTCTTATATATATCTGATGCTCAATTGCCAATTTCTGTGGCACTATTTTGTCGTCTCTTCCTTCTGGGAGGATTCGCTGAGATCCTGATCCAGGGCAAACTTGTAGAGGATACAGAGCTAAATCAAAGGCACTACCCTGGAGTCACACATGGTCCAGAGGTAACATGAGGAACATAGGTTATAACCAAGCAGCAGAAGAAAAAATTGATAGATATTAAGGAAGAAAAAACCCTCTGTCCCTCACCCCTCCCTCAGTTCCTCTGACTAAAGCTCAAAAGAGGTGTGGTCCTTGCTTTCCAGAGCTCTGGGGTGTCCTTCCACCATCCCATCCTCTTGCACCTCTGCATTTTCTAGCAGCGGCTCCTCATGAGAGCTATGGGCTGTCCCCCCTCTCTGCCTTTGCCCAGTCTGGAATGCACCTCTTCCCTCGTCCCACTGCCGAAAACCATCTCAAATCGCCTTCCTCCATGAAGGCTCCTGGAGTTTTCTTTGTAAAGTGGACTTGCTCGTTTGAGCTCCTTCTCAGTCAGATTCACAGACCACACAGACCAGACCTCCCGTGGGCGGTCATCTGTGTATGGCACCCATCATGATGCGAGGCTTCCAGCCCCCTGAAGACACAGCTCTGTGTTCTGCTCATGCTGGCCCTCCTTGAAGAACTGACCCAGACACATTATATGCCCTCATTAAGTGAAGGTGGGTGGCTGGATGAGCAAGTGGATGAATGGATAGACGGAGACATGGACAGATGGATGACAGACGGTTTGGTGGGTGGATGGACACTTATTGACTGGAATATATGTATCGATGGATGGAAGGACACGTGGCTATGTGGATGGGTGAACAAAAGGATGGACGTACGGATGGGTGGATGGAGGAAGAATCTATAGGCGGATAGAAGGGTAGACAATCTCTTCTCTAGAATGATTCACAAAAGGCTGCGTAATACCAGGGATTTATATAAATATTTTATATAAATATATATATTATATATATATACATACATACATACATACATACATATATATATATAAGGGAGCCCACTCCCTGCAAGACGTGCAGAGTTGGGGACAGCATCCTTCCTTCACTAGTAGCACCTGCCACAGATTTCTCAGAGGTCTGGGTATATTCCCACTCCCCAGAAGTCAGCGTATGGGAGCTGTCCCTTCCTTCATGATCCCCGCCCTGGCCCACAGGGAAGGGTCCACAAACATATCACATTGTACAGCCTGCACTGTAATGACTGTGGATTTCCTCTTCCACATCCTCTTCCCTATCTCCTTTACACCCTAGATTGTGAGCTCCTGAAAGATAGTTCCCCTGTCTGAGCCTGGTGTGCCCAGGGCCTGGCACGCTTATTAGTAGGTGAACGAAAGGACGGCTGAGGAAATGCTGATTCTTCTCATAGGCACGCTCTCCACACTCCCTGGAGGCCCGTGTTTGGCCCTCTCTTGGGGTCTCCTCTACACGCAGTCACACTAGCACCCCGATCCTGAATCCCCAAAAACTCAGAATCATGGTCTGTTCTTCATTTCACAAATGATCGTGGCTGATCTAGAGAAGTCTTGTGGCTCTAAAAGGAAAGAGGGCTCCTTGCTTCTTCCTTAAAGCCACATTAGCTGGGCCCCAGGTGGGACAGATGAAAGGCAGGTGGGAAGAACCTGGCCGTGGAGAGGGTAGTCGGGTGTTTTGCTCCTTGAAGGCTGCTGCCCCAGCCTGACCAGAGGTTGTGGCCTCTGTCTTGAGGCTGACTGCAGACAGACGCAGCAGCCAGATTTAGAAGTCATTTTCACAGCAGGGAGTCTCCAGCTTCCCACCCACAAGGTCCTGCCGGGCCAGTCTGAGATATGGCTCCCCAGGAGCAGTCCCAGACCTGCATGGACTCCCCCTTTCTCCTTAGATCTGTAGCAGCTGGTGCTGACTCCACCCTTAAGCAAAGATGGAGAAGTCTTGTGGGGAGGTTTGCTGCACTGACACCCTAAACATCCCAGTGATCCATTCAGGGAGCTGTTTCTTTCACCCAGGGATCCTGCTGGTCCCGGCTTCTGCTGCCTGTTCCTTCTCTTCCCCTACCTCTACTCCATTCTCCTATTCCTAGACCCCCAACACTAAAGAAATAGTCCTAGGGAGAGCCCATCAAAGCTTGTGAACCTCTCTGTCACTTATTACATACCAGGCATTGTTCTAAGCACCTCACACATTGACTCATTTAATCCTCCCAACAAGCCTGTGGCAAAGCACTATTAATAACCATGCTTGCACCCCAAGGCACAGGGAGGTTCAATAACTTGCCCAAGGTTAGTATGAGGTAGTGGCAAGACCGCAAACCCAGGCTGCCAGACCCCATAGCCCACGTGCTAAACACAACAGCAAAGATGTGTTTGCAGCTCTTAGTGGCCTGTGGAAGAGCCACGTCCAGTGGCCAGTCATCCAAGTGCAGTGGCTCCTCTTCTGTACCACCACAGCTCTGGAGCCCCTGGTCTGTAGCAAATTCCAGGCGGAAGTGCCGCCCTGGCCCTCTTCCTCTCCCTCCTGTCCTCTTCTCAAACCCAGAGATCTAACACACTTCTCAGCAGGCCTAGGCTGGCCTCAACTCGGCCCTTATCTTCCACTACTTCCCTGACTGGACTCTCCAGTCAGTCATTTAATAAGACCCTTAACACTTGGGGTCCCCACATCAGTGCCTCCGTTTTTTTGCTGTTTCCAGTCCTCGGAATCCCTTTCCCCAAATTCCTGCTCAGCTGTCCTCTTCCACAGAGGCTTCCTGATGTCATAAAATCCATGCCAACCCCCTTGTTTGACTCTGTGCTACTTAACACTCACTGCTCTGCTCCCTCCTGCCATTTACATCTTTTTTAAACGTTGTTAGCACTATCATTTTCGTGTGTTTCCATCTTCACCCTGACTCAGTCTTTCCTGGAGCCCAGACCGGGTGTCCGGCACCTCTCAGGTGCTCCAGACTCAGGTGCTTGCTGTTAGAGTGGGTGGTAGTGAGGATTGTAGGTGGAGGGGAAGCGGACTTCAGGCACCTCTGGTCTCTACCCAAGGTGACACCCCAACTTCTTACATCCTCCAGTGAGAGTTTGGGCTCCAGGCAGTCCTGGGTGGATCTTACTGGGTGTCCCTGAATAGTGGTTTCGCCTCAGTTTCAGTTTCCAAAGAGGAGCCAGGTCAGACTACTGGATACAGTCCTAAACACACCAGGGTCCCCCACCTTTGCTGTTCCCTCTGCTTGGAATCCCTTTCCCCAAACTCCTGCTCAGCTGTCCTCGTCCTCAGAGGCTTCCTGATGTCATAAAATCCATGCCAACCCCCTTGTTTGACTCTGTGCTACTCAACACTCCACTGAACCAAAAGCCGGTCCGCCCAACTTAGGGTCCGGCTGCAGGGAGAGGGGTGCGGGGAGGGCTCCTGGGAGCCCTTTCCTTCCCTGTCTCTGGGCTGGGTGGAGAGTGACCTCGAGATAATTGGAGACCGAAACCATAAGTGGTTTGAGAACAGGGACTGGGGATCTGAAGGCTAAGAGGGAGGTGGAGTTGGCGGGACTCCGTGGGGGTGGGCGCAGAGGCGGGGCGGAGCGACAGCGTCTGGGCGAAGCCCCCGCGCCTGCCCGAGTCGGGTGGCTAAATTTACCCAGGCTGACTCAGTCCTTGACCGGAATGGGGGCGTGGGGGAGTGCACCCGGGCAGTGGGAAGAGCCAGCCTGGGTGGGGTGGGGTGGGGGACAAAGAAGGGAGAGTCCCGAAGGGGTGGGGGGGAGGCGCGGGGGAGACAGGGTGCCCCTGGAGTTGCCATCAAAGGAAGGAGTCGCCCCCCACCCCATCCCACACCTAGCGGAAGGAGAGGAGGAGCCCTATGGGCACACCGTGGGCAATGGGCCGGTGAAAGGAAGAAAAGGCAAGGTTGGACAAAGGGGAGCGTAGGTTTATTGAGCGCCTGCTGCGTGCTAGGCGCTTTACATAGATTATCGCGTGAAATCCTCACAACAACCCTGCGAGGTAGGTGTTTATAAACCCCCATTTGACAGATGAGGAAACTGAGGCTCAGGGAGGTGAAGTGATTTGACCAAGTTCACAGAAGAGAGCAGAGACAGGAGAGATGTCCAAGATCCGAGAAGAAAAAATTTCAGTGTCTGGGTCCCACGCCGGTTGGGGTGGATGGGCAGGAAAAGGGACTGGCGCGAGCCAGAGGCTCGAAAGGCCAGGAGCCTGCTCCCTGCTGCGCTAGGTTGGCTCCCACCGGGCGGGAACCCGCGCTCGCGGCAACTAGGGATCAGTCGATTAACTGGCAGATCTGCTGCGGGTGCTGGGCGGGAGGAGAGTGGGAACTCTGGGGTGAACTACCGGGGAAATCGCGACCTGCGCGCCCCCTAGTGGCCACAGAGAGTATCACACGCCCCCCACCTACAGATCTTGGGGTAATCAACCTCCTGCCTTCCCTTGACAGGTTTCTGGAAGAAGCAGAAATATTAAAAATTTCTCAGGTTTTTTTTTTCAGATGGGCGATACCACCTGGGGGGAGGAAATCGTGGTAAAGATTCAGAGCATCACTACAGAACACGGGAGCAGGAGAAGGGGGAGGCCTGAAAAGGTCCCAAGCTGGTTCATTGGTTGCCTTCCCTCTGCAGCTGGGACGCGACGGCCTGGGACAGTGACAAGGCCCTATCCTGCCCTGCCTTGGCCTTCACCTAAACCGGAGACTGGGGTAGGGGCCCTGGCCCGCTCATTCAGGCCTGCAAGCTCTGAACCACCTCTAGAGTTGAGAATGAGTGTGCCAGTGAGGCCACCCAGGGACAATGTTCAGAGCCTGTCTGATCCCTAACTCTCTTTCCCGGCTTTTGGAGGGGAGGATGAGTTAGAAGTCTCCCCCACAAAGTCCCAGATGTCAAGAACGCACCTTGTAACTAACACCCTCGTTTTCCAGGTGAGGATGCCTGCAGAGGAAGTGACTTGCCAAGCCAGGGTCGGGCTGGGGTGGGAGCCCGAGGCTGCGGGGCAGTCAGCCCGCCTCCTGCTGGCTTGCTGTTTGCCTCTCACCCCTGCCTCTTCTGCCAAGAGCCTGTCACCTGGTCACGTTAATCCCAAGATTCTCCATTGCTTTCTATCTCCTGAGCTGAGGTTTCTGTCGATGGCTATACCATTCCCACTGCCCCACGCCCCCGCCCTGGCCTCTCTGCTCACCTGCCCACCTGGCCCCTGCTGAAGACCCTGCGGATGTGATCTGAGCGTCTGCTGCTCGCCCTCACCTCTCCTCTCCTTCCCTTCGGGCGGCTCCTGCTTCCTGTGGGGACAGGTCTGGGTCAGGGGCACAAGGAAGTCTCAAAGGAAGGGAGGCCCGAAGATGGGTCGGTTAGGAGCATAAATACAGGAAAGGGCCTCTCATTGCCACTCTCTACTTCGCCGTGGGGTCCCCTTGGCGTCCCTCGGCCTCAAAAGGGCCTCGTCGGTTTGGCCGGTGACGCCTAGAATCTCCCGGCTGCCGTCGCTCAGCCCCGCGATCTTCCCGCCGTCCCCGGGCTGGGTGGAGTTCCCAGCCCCGGGCAGGGTCCGCTCGTTCCGCCAGGAGGCGCCTGAGGCTTCAGTGTCGCTTCCATCCGAAGAGCCGCTGTGGGCGCTGAGCTCCGCAGCCTCGTCGGAGTCCGAGTCCGGGGCGGTGTGGCGGCGGATGCGGGACACCGCCTCCCGCAGGGCGCCGGCGTAGGGCGCGGGGG
>NW_004567135.1:7921352-7923095 GCF_000260355.1 Condylura cristata | reverse complement strand
CGGCGCGCCGCCTTCCCGCGCGCCGCGGTTTGGGGGCCGGCGCCCTCTCCGCCGTCCAGGGGCTCTCTCCAGCCGGTGCCTCCGGGAGCCCAGGGCCTGGGGAGGGTCTGGCTATGCTGCGGTGGCTGCTTTTTGATGGCGGGCGTCCAGCACTTGGGGAGCCAGTTCTGTTCTCCACCTTCTTTGCCTTCCCCGGAGCCCTTGAGGCGCGGCCTGGACCTCGGGGCCGGGCGTGGGCGGCCGGGGGTCGCAGTTGCAACCCCCGCAGGCGTCGTCTCCGAGACGGGGCTCCCCGCGGCTTTGGCCTGGGGGTGGCCGTCGCTGCCACTGTTCATGCCCGCAGCGGCCAGCGCCAGGCTTTTCTCCGCTGCTCCCTTGCCAGCTTCAAGCTTTGACCTAACTGTTCCACAGCCTGCGGATCCCCCCAAAAGGCCCCGCCCCTGCCGAAGGCCCCAAGCCCCGAGGACGTCGCGGTAGATTCGAGGATCCAGCCTCTTCTTCGTGCACCCTCCCTCTGTCCTGGCCGGAGTCAGAGCCGGAGCTGACGCGGAGGGCGCCTGGGAGGGCGCGGGGCCTCGCTTAGTCCCCAAAGTCCGGTGCGGGCCGTCGTAAGAAGGTGGAGCCACGTAGGGCGGCGGCCGGTCCCAACGGCGACGCGGGGCCATCCCGGCAGCGCCTCTCAGCAGCAGGTGAGCTTCGTAGCTGGGGGGCCCTGCCCGCCGACCTCCCCAGGGCCCCGCCCACGCCGCCCCTGGGTCGCCCTGCGGCTGCGCGGACGGACGGGTGGGTCGCCCTACCAGCCCCAGGCGCTGGGGCCGGGAGAGCGCCGAGAGTCCTGCAGCGTGGGCCACCCGAGGGCCGTGCCGGGGCTCTGGGCCGGCCCAACCCGGGGGGCTCCTTCGGGCCCCACCAGCCTTGCGCCTCTTTCTCTCCGTCTCTTTGGCCTCCCGCTCCTGCGATGCCGCTTTCCTTTTCTCTTGTTCCCGGACTCGGGCCTCGGCCGGGGGCCCCACCCGCCAGTTGGTGGCCTCCTGCAGCACCCTGGAGGCCCAGGACCGGCGGGGCGGCGGCTCAGGGGATCCCGGGTGCGGCCCACACCTGGGACAACGAGCAAGAACCCAGGTGAGCAGCTGGTGAGGGAAGGGAGCAGAGGTCCGGGTTGCTGGGAGCTCTGGAGACCACCTAGGACTCCGCGTGGAGGGATCTGTGTGAGTGTGCGGGCGCGAGTGCACGTGCGGGTGTGGTGGGGCTGAGGTCGAGGCTGGACTCCTCGCCATCTCTCCACGCGCACCTCAACAGCGCCCGCCCCACCTGACCTCCTGCCCTTTCTCACGCCCCCTCCAGTCCCCCAAAACGAACGTTGAGTCTGGGCTGTTCGGTGTAAGGATGGGGAGGGGTGTGGGAAAGAGAAGGGGGACCAGCAGCGTTGGCTGATGCCTGCGGGGAGGTCCGGACCCCCCTCCCCCCTCCCCTCGCCCCTGTCACTCACGTGCGGCTCTGGGTCCCGCGGGCCCAGTGGCTGGTCTGCAAGTCCATGGGCTGTCGAGGAGAGACACGGCGACTATAATGACAGGAAATAGTCTTCACTTCGATCACCAGCAGCTTGGACTTCTGCACCCAGAGGCAGCTGCCAGACTCCTCATCCTGGAACTCCCGGGGGCTGTCGGGCCCCTCGGAGAATAGCTGGCCATCCAGCATCCTGCCCCACCCCACCCCGGCCCCCCTACACAGCTTCAAGTAGCC
>NW_004567135.1:7867038-7921252 GCF_000260355.1 Condylura cristata | reverse complement strand
CCCAGTAACTGGGGACTATATATACCCAGGCACACGTGTGTGCCTGTGTGTGTGTGTGTGCGTGCGCATGTGACACGGAGCGGGATGGCTCCGCGTTGCTCCCTCCCCCATGGACAAGCCTCCCCCCCCAACTAGGCGCCCCTTCCCACAGTGCTTTTCCCCCCAGCTGATGGGAAGTGCAGGACTTATTATTCTTAACAAACTGACAGTGCCCCCACCGCCACCCCCACTTTCTTCAGCCTTCTTGCAGTTTAACCCTTTACGCTCCTGCTTGTCAGGGTGCCTTACCACCAGGGTTCTGCCCCAGACTTCCTGCCTCGGACTTCAGTTTCTCTGATAAAGAGGTGATGGGAATGGAACTCAAGGTCTCTGCCTGCCACTCTGCTGGTTTCCATGGGGTTGGGGTGCAGGAGGGGCTGGTCCAGGCAGGGGGGCTATTTTTAGCGGCAAGGCAGTTCGGGTGCAGAGAGATGAGTAACCAGCTTCCATGTAGGGAGGGAGGAGGCGGTGGCTTTCTCTGCTTTTGTGTGACTCTAGGGGAAAGCTACCTCCTCCAAGCTCAAAAAGAGTGACCCTCACACCCTGTCTTGACCACAGAAGCTGCCCCACCAACTGCCATTCTAGGTTTTTGTCCTTGGGTAAGTATGGACTGCTCTCCTAGCAGCAGGTTTGCTTCCCCAACCCAGAAGCCAGGATTTGGCTTTTGTGTGCCCACAGTTCTGCTCAGCCTTTTAGAGCACAGACCGTGCTTACGTGCTTGCAACCTTCCTGAGGTGAGGAGGAGTGGGGTTTCTTTGCCAAAATCAATTCCCTAGCAACTGAACTAGTAAGCAGTCCCCATTTGTCTGTAGAGCTCTCCACCGTATACCAAGGCCTGGGTCACTCAACACCCCAGGGTTGCTGTGGGGTAGAGACTGACATACTAACAACTAAAGCAGTGGTGCTCAAGATGCTCACCTTTCAGACTAGGAGTGTTCTGTCCTGGGGGGTGTTGCTTACATCCACATAATTCTCTCTTCCTAAGCCTATACCAGGTGTCCCCTGATTCACCATGGTAATGTTAGTGGCAGCACAGCCCACGCCAACCCTTCCAAGCAGAGACTTAGCAACCATGCCTGGCAACCATGGCAGCCGCTCCAGTGGAGGGGCGGGGGGTGTGTGTGTGTGTGTGTGTGTGTGTGTGTGTGAGATGGGGGAAGAGTGTATGGTGATGGTTCTGGAGGAAGAAGGGATAATTCGCCCCTGAGTGGAATATGTAAGAACACAAGGCTACGAGGGTCCTAAATCCTGCCCCTTATCTTTCTGGTTGGGGGATGGGAAAGCAAGAAATCGCAATTTGGTCTAATGAAGTACATGCTATGCTTTGGTACAGGCATGGGGCGAGGAGGGTTGTTGTGGGGTAGAAACTGACATACTAACAACCAAAGCAACAAAACCCAGGCCCTCTGCCCCCTAACACATGACCGTCAGCCAGAGCGCAGACATTCCCTACCCATCCGCTCACCTCCCACCGCTGTCCACCTACCCGCTGCACTGAGGTCTCCTGAAGTCCTTCTTTCCGCCCCAGGTCTCAGCAGAGCCCTAAGGCTTTTTAAAGTCCTGCCTTCTCCCTATACAAACCCACCTTCAGGATGGAATGTGACATAAGGAGACATCTGTCCTTTCCGCCGTGCACTCACCCCCACATACACAAACATGCTCCAATAACTTGGAAACCTCCTCCCTCAAGTCTGGGAATGTGCTGAGAGAGCTCTGAAGAGGTGCACACACAAGTGGGGGCTTCTTTAAAGCCAAGCAGCAGTACGGAAAGCTGAACTCTGATGAGTGCCTTAGTGTTTCCGGAGGCCACCAGGAAGCCTGGTTTGGACGCCTGGGTATGGTGTGGCTAGATGCCGGGGCCCTTGGCACTGCGCAGGCTGGGGCAAGAAGTCACTCTGAAACGGCTTCCCGTCTCAGGTAGACATGGTGCCACCCTACGAAGCACTGGTGAGATGGTACCAGAATTCGGCTTATGCCCAACAGCCTGGCAGTCCTGTGGTGTTTGGTGCCAGATCCTGTCTTGAGTCACAGGGTCAGCACAGGGTAAGGTCTGAGGGCCGACCCAGCTCAGTAACAGTCCAATCTTTTCTACAAAGAGGCGATGGCGGCAGGTCGCCTGCCTACAGGAGATCCTCCGTCTGTCTACTCTCCAGAGAACTAATACTCTGTGGCATTCTCTTGAGCTCCAGCTGCGGTCAGGCAGAGGGGAAAGTGAGCTAGTGAGAATTGCAGGGAATAGAGTAAGAAACACTCATGAACAGGGAATTAGAAAGGCAGCAATTCTGGGGCGACGAGGGAGCATGAGCTGTGCAGCCAGCCTATTTGGGGTCAATCCAAGCTCTCCTTTACATTAGTCTCTGTGCCTCAACTTGTAAATAACCCTATAAAACTGGGGTACCTGGGCTTCCCTGGTGGTGCAGAGGGTTAAAGCACAACACTATGAAGCTATTTGTAGCCACTGCAGAAGGAGTTCCATTTCTGACCAGGGAGCTGACCACATGGCGCGGCAGACCTCTCCTGACCCGCCCGCTGCTCCCCTCGGCAGTGTATCACTCCATCTGCCTGTTCTGCTCCCCACTCTGTCTCTGGTGGGTCCTCTCATTCCCCACACCTCTGGCCTGTAACCTAGTTCTCACATGCGTAAAAAAAGAAATCTTTAAGGAAAACAAAAACTGGAATATCTACTCTTGTTCTGAAGATTAAATGAATTCAACATTAATCATCATTAAATTAGCAATCAGTATTTAATTAATACTAAGTGAATATACATAAAACACAGAATGGTGCCCATGGCTTCAGGTGTGCATAGATCGTGTCCTATTCTAGACAAGTGTTGCTATGAATGTTGAGTTGAAGAAGCCCTATGAAGCAGGAAAGGTTAGAGCGGTAGTGTCTCTCAACTACAAAAACCAAACATTGCAATACCATGAAGAGGTTCCGGTCACTTTAATTAGGTTTACCATAAAAAGCACTAACCTCAGCTAGCCACGCTGCCCTCCTCCACCTAAGCCAAACACCCCTTCAAATGCCTGCAGCACCGGAACCCAAAGGTCCTCCTCCCGACATCCTCCCCACTTCCCATTATGGGAAGAAATGTCACTAAGTGGACTCGGCCTCCTCCATACAGCATGACAGAACAAATAAAAATATCTTTTAGAGTCGTTTGTTGTGCTGTATTATCTTAGGGCACAGTCAAGGGCACAGACAGAGGTAAGGCGGGGTGAGGTTTGGGGATCTCTTAGAGATCAGATTTGCCTGAGGGGGGAAGAGCCCATCATTTACCCAGAAAGGGGGTGATGTCTATGAGGACAGGGGCTAGAATGGCCTAGACTGCGGCGGTTTTTTCACGGTGTGTGGGGGTTAAGGACAGCTGCAAACACATTCTCCTTCCTCCCCACTCTTTCCCCGGCTCCCAGATAGGACAGGTGGCTCCCGCGCAGAGAACAGTCACAACTCTCTCAAGGTTTCATCTGTGGTTCCAGAGCTTTGGGCAGGTGCTACCTGGCCCTTCCCCGGCTCAGGGCTTCTTCTCGCCTCCCGTGAGCACCAGGGCCTGTAGGATATCAGACAGTGACACAATCCCCTTGACCACATCATTCTCATCCACCACTACAAGTCGGTGTACCTGGCACAGATCAACAAGGGAGGAAGATAATGTTTAGTGCAAACCTTAGTGGCTCCTTGCCTCCTCACCGAACCCCATACTTAAGGCTGCTCCCCCCAGCTTGTTTTGGGTGACTAGACCCCGTACCTCTGCTTCCACTAGCCTGTTGATGATGGTCTCCAGCGTCTCATGCAGGTAGCACTTGAGGACACCCTCAAAGTAATGTGATCGGTGTTGCAGGGCTTTGGTCACAGAGACATCTAGGTTGTTGTAGGTCTTTTCTGCAGCCAGATTCTGGGGAGGGAGAGACAGATGCTTGCAGGGATGCAGGAAGCCGGCCCCCACACAACTTCACCAGAGGCATTCAGGGCAGTTATTAGCCAAGCTCACAAGCCACAAGCAACTCATTCAATTCCTTTTCAAAAAGGACTTGAAAGCTTGGAAGCTTCTAAAACCCTCAGGTCCACCAAGACACTCTTCCCTCTCCACATCCAACCCCAGCCCTTTCCCTACCTCCCAGCCCCTTCACAATCACTCACGATAACATCAAACTTGGAGTAGATGTCCACCACACGCCCTAGGGGGACAGAGGTAGTTCAGCAAGGAGGATCTGGCATCCAAGGCTCCCCAGTCCATAGGCTCACCCTCCAGATTGAGGGGATAGATTTCCCCAGAGACCCTCTGAATCTCCTTGGAGACTTCCCTCTCCTGCCCAGTATCTCACCTTTCTCATCTACCACTGGTAGGGCTGAGACCCGGTGCTGTACAAAGATGCCCAAAGCCACGTAGACTGGGGTGGTCGTGCGGACCATAGCAATATTGGCATAGGTGCCAATCTGTAGCTCTTGCAGAGACTGAGACATGAATTCTGGCTTGGGGAACTCAGTGATCTAAGGAAAGAGCCATCAGCTTTATTTTTAAGGCTCCCCCAAATCACTCTTGAATACCCCTCTAACCCAGGATAAAAGAAGTAAAAGCTGGCCAAGGGGCACTTACAAACAATTTGAGGAACTTGAGAATGCGCTTATGGGTGAGGATATACAAGGTGTTGCCTGATTCCGGGTCAATAACTGGCAGCCTGTGGATCTTGTTTCGAATTAACGAAGAGACAGCATCAAATAAGCTGTGGGAAGGTGGGGGCAGTAAGTTCCATAGTGCTGGGGCTAAGGACGGTTAAATAGCTCTCTAGATTATGTTCAGAAACAGGGAAAACTGAAGGTTGAACGAAGGGGGCAGATGTCAGAAGTGAACTAAACAGTGAGAGTGAGAGAGCGTTTGAGAAGAGAATTTACTCTTCTACCCCTGATCTTTTGGTGTCTATAGCTGTAGTTATGCTCATAGGCGCTTTCCCTTCTAGAAAAATGAGTAGCTAGAACTCACCTGGCATTAGGAGAAATGCAGACAAGTGGTTTAAAGGAGTCCTGCAGATACACCTCTGAAAAGAAAAGAGAGGCTCATGAACGACCACTGCTGAAAATAGTTCCCCAGGAATACTCCATCTCTTTTTCCATTCACAGCCCCTAATTCTCAGCGCACCTCTCCAAGTTTCTATCTTGTGTTCTTCCAACTCATAGATCTGTACCTGGAAGCAGAAGCAACAAAATTTAAGCCCTGCTATTCCTGCTCCGTGAACCGCCCCCTTCCCTCCCCGTGTGGCTTGCTCAAGGGAAAGGAAGAGAATGAGCAACTTTGGACCGAGGCGGTGCTTTTGGTCGCTGGGCTAAGATTCCTTACCAAGGCTGACTTATAGTAGCGGTGCAGGATATTGATGAAATCAGTGATGGTCAGCATGCCTGGAGGCCAAGACAGAGAGTCTTCAGCACTGCTCAAAGCTTCTCTCCCTAACCAGCACGCGACGCTAATAATATTATGTTCCAAAACTTTTGCTTACCCACAAAACTTTGCTTCTTACTATCCCACAAAGGGGCAGCTCGTACACCATTAGTAACTAGAGCAAAGAAAGCCTTCTTCACCTATAGCCAAAAGAGTAATAAATGCACAGTTGGGAGGACTTGAAAAGGTCAGGACTGGGTGTGCTAGGGAAAGACAATAGGATGAGAGATTTGAGCCGCAGGCTCTCAGGAAGGGAGAAGGGAGAGGAAGAGTTCACCTACCTGCAGGGAAGTATCAAATACAACCAATTTGGAACTTGTGGGTATCAGGTCGTAGCAGCGATGAGATTTCATGAAGGACGTATACACGCTGTTGTTGGATTCTGGGGTCTCTGCATAGGGTGAGATAGTTAGTAGCATCCTTCCATGTAACTACTCACAACCACAAGAACACAAAATAAAAGTGCTGTAGAGCTGCTCAAATAGTTAAGAGCAAACATTTAAGAATAGGGCCCCCTATGCTGTTTTATTTTTGTCCCAGCCGAATCTGGATAACCTGCTTCGAAGCCATTTCATCCACCCTGGTTTCCAGGTTGGACTGTATCTACTGGCTCTATAGGCCAAAGATGGCGTTAAGGCAAAACCTGTAATTTCCTCTTCATCCTGTTCTAGTCTTACGTATATTCTCATCTCTCGTTCAAGTTTTTCTTTTCATACAATCCAGTATATTTTCACTTGTTCTCTTTTTCCAACTAAGATGTAGTTGTTTCTTAAATTCTGAGACCCAAAGATCTGAGTTATAGTCCAAGATGACTAGGTTGGGGCCTAGCGCTAATAAACCTGGCCCTGATGACCCTGAGAGTCCATCTTGGGATGGCCTCGTGAATCAGATATCATTCCACATACTCTATTTTTTTTTAAGGAAGCTTTTTAAAAAAAATTTGTTTAACATTTATTTTTGCATAGAAGAACTGGGGTGAAGGCCAGAGGTGGGGGATGTTGTCTCTGTCGCCAGAGACAGAGTAGGGAGCAGCAGGCGACAGGAAAGATCTGCTGCACCTATGTGGGTTAGCTCCCTGGCTGAGGATCAAACTCAGGGCAAAGGGGTGATTCACAGCACTGAGGTTTAACCCCTGGGCCACCAGGGAGGCCTGCATTCTACATACTCCAGACAAATGGAAGACTATGGCTGTGTTACCTCTTCATTCCTGATTTTAACTGCTTGCTCTAAACTGGAAAAGTAGCCCCCTTCCCCAATTAATAGCCTGAATGTAGTACATACTATGTGTACTGAAAAAAATCACAAGATTTAATCCTTACAACAAATCTGCATGGTAAATACTATCCACATTTTTTCATGAAAACAGGTGGAAAGCAGTTATAAATAAACTGCTCAAGGCCACTACCATCAATATGACAACAGACTCACAGATCTATTTGATTCTGAAGTTCCTGCTCTTTAATCAGTTGTTTTAGTTTTTTATTTACCAAAGTATAACCAAGGTTAGTTACACAGTTTAAAAAGTCAAACAGTTCTACAAATATTGTTTTAAAAAACTAAAATCCCTGACACCTACCTCCTTGTACTACCCCTAACCAGAGATAAGTCCCTTTTAACTAATTATTTTGGTACTTATTTTTAAATCTATAAATAAACACGTTTATATTGCTGCTCTTTTATTTTTTTCACTTTGGGCATTATCTATTACCATATAAGAAAACTGACAGTTTTTAATGCTCTTTCCTACCAGTACTCCACAAACATGACCCTCCCATTGCCTCTACCCACTCTTCTAGAAGTTCAACTATAATGTTGGTCACATCTTTATTTAAGTAACTTTGACTAAATATTCATTATTCAAAGCTAAGCCAAACAATAAACTCTTATTTTTTCTTTCTTCCAAAACTTTTTCCTAGAGAAGTCTTATCTTTTTATTTGCTTAATTTTATATGCATTGATATGTATAATTAATTCAACCCCCAAACTCTTAACTGTTCAAATCTCCTTTTAAGATGTTCAGGTGCATTAACTTACCAATTTAGACTACCAAAGGAGTCTCCTCTGGAGCCTCTGACCTGCTCAAATCTGGGCTGGCCTGCCTGTGAGCACTGTTGTCCTCCTGACAGCTTTCTTTGGTCACTACCCAGGAAGTCCATTCATATCTCCAGTACTGACATTCCTGTGTTCCATAGCCCATGTTTTCATTTTTTTTGGCCAACCCCCATGTTTTGCTGGAGCAAAAAAGCTTCTAGCAGATTCCTAAGAAACAGTGCATGAAAGGAAAATTTTTTGAGAACTTGGGTCTGCAGGTACTTTTATTTTACCTTTATCCTTGATTTATAATTTGGCTAGCTCTAAAATTCTAGGTTACTATTTATTTTCCTGCAGAATATTAAAGATATTGCTCTATTGTCATTTAGCTTGGGTGTGACTGAGGATCTGAGGCAATTCTGATCCTTGGTTATTTTCTCTGGGAACACAGCATCATCTGTTTCCAATGTTCTGAAATATGATGATAGTGTCAGTTTCATCCACTGTGCAAAATAGTCACAAGTCCTTTCACAAGGGAAAGTAATATCTCTCAGGAAATGTTCTTGAATTGTTTCCTTCATTATTCCTTCCCCTCTGTGTTGTCACTTATCTCTAGCTGTAACTCCTATTATTTTGATACTGGACTTCCTTGGCTGCTCCTTTGTTTTTGTTTTAAAAATGTCTTTTTGGTCCTACTTTCCATTTCTTTGATTTTTAATTCTATTTTCTGGGAGACTTTCTCTACTTATTTTAAACTATTTACTCTTTGTACTTTCAATTCTAAGAGCTCCTTTTTGCTTTTTTTCTAAAATTCCCTTTTTAAAAATTGTATCCTATACTTGTTTCATGGTGAAAATATGTTCTTCCGAGTATAAAATGTTAACTTTAAAAATTTGTTCTTTATGCATTAGCTTTTCCTCTCCAGTGCTTTTTTATTCTGTTTCTTTTTGTATGTGCATGTGGCAATACAGTTTAGATCACTTTTTTTCATATTAGAGATTTTCTTTAAATGTCTGGTAATCCATGATTTAAAGGTGATTCAAAACATATTTAAGAATGGAATCTTTAAAGCTGATCAGAACCTCTGAGTATGTGAATAAACCTTGTTGCCTGTCATTTAGAATGGGACAGCAGTATACAGGCTTTCCCCTCCAGGGCATTCTGCAGAAAATTCAGTTTTGCTCTGGAAGGTTAAAGTCTTGCCTGTCACAATTCTGGAAACTGAATGGGGAGGAAATGGGATCTCAGCATCCAGTTCAGTTTGCTTCTTACTACCGTTTCTAGTACATACCTCAGCCCTCAAACAGTTCTAAGGCCTTTCCAAGATCTCCATTCTTGCCAAAGTTGGGAGGCAGAGTTGCCCAGCTGCACTCAGTGAAATAAGGAGTCTTGAGACCTGACTGCTTTTCAGGCCATCAATGCTTCTTGGCTTTCCCTCCTGCCAGCATAAAGTTTATTCTTTTCAGGTCTGCTGGGTCATTTACCACTCCTCTGTCTGCTTTCCAGCTTCCAAAACTCCACTGCTATCATCTCTTCTCATTCTCTCTATTCTGGTGGGTTTGTAACTTTTTAAATTCTTTATGGTAGTTTTAGTGGTTTTTTGGTGAAGGAATGAAAGTAGATGTGTATTCAGTACATCAACTTTACCTGGAAACCTAGCATTGGTTTTCAAACAATGTAAACTCACAGACTCCTAAGAACTTGTTTTTTGATTTCAATTGAAGTCATGCTACATTAATAGTTAAAACTATTATTTCAGGCCTCTAAGTAGGACTATAGATATAGTCCTATATGTTTATGTATTTTGTCCTATATATATATTAGAATTGGCTTTCCCAGTACTTTAAAAATAATTCGAATCATTTAAACTTTTTTTTTTAAGATTTATTTATTTGTACATACAGAACTGGGGTACAGGCCAGAGGCTCAGGGGCGGTGAGAGGCTTCACCAGAGACTGAGTGGGGAGCAGAACAGGCAGATGGACGAAGTACACTGTTGAGGGGAGCAGCGGGCGGGTCAGGAGAGGTCTGCCATGCCATGTGGTCACTTCCGGGGCAGGTGGGAATCAAACTCATGCGGAAGTGGCTTTAGCCTCTCAGTGCAGTGCTTTAACCTGCTGCGCCACCAGGGAGGGCCCCGAATCATTTAAAGTTTAAAATCTGGAAGTTTACATAAAAATTTAAATTCTAGCCTTCCCTGGTGGCTCAGCAGGTTAAAACATAGCACTGTAAGCTAGCTGAAGCCATTTCAGTTTGAGTTCAATCTCTGCCCCAGAGGTGACCCACATGGTGCAGCAGACTTCTGTCCACCAGCTGCTCCCCTTGGCAATGTACTTTGTTCTGCTCCCCACTCTATGGTGAATCTTCTCACTGCTTCTGCACCTCTGGCCTTTATTCCAGTTCTGTATGCATAAATAAATCTTTTTTTTTTTTTAAGATTTATTTATTTATGCATACAGAACTGGGGTACAGGCCAGAAATACGGAGGGTGAGAGGATTCACCATGGACAGAGTGGGGAGCAGAACAGGCAGACCGACGAAGTACACTGCTGAGGGGAGCAGTGGGCGAGTCAGGAGAGGTCTGCCACACCATGTGGTCACCTCCGGGGTAGGCGGGAATCGAACTCATGCGGAAGCGGCTTTAGATTCTCAGTGCTGTGCTTTAACCCGATGCTCCACCAGGGAGAGCCCGCATAAATAAATCTTAAAAAATCTAAATTCCCTTGGTCCTACCTGGTGGCGCAGTGGGTTAAAGCACTGCACTAAGAAGCTAAAGCCCCTTCTGCATGAGTTCCATCCCCGCCTGCCCTGGAGGTGACCACATGGCGCGGCAGACCTCTCCTGGCCCGCCCGCTGCTCCCCTCAGCAGTGTACCTCGTCGATCTACCTGTTCTGCTCCCCACTCTGTCCCTGGTGAATCCTCTCACCCTCTGCATGTCTGGCCTCTACCCCAGTTCTGTATGAATAAATAAATCTTTAAAAAAAAAATCTAAATTCCCAAGTTTCCTTTAAATATCTGAAGACCTAATGAAACTAGATTTTAAATTCCTGAGTAGTAACAACTGATTAGATATGCCTAACTGCTGTCTTTCAGATGCCATGAGAGCTACAGAATGTCATCAGCATACGCTGTCCGTGCCACTGATGGATCAATGTAGAAAATCTACATTTTAACCCCTGCCTGGGTGCTAATGCATATGCACTCAGAAACGTAAAACAGGCACTGATATTAATCACGAAGTATCATCCAGATAATTCAAAACATGATGACATTAACTTTTTTGGATACTGACAAAATAAAAACTGAACATTTAAAAAATTCTTGTGAAGTTGGTGATGGGAAGCCCATGGGGGTTACAAGTGAGATGGAAAAAGGCAGGAAATGATGTAAAAACTATTATATTATAAAAAGAAATTCTTGTGAAGAACACACAGACCCTTAATCCCATGTCCTAACATTTTCTGAGAAGTGTCCTAATGATATAAATGTGTCCTATAAAGGCCTAGGAAGGTTCCTGGAATTTTTTTTTTTTTTTTTTAAGCAGAGGGGCCTGTCAGTTCTGGTTCTTTCTAGATGGTCTTAGGTTGAACTATTTCATCCTAACCAAGTATTTCAGCAGGTGCTAGAATTGCCCTCTCCTGTGCCCTAGATTTTAGGGTTAATGCCTCTATTTCTTGATTTATCCTTAAGATTCTTAAGATCTTTCTATAACTTTTTGTGTATAACTAGTACACAAACTTCAGTGGGCTCACTGGAGGATAAAATCCTAGAAGCACTGCTTCTGAGTTACTGAGAAAGTAACCAGGGATTTTCAAAATATGGTTAGCCAGACCAGAGTTGCCTGTGAAAGTTTTCCCTCAAGTGGTAATGATAAGTGAAAATATTAATCATCCCCCCCCTGCCCAAGCTTATTCCTGGGTGATCTTGCCAAATTATTATTTCTGATTTGTATGGTTTGGCTTTGGTTTTTCCCAGGGGAGACCCCTGGAAAGACTCAAAAGCTTTGCTGAAGACAAGATAGGGTTGGGCTGCTGAATTCATACCCATTTCCTTTCTTAAGTAAACTTACCTTGAGGATGCTCATTTTCTAAAGCTGGGGAGCTATCTGAAGACATGACCTGGACAGACAAGAAAAGCAAGGATTCAGTTTATCCATTTTAGCCTAACAATAGCAGTCCTGAATTAAGATCTTTCTTTAAAGCATTTTAAATCCCTTTCAAAATATTATCTATGCCACGAGACTATGGTGATGGCACATGGGTGACTTGGTGATGGGAAACCCACGGGGATTACAATTGAGATGGAAAAAAAGATGTACAAAATGATGTAAAAATAAACTATTATATAAAAAAAATATTATCCAATTTATTTTCTTAACAGTCCTAAGATAAGTATTATTATCAACCTTATTTTTACAGATCAGGAAACTGAGACTCCACAAATACTAGGCAACTTACCTACGAGCCCATGGATGGTGGGGTGGAGGGGAGATCTGAATATAAATCTGTGTGATTCTAAAGCTCATGTCCTTATAGACTATATTGCCTACTGAAATAAGCTGAGATTGGAAATCTAAGCTAAGGGCTAGCCCCACAAATTTCTTACAGATCTACTTTACAAAAATACAGAAGACAAAAAACAAACAAACAAAAAACAAAACCAGAAGACAGAGAAACAATTCTGCTTTCCCCCACTCGCTAAGCATAGTCACGGGTTCTAGGATCAGACATACCCCTTACATTGAGAGAGAGTCCCATTGGGTATGATTCCAGCAGCTGATTGTCAGAAAAGAGTCATAGCATGAAGTACTAAGGGGTGGATGTGGAACATAAAATAGGTTGTTCAGGTCCTTGGTTGGTTGCTAAGCCTAAAGGATACTGGTTTTCCAAGATTACGTACCCATGACAGTCTGAGATTAGAAAGTGCTTGAGTACAAAGAAACCTTCAATACCATCTCTGTGCTCCCTCAAGTGGGAACATTTGGAAATTTCATTGTTATTTAGAAAACCTGGAGGGATCATAATTTCACCCGCTGGAATTTACAGTTTGAGACCCATTTGCTCTGGGTAATATCCCAAAACTAACTTAAAGTCATCTTCATCCCCACAGCTTCTGTAGCAAGAAGCTGAAGGCCTCAGCCTGAACCTTGGATGGTGGCTAGTAAACAAGGTCAAGCCGGCAGGACAATCCTAAATTTTCCTCCCTTAACAGGTTAGGATGGGGGATGGCAGGTGCGTAGGGGAAAATAGGAGGGAGGGAGAGGGAGGAATAATCTTCCTCTTCTCTCTAGGTTGCATAAGACTGTCATCTGGGCCTCATAATCTGGCAAGGCTATGGGAACAACAGCCTAGTCACTTACAAGTGGGAGACAGGGCTGTTCAGTACGAGTGTCTCACGAGCATCTATGCAAAGACACAGAAACAATAGCTATCCGATGATACATATTGTGCTGTGCTACAGTTATTCTGTGCATTATCTAACCAAACAGACTGTAAATTCCTGGAAGCCTGGAACTGTCTTATACTTCCTTGTTTCACCCATAACACTGAGCATGGAGTTTTCGATATATTTCTCAAGTTTTCTCTTTCTAATGGATAATGATAATAATGTTCTCTAATATGAACAGAGACACTTAAGACTCCGCTACAGAGAGAAAAGAAAGAGTTGTACAGCTTGAGATACCTAAATTAGAGAATCAGATACAACTGAAAATGTGACTGTCTTTCTACCCATTTCTCCACACTGGGGTGGGATAATCATGACTGCTCCTCTCTATTTCTAGATAGGAGAAAGTTCCATTATGTTACATAAGTATAAAATATTATTAGAGACAAGACTAGATGCAACATATAAGACTCAAAATTCCTTCCAAACTCCTGATCCATTTCTTTCTTTCTGTTCTTTTTTCAGAACAGAAAAGGCAGACTTATACTGCTAAGAGAAACAGCCCGCAAGACAGGAGAGATCTGCTGTGCCTCCTGACCCACATTTCTCAGTGTTCGACACCAGAGTCAGAGAGACTCTGTAAATGCTTCAACTCAAAACAAATACTGTATGTCCCTCCACTCCTCTTATTCTTCCATAGTTTCCCATCTTTGTTGTTTTGGCATTTCTGTCTTCCCAGGAACCAAGAATGAGCTGTGCCAACATTTCTGGTTCAAACTACAGAGCAGGGCATCACCTAAACCTGTTCCTAACATCTACCAGCTAATCTGATCCATCAGGGATATCTCAGCTTCATCCTTCTCCTTTCCACTAAGGCAAAAACTTGGGTCTCACCTCTCATTTCTGCAACATTCTCTAAATCAGTTTCTCTCCTCTAAGCCATCTCTTCAATTTATCTTTGATGTGGTCACTAAGTTGTCACACCAAGCAGTTCAGGTTTCATCTCCAGCAACCAGGAACTCACCACTTTCTGAAGTAGCTCCATTCACTTACAGGAAGCTGTTAAGCTACTCACTGCCTTGCCTTATAAATCTCCCCTCATTACAAAACAAAGTCCAAACTTAGCATGGTATGTAATACTGTCAACCTGCCCTCAGCCTACTTTTCCAGTCTTTTCTCCCACTGTGACCAAAATCCAAAGCTTCAGCGTGACCAAAATCCAAAGCTTCAGTGCTATGGAGCCACTGATTTAACTCAGACTCTTCTTACCCAAGTCTCTATCCTCTTCTTTAACCTGCCATGGTTTCCTTCCTTCCCTAAGTTTCTCAGTCCTTTATTTGCATCCTGACAGCATTCTTCATTGTCTACTTTAAATAACAGCAATCACTTGCTTGCCCCTACTCCCACTTCAGTCCTGCTGAGCATTTTTAAAACACATGTTTTCCCTCCTTTCTAAAACAATTTCCATTCCAAGAACCTAATGCAGCACACAAAAATGAGGGCTAAATTTGAGAATCTCTGAAAATTCTTGGTAAACCATACATATTTACAAGTAAATAAAAAAATATTATTTTAAATTTAATGGAATCACACCTTCTATTCCTGTTCAACATTCTCTTAACCTGTGAGAACTGATTCCCTTGTCTGAGTGATCAGTTGCAAGTCCCTTTACATTTTGGCCTGTTTTCTTCTTTATAAACTCAGGGCCATGATGAACTCTTTACAGGCAGAGAAAGGGGACGGTAAAGGAGTCTCTCTGGACATGTAGCCCATCCAAAGAGAGGTGAAGCTACGGTCCTTCACCTACAGGTGCAGATGTTAAAAACCAAGACAGGCAGAGTCACTCTGTCTGACAGCGGGTGCACAGTTAAGAACTGTTGGAGAAGGAAGTGAACGAGAAAGGTTTCAGAGTATTAATTAGAAAAAGGACCCTAAGAGGGAGGATGTAGCAGGCAACCTGCAGCATCTCTGGGAGGGCGATGACCAGCTACGGTCGGCCAATGCCTGCTTGCCAAGAATGAGCTATGCCAACATTCCGTCTTAGAATCGCAGAGCTGGGCATGACCTAAACTTGTCCAGAGTCACAGCAGCCTCGAAAACGGAAAGATCCCCACCTTCAGGCAGGCCCCGCTTGTTTTATTTATTAAGGGAAATGTGACCTCACTGGCACCTCGATGCTGCTGCGGAAGGTCTTTCCACTGTTCCTTCCGCCTGGAACTGCAGGGCTCACCCTCAGGGGGCTACGCGCCACCGCCAGCGGGGTTCCCTTGGGGACCCTCGCCCAGGAATGCCGGGTCACAAGCCTACTCCCGGGCAAAGCGCTGGGGGGCCTGCGGCGCTAAGAGGCAAGAGGCCGGGGCCGCCGGGAGCTCGCCGGTTCCGAGGAGGGAGCGGAGAGTCACGGCCCGAGCGCCGCGGAGGCAGGCAGGCAGGCACGGCGCGGCCCAGTTCCAGGAGGGGCGCCCAGCGAGAGCGCGGAGGGGCAGGGTCGCGGCTCGCGCTTCCCGCCTCCCGGGCACCAGCGGCGGCCCCGGCCACGGCCCCCCCGCCCCCTAACGCGGGCCGGGGGGCCACAGGCTCCACAGCGCCCCCCGCCGCCCTCCCGCGCTCCTCACCGTCTCCATTCTAGAAGCCCTGGCCCAGTTTGCCCGCTTTCGGCGGCTCGCAGGCTGCGCGGCGCGGGTAGGGGCGGAGCACAGGCCCCGCCCCACGTCCGGCGCCGCAACGCCACTTCCTCCTACGCCGGGACGGTCGCACACCGAGGGCGGAAGGTCCGGCCCGCGCCCCGCCCCCAGCCCGGGCCACACCCCCTTCGCTGCTCTCCCCAACCGACGGGTCCTCCCGCTTCTCTCGCAACGTGCGGGCGGCGAAAGGCGGGCGGCGGCGAAGGGGCCGGAGGCGGGTGACGGGACGGAGTCGCTTGTATTTAAAATGTTCTCTTTTTATTTGTTGTTTAAAAACAAACTTGGAAGAAGCAAAATCCAAAACTTGCCCTTTGCCTCTTGCAACATAAATTATGTACAGTTCAGAATGATCGCTGATACAAAACATGCCAAGGACAGGGGCGCTGAGGGTGGAGGGAGAGAGGGCGCTTTAAAAAAGGTAATCATTTCATCCGTTGTTACGAAGGACCAACCTTGCTGTACAGGATACACACAACACAAAATAAAGTCTTCACGGGATTCACACTTGTCAGCGATTTATTTTTTAAAAAGGGGGAAGGGTCCTGGAGGTGAGGAGTAGAGGACTGTAAAGGGGAAAAACTGAAAATTGAATATGTGCAAGTAAGTGTAAACCAACCCAAAATACAAACACGGGGGTGGGGGAGGGGAGGAGGGAATTCTGATGCATTTATACAGGCGGGGTACTTAAAAAAAAAAAAAGAACCAACAACCAAAATTCCAACCTTGTAGCTTGGGTCTGAGTTAGTTTATATAAAAATTAAAAACTGTATAAGGTTTCTCCACTAAATTCTACAGGACTATCGGATACCTAGCATATGCTTACAAAGTCTGCCCCATCCGCTTTTCCCAGCCCCAAGGCCCAAGCCCCAACCAGAGCCTGACTCACAGGAGCCAATCTCCCCGCCTCCCCTGTAACCTAGACCTTTTGCTCTTGGAAAAGGAACATCCAATGGATTGGGGGCAGCAGCCCAGTCACCCCACTGTAAAATTTTATTACAGTGGTTTCTGTGGGGGTGGGGGGATGTTCTCTTAAACATCTGCAGCTTGAAACAGTTGAGGAAGCAGCTTAAAAAAAAAAAATTCCCTATCCCCATCAATCCGCAACCCCCCAAATTCAAAAACAAAACAAAACAAACCTAAAATCACAACAGCAACCATGCTCCCCCTCCAGCAGGCCTGCCCATCCGCCGTCACCAAGCCCACCACTACACTCCAGACATTTGATTCTTGAAAACATTAATTACAAAATGCCCTTTGCCCACAGCCCCTAGGAAAGAACTGCATATAAGCTTCATCTTCACCCCCATGGCTCCCTATCAGAAAGGGGTCTGGGGCTGCACCCACCCCCTGACCTACCCCTACCCCCAGGAAGAGGTTCAACTGCAGCACAAGCTTGGGCAGAAAGGGGAAGGAAGGGAGGCAAGGAACCCATCACCCTCTGGCTCCGTGGGGCCAGCTCACCTTTGTGCGTTATAACATAGTCCAACTATACAACAGGGGTGGGGACTGCCCAGCCTCTATACCCCCACCATACAGCAGTCACAGCCAAGGGGTGGGGAGGAGGGGGTGAGGAAAGGGCGGTAGGTTGGGTAATGGAGGGGGCCCCCCCACAAGGGGAGCTCCATGTGTCCGCCCCATGCCCCCCTACCATTTATAAACTGGTTTTGTAAAAAGAAAATAGATATATTTATATAGAATATATAAAGCACAAAAATTAGTAGTTTTACATTTGCTCTCCCCGGGGGTGGGGGGAGAGGAGAGGGTTCTCACCTCCAGCCGGCTCCCCCATGCCCCACAAGACTATGTACAATCCCATGTATAAATAGATAAATACCCCCCACCCTCCCCGTGCTGACACTAAGCTCCCCACCCCCACATCACCACCCCTTCCCACCAGACCAGCAGCAGTTTGGTGACTGAGGGAAAGTGGGAGCTCCGGGCCACACACCCTGCCTCATTGGGTATGGGCATGCCACTCAGGGATAGCCCTCACCCTACCACCCACCCACCCCATCTAAGGGTTGGAGGGCATACGGGCTCATGATGGAGTTGGGAAAAGAGGAAAGAGATATCCTGGTCCTGGGTTTAGCACACTCCTCCTGCCCCCATGGCCAGCTGGAGAAGGAAGTCCTAGAGCGACTAGGGGCCAGTCATCCCCGACCTGCATCATCATCAGCCTCAACCACTATCCCATGCCCATAATTAAAAACAAAGATGGATTTTTTGTTGTTGTTTTTTTCTTCCTCTCCTTCCCCCCCTTCCACCCACTCAGAAGAGGGCAGTGAGGTGGGGGAGAGGGTTGGGGCAGTAGGGGGTTCAGAGAGGGTCTCACATTTCAAAACAGCAAAAAATCCAACATTTAAATGAGGTAGGTGTGGGTGTGGGGTCTCCTTGCCTGGCCTGCCAAGCTTGCCCGCCTGGGCAGCTGGGTGCCTCTTTCCCGTTCATGTTGCATTTGTCAGAGTGGAAAACAAGGAAACACAACCCATAGAGAGACAGAACACAGAGGAGAGAGGGAGACAAAGACAGATCGAGAGGTACGGGGACGGGGGTGAGGGTGGGGGCAGGACCCGGCAGGCAGGGCCGGGTGTGGGTCCCGGCCTTTGGGATTGTCAAGCTTAGTCAAGTCTCTTTGCAGCCTTGAGTTGGGCCGGAGAGGTCGGCGGGAGCAGCAGGGCTGTGAGGCCCGGCCACACATCCTCCTCCCCTCTCCCTGCTGCCTCCCAGTTGCTTCTGGGTAGTTCCCGGCCCGTATCCCCCTCAAACCTGAGATGCCCAATGGCTGCTTCTGTCTGGCCCCTCCCGGAGCTGGGGGCAGAGATGCCAGCCTAGGGGCCGGTAGCGGGGAAGAGGGTTGTCCCTGGTGCCCAGGGTGGGCTTGGCCTAGGACCCTCTGCCCCAGCCTCCTGCTCCAGGGGCTCCGGTCAGCCGGCAGCCCCAACCCTGGGTCCTGGCTCTGGCTGCTACCTCTCTTCCCCCTCATCCCTTTCAGGGAAGAGGTTGGGGTAGGGGGGTTCCCCTGCCTGGTAGCCTCAAATGAGCCTTAGTTCATCCATTTCCGACAATTCCAGGCTCCACAGTGGCAGGGGATCTTGTGCTGATCGTCTTCAAAGTCAAACTGATAGTCGTAGGTCAGCTGAAAACGGAAGAGGGCAGAGTCAATGGCAGCCTCCAGCGACAGTGGAGGTGCTCCAAGGCAGTGGCCTTGGGGCTCAGCTCCTGGGAAACGGCAGAGCAGAGGGGCCCTCAAGACGCTTCCTCTCACCTCCTCTCCTTTGGGGATTCGCCGGCTGGAGATGATGATGATTTTATCCTCCTTGTCAAATGTCACAACTTCCGCCACACAATTCGGGGCACAGGAGTGGTTAATGTACCTGGGCAGCGGGACAGTCAGGGATGCCAGGTGACCGAGTTGGGAGGATTCTGGTGCACAACTGGCCCAAAGTGCCACCTGCAGGGGCCCCCCAGCCCCCCTTCCCCATTCTTCTCTCACCTGGCAGGGCCTCCAGTCAACGTAGCATCAATCACATGCTCATTGTTGATTCGGAACATGTAGATGCCTCGATTCTAGAAAGGGCCGCAGGAGCGAGAGTATCAGTGAATGGCGGAGGTGGCGACGGGCGCAGGCGGTGGCCTCTGGGAGGGGCTCGTCTTCACTTCTCACCCTTCCTTTCTCCCCCGCCCGCCCCCGCCCCAGACTGAGCGTGGACCCCACACCACGGCGGCCCTCTGCCAGCCCCTACCTGCTCCTCATAGATTTTCTCCCGCCGGTTGGCCACCTCATTTCGAATGATGGTGCCAATGTACTCGATGACCATTGTGTGCTTTTCTAGGTCTTTGGCTGCATAGAGCCCCAGGCCCTGGATGCGGGAACGAGCCAGATACACATTGTTCTTCCACTCGGTGCGAAGCCGCCGGTACTGAGACGACTTCGAGTGCACAAACTGCTTGCTGTACGGGGTGTTGGTCTCGCCCGTGAAGGTGCTCTGATACGCCTTGGACATGCTGGTGCTGTTCAGGGTGTGGGGCCTGGGAGGTGACACAGTCCATGACAAGATAGTTCTCCTCAGAAGCGCACTCCACCCACCCTGGGATGTGCAACACGCCGGTCGGGGTGTGTGGTGCCTGGGGATGGACTGGGAGCATGTAGGTGTCGGCTCTGGTGAGGCAGCGACTAGCTACTGGGCCCCTCCGACAGCCTGGGTAGCACAGAGAGCCCAGGGAGGGGGGAGGAGAGTGGGGGGGTGCCAATTCCCCTACACTGAGCCTGCTCTCCATCTCCCCGCCTGCTACACCACCCTCCCGCCAAACCATACTCCAGGCCTCGCCCCTCTGGGAGGTCTTCCCCAAGCAGCCCAGGCCTGGAATTTAAGCTTCTGGTTTGCTCGAATGTCAGAGACCTACCTTCTGCACAAACGAGAAGCCCTGAGAGCAGAGGCTGTGTTCAACACTGGGCTAGATCTGCATTCAAGCTGCCTCTGAGTTCACAGCCCAAAGGTGGTATCCTTTCCCTCCTTCAGACTGTCACTTTTTGCACATAGCATTGGGCTCTGTGCAGACGGCTCAGTGCAGGGGAATAACTGCTGCCTGGCAAGATGCCTTTTCACCACCCGAGGGCATCAGCCAAATTCTTGCCCATCCCAGAGCAGTGGTTTTCAAACATTTTCGTTCTCTTCTTTTTTATTTAGCAGAAATCTTTTTAGTAACAAAATGTTATTGGAACTCCAATGCAGAAACCAGATGAAAATGGAGCTCTTCTAGATGAACCCAGTTGGGGGAGAGGGGAGTCTCACCCGGGAAGTGCCGAGTTTGCCCACCCGCATGTGGTCCAGGGCTTTGGGACACACAGTCTGAAAACCACTGCTGCAGAGTTTCAAGGGCAGGGAGAACTGGGGTGGAGCGTGGCGCTCCACGGCAGCCGGGGGGCGCAGCCGAGGCCTTCGGGAAAGCCCCGCTGCCAGGGACTCTGCCTCCCGCTGCCCAGGGGCCAGGGTCATGCCACTGCAGTCCACAGAAAGAACAGTGACCCACAAGTCAAGAGGTAAGGTTCCAGTCCCAGCTGTGTGACCTTTGTCTAGTCACTTAACTTTTCTGGGTCTCAGTTTTCTCAGCTGTGAAATGGGGGTCATACCACCTGCCCTACCTACCTCATAAGGTTGTTGTGAGGATCAAATGAGATAATGGATGTGAAAACGCTTTGAAAAAAAAAGTATAAAGTGCTATACACATGTAAGGCTTTATTACTTTTCTATTATATCTCTATTTTTGACACCAACTCAGCCTGGGGAAGGGAAGTGACCCTGGGCACTGATGGGGTGGCTGAGGTTTGGGAGACTCATAGGCACCCACCCCCGGATGCAAAACAAGAGGAGGAGGTCACTGGGTCCCTTCTATGGCTCACAGAACTTTACCGGTGTCTGCCCAGACCCGCCCGGCAACCATCCCACGGTCCCCAAAAGCAGTCTGTCCTAGAGCCCAAGTTAACCCAGCACACCTGGGCAGGCTGTTGAGGAGGAATGGGGTACCCTAGCGATACCTGTGCACCCTCTATTCGGAGGGCCTAGAGTGAAGCCCCAGTCTCGCCAAGGAAACTCTTGATATGGAACCCTAAACTCCTGTGATTGGTCAAAGCACCCCTGTCAGCCCCCGACCCCCCCTGCCTTGGCCCCAAAGCACAAGCTCACCGTTTGTAGTGTGTGAGGATTTTAGGCTCTGACCGGGCACAGCCAGTGGGGTTGATCATGAGAGGCAGCTCCATCAGTGGGTGGCGTCCGTAGCGGAACAAGTAGTTCTGACAGCTCTCCACTCCGGGCAGCTGTGGGGCACACGTGCTCGCCTGAGCCCGAGCCCGAGCCCCTGCGGGACAGGCCGGCGTCCCCAGCGCCCGCCGGCCCTGGGGCCCGTGGCAGCGCCTCACTTACTGATTCCGCTATGCGAAGCACAGCGTGCACCGTCAGCCCGAAGAGCTCCTCGCCTTTCAGGTACTCGGGGAAGAGCCGCAGCATGTCAGCCTCCTTTCTCATGGCGGCCACGGGCTCGATGATGCGATTCCACACGGCTGGGGGGCAAAGGAGACAGCAGCTCTGAGGCAGCTCTGCTCAGGGGCCTCCAGCTCCCGATCTCCATCGGAGCAAAAGCTGTTGTCTGCAGCCTGCACACCTCCCTGTCACATGGGGGGTGTGCTCTCCATGACCCCCACGAGGGAACCCCAGTCCCACTCCCCCTCAACAAGCCGAGAGACTGCCAACGCTGCAGTAGCAGCAGAGCCTGTGACGCAGAGACGTGGTCCCCGGGCCCTGGAGACCCAGCCAGCTACGCTTTGCAGCTGGGAAGACTTGGGCTCAGGTTCTAGAACTGGCCATGGGGCCTTCAGCCAAATGCCGATGTCTCCCTAAATTTCAGTGCGCGTATGCACTGGGCATGGTGCTAATACTTACCTCAGAGGGTCGCACAAACAAAATAATCTATAAAAATCGCTTAGTGTAGTTCGTGGTATGCTCGCTAGGAGGAAACTGCTCTTACTGTTACTTTCATCATTAACACTAAGGCAACGAACAAAAGAATCTCTCCCAGGGAAAAGCAACCACAAGGAACTCAAGGTCAGGGTCGGAGTGGGTGAGCCGATGACAGGGTCTCAGAACGCCTTCAGAGCCACTGAGTGCAGGACAAAGCTAGAATATGTGAAATTAGACAGCACAATGTCTTCAACCACAAGGGAACTTAAGGTGACGGAGTGAAGCCAGAAGGCTTGTGTCAGGGCTCTTCCTGCGAGCCCCTGCAGGGCGCTCTCCACACTGCACGGGCGTCCCAGGGAAGCTTGCCCGCCTCCCCCTGCCAGCCCGAGGGCCCAGTGCTCACCTTGGGGAGAGGCGTCGGTGAAGACCAGATCCTCCAGGCCCTGCTCGACCACTCTGATGACGAACTCCGGCCGCCCGCTGTTCTCGCCGATGGAGCAGCGGTAGCAGCAGCGGCGGTTGTTGGTGCGCAGGCTCCAGTAGATGCGCGTGGCCTCGTAGCCCACGGGGTACAGGGCGGTGGCGCTGTGGAAGTCGGCCATCTGGTGCGGCAGCAGCTGTCCGATGGCGTGGAACACGAGGCCGCCCACGCGGAACATGTGCACCCGCTCTCCCCGCTGGATGATGCTGGCGATCTGCTTCACCTCATCCCTCTCGATGTAGACCCGCCGGAAGACGGCAAACGAGCTCAGCTCCTGCTCGCAGGTGCCCTTGATCTTATGCATCGGACACAGCATGGTCTTGTCCTTGAAAAACATGCACTTCGCGCGGATGGCGCAGGCGAAGTGGTAGACGCTGGGGCAACGCATGCGGTTGCAGCTGCTGGTGGCGCCGGTGCGCTGGCACAGGGAGCACTTGGTGAGCAGGCCCCGGTGCAGGGCCACCTCCACGTTCATGAGCGCCCCGCCCTGCGTCTCGTACACCTCCGTGGACCACAGGGCACAGTTGAGGTGCACCCACAGGTCCAGGTCCAGGTTCAGCAGGCGGGCGGGCCCGTCCGTCGCCCCATCACCCTCCTCGTGACAGAAGCAGCAGCGCCGCATGTCTCGAGGCACCTTATCAGGCCGCAGGGCTGTGCCGAGCTGCTCCATAAACTCCGCCACTTCCCGCTCGTCCTCCTGCCGCCCACTGCCCTTCTGGATGGTCAGCAGCAGCCTCAGCCGCTTCCAACGGACGCCCTTCCACTTCTTGAGACGAGGGGGCCGGGAATCTTCACTTTCTTCAGGAGGCCGCGCTCGGGGTTTGGGCCGGGCTGACTCAGGGGATGAGGCCAGCGGCAGAGGTGAGGGGACTGGCGGCTCGGTGGAGGGTTCAGATGGGAGTTCAACCAGGGGCTCTGCAGGGGGGCTGGCAGGAGAGGGTGCCAAGGGGGAGGGAGGTGGGGAGGGCTCCTCAGGAGGCGGGGCGGAGAGCTGTCGCACGTCCAGATTGGAGACGTTATAGGTGTAGCTGTGCTGGGTGGGTGGCTCTGGGGCGGGGCTCTCCTAGGGGAAGGCACGGGCCCTGGGTCATTAGTGCTGGCTCTCACCAGTGCCTCTCCTCCCCCCAGACGCACTCTCCCCCAAAGCTGGCTTTCCTTGCCCTAGCCAGCACCTCTTTCCTGACAGCCGCCCCCGTCCTCTCCCCGACCCACCTGTTTCAGGAGGCTCAAGATGTCTAGCTGGCTCTTGAGAGTGTAGCCGGGCAACACCGCATCAAACTGCTTCAGCCAAGCAGCTTCAGGGCTCTTGCCTCCCAGACCCTTCTCTTTCCCACCTGCAGGAAGGACGGGGTCAGAGCCTCCCACCAGAATCACTGCCCTCTGATCCCAAGTGGTTTTCCTGCCACACTCACCAAGGCCCTCAGCTTCCCCCTTCTTATGCTCAATGCCTGCTCGGGCGGGGCCTTCTGGGAACAGCACCTCGTAGGAATTGGGGATCTTCATGCTAAGCAGTTCTGCAACTGCCACCATCACACCATTCAGGTTCTGCCAGGGCAGGGAAGGAGACGGGAGAGCTGTGTCACCATTTGTGGACTGGCCACTGCCGTCAGCCTAGCGCAAACAAGGAGAGCCAGAAGGCCGGCCAGGCCTGCCCCGAGCCGGCCAGCTCTTCCCACAAGCTTCCTGTATAGCTGCTTTCCCAAACTGCTGTGGGCACTGATAGGAGCGCCACAAAAAGGAACCGGTGTCCGCTAAGTTTAGAAATGATATACATTGTACCCACCAACTGGAAGATTTATATACACACTAGCAAATGAGAGAACCTGTGCTCAAGAAACTTGTTCCAGTGCTTTAACTGGGGTCTCCTGTTTCCACAAAAACTTATAGGACAGAATGCCAGGGCCCTCCCTGGTAGCGCAATGGGTTAAAGCGCAGCACCATGAGCTATCTGCAGCCACAGCAGCATAAGAGTTCAATTCCCAGCCGAGGGGTGACCCACATGGCGCGGCAGCCCTCCCCTGGCCCGCCCGCTGCTCCCCTCAGCAGTGTACACCGCTGATCTGCCTGTTCTGCTCCCCACTCTGACTCTGGTGAAGCCTCTCACCGCCTGCATCTCTAGTCTGTACCCCAGCTCTTATACACACAAATAAATTCTTTTAATAAACAAACAACTAAAACACAGAGCACCACCTAACGTGCCCGGGTGCGCGCTTAGAGTATCTGTCACACCGCACATTTTCCTTCCTGCTGACTTGTTCTAACCCCTGGCCATGACCCTGGGGGGGAAGGCCCCTGCTTCCTCTACCCTAGCCCCGAGTCCCCAGCCCGGCTTTCATACACGGAGTCCTCGCTGCACAGCTCTGAACGGTCAGTTACCCAGATGAGCTCTGACACCACTCCCTGGCCTCCCCGGCACCCCCAGAACACACCTTGGCTGCAGCAGCGGAGACTGTCAGCATGACCGACACCTCACTTCCTTTGCCCTTCTCCCACGTTGCGGCAGGCAGCTTGCCAGGGGCCTCCAGCTCCAAGGGCCCACAAGGTTTGGTATCCGGGAAAACTGAACAAAAAAAGAGGGACCCCAGCAAGTTCCAGCTGCCTCTCCTCCTCAGCCTCTGACAACTCGGCCCAGCCTGGCCTGGCTCAGACCCGCAGCTGCCCCTACCTGGAATGCTGGCCCGAGGAATGATGGGGATGACAGGGGAGAGCGCCCGGTCGTCCTGCTCCCACCGGCCTGAGCCGAGATGAGGGAAACGAGGGGCCTCCTCGCCCAGGACGCTCTCAGGGGACGAAGCTGGCACAATGCTGTCGGGAGAATCGCTGTCCTCATCACTCTCCATCCTAAGGGAGAAAAACAGACATTTAACAGCCTGGATGAGCTGGTGTCACAGCTGTCACTGGCCAAGGGAAAGAGGCGAGAACCCGTGCCCCGCCCGTTCCTCATGTACATTCTCACCTGACATCCTCAGTCTGGTTGTGAGGGGGTGTAGGCAGGGCGGCCAGCAGGTCTAGACTCTTCACCTCTGAAGCATCTGAGGGGTAGGTAAGGAGAAAAGTTGGGCGGGGGATGGTCAGAGCTGGTAGTGTTCCCTCCCACATTTCAGGTCCAGAGACCTAGAGCAGCCATGACGACAGTCACCCACCTACTGACCTGCCAGCCCGGGGCAGATACGCTGCACTTACTGATCTCTTCTAACGTGCCAGGCCCTGGACGGCAGGCACGCTCTCTGTTTACTAGGTGCGATCGCAATGCCTACTTTACAGTGGGGAAGTCGAGGCCCACACGAGTCAACCCACTTACTGGGCTGCATGAACACAGGAGCCAGAATTCAAAGCCTCATCTGACTGCAGTTCCATAAGCACCAACGCTCAGTGCTCCTTGTAAACAAAATTTAATTTACACTCGGCCGGGCATCACCTCCCCATTGCCCTGGCTCTGGGTTCCAGAAGTCCAACCTGGTCTCCAACAAGCGGGCTAAAGAGGGACATCTTTTCTCAGGCGTCTGTCACCTACACTCAAGGGGCATCACGCCACCTGTTCTCTGAAACGGCACCCAGACACACCAACTGGCTTTCACCCCCGCCACCAGACCCCAGGGCGGAGTGGCTTCTCCTCACTCACCTCTCAGCGCACCTTCAGTATCCTGGGCAGAGGCGGTCTCCTTGGGCTGCTCCCCCAGCTCTTCAGATGGAGTGACACCATTTACCATCTTCTGCTGCACCGATGGGGGTGGGGTGGGGGGCAGCGACGAGGGTGGTGTCGGCGGGTTACTCAGGTTATTCTGGGGGTGGGGTGGGGTGTCGTGTGCAAGGTGGTATAGGGAGACTGACGTAACTTCCAGGCCCCTCAGTACATCAGCAGTTTCCTCAAGTCTCCTAGTCCCACCCCCACCTTCCCAACAACTTTTATCATCACCCCCCCCCAATTGCCGCTTTCCTGACCTTGGTAAGTAGTTGGGAATAGTAGTCAGGGCCAGTGGGCAGCGCGCCACTTCCAAAGGCCCCCCTCAGCTGGCACTGCCCACTGACCGGGCAGCCACTGCCAAAGGGAGCAAAGAGGCTAAAATTGGCGGTGATGGTAGGCTCCGTCAGGGGCAACAAGGACAGCTCCTGAAGGGGCAAGACGACAAGGTTGGCAAGTGCAGCCTGCAGCTCTCTGCCGCCACACAGCTCGGGCCATGGCACCCCCACCCTGGGATCGGCCCGGGGACGAGGCCCTGGGGGTCACCTGTTTCAGCTGTTTCAGCAAGGCCTCGCTGGCCCTGACCCCGTCCTCCTTCCGCAGCTTCTTTCGGGAGCTCACCAACCTGTCGCTTGCCTTCTGCACCCTCTTTGGCTTCGGTGTTAAAGGCTTCCTTGCCGCTGCATCCTAAAGCAGAGAAACCCACGGTGGAGGCTGCGCTCTTCCTCAGAGCCCTCACCTCTTCTGCTGGACCCAGCCGTGCTCACTCTGTCCACGGGCTCCACGCCCCTCCATCTGCTCCGATCTAGAATACTCACCTCCTTATTGCTGGGGGGACCCTGTAGTTTCTGTTCCAGCCCGGCCAGCTTGCTGTCAATGTGCCCGTTGATCTCAGTCCGCAGCCCCTCAGGCCCCCGCCCAGTGCCAAGTTGCACATTCTTTGCCCGTAGAAGCTTCTGCAAGAGCAGGTGCCCAGCCTCTGAGCGGGGGCCTGCCAGCAGGAGGTGGTTGCTGGTACCTGGTACCCCCACCGGCTCCCCATTTGCCTCCCTCTTCATAGTCTGGGTTCCTAGGGCACACGATTCTTCCCGAGGCTCCTGTTTGATGCTGAGGTGGGGTGACTCAGGCACCACCTGTCCATTCACCTGCTCCAGACGTCCAGGCACCAGGCTGCTCTGCTCTGGCTTCTGGGCTTCCACTAGGTTGTCTGGGGGGTCCCAAGGTCCTAGTCCCTTGCCAAAGAAGGTATCTGCAAGCTGGACAGCAGCGGGCGAGACCCTTCCAGGAGGCAACTCCAAAGGTGGCCCCTGGGGTTTTGGGGTTCCTGGCTGGGTAGGGGTGAGCTGGGCCTCAGAGGGAAGCTGGGAGCTGGGGGGAGACAACTGTGAGGATTTCTTTGGCTCTTGGGGGCTGGAAGGTGGAGGTGTGGGATGGACAGGGCCAAGGACTGGTCCTGTGGATAAGGCTCCTTGTGGGGCGGGGAGCCGGGGTGGGCCCTGAGGTCGAAGCCCTGCCCCTAGCTCTTGGAGGGGGCCTGTCTGGGATCCAGGGAAGGCCCCCAGTGGGGGCTGGCGGCCGAGAAGGCCCTGGAGGGGCGAGGGCTGGGTCCCAGGCTCCTGGCAGGGTGCAGTCTGGCGTACTGCCTGACTCTGCTGTAGCTGCCGCTGCATGAGGAGTGCCTGTAGCTGCTGCTGCTGCTGGGGGCTCAAGTGCCGTAGCTGTGGGTTTTTGGCCAGGACTCCTTGGAGTTGTGCTCGAATCTGACCCACTGTAGGCATGACAGCAGGCCCAGGCAAGGCCTGCCCAGACGACGGAACAGGTCCTGGCTTGGCAGGTTGGGTGCCTATGTTATTTTGCATGGGCCGCTCCAATCCGAGGGTCTGCTGTGAGCCCAAAAGGTTCTGGGCCATGGACGCAGGCTGTTCCCCCAAGGAAACAGAGGACTGGGTGAGCAGGTGAGGCACCGACGAGACCTCAGAAGATGATCCGCTGCCTGCTTGCCCGTGGTTTCCCATACCTGCTGTGTGGACTAAGTTAACTTGAGGCTGTTGTCCTGGGAGCCTCAGAGGGGGCTGCAGCTGCACAGGGTTGGGCTGAGGCTGGGCCTGGGGCTGGATGAGCAGGAGCTGCGAGTCCGAAGAGAGCGTGGGCTTTGCCTCTCCTGACTCAGCAGCCACCGACTCAGACATAGTCCCTATGGCCAAGGGCCCTCCCTGGTGAGCAGAGGGCCCCTCAGGGACCTCTGGAGGAAGCGCTGTCTCTACAATGCCTGGTTCCTTGCCAGTCAGGAGGAGGGCCGGACCCAAGGCTCCGGGGCTCGAAAAGTGTGGGAGAGGCTTGGCTGGCACACTGGGGCCGAGTGCCACCTGCTGCTGTGGCTGCTGAGGGGACAGTAAAGTTCGATTCTGGCTCAAGAGACTCATCTGCTGCTGCTGCTGCTGCTGCTGCTGCTGCTGCTGCTGCTGCTGCTGCTGCTGAAACTGCTGTTGCTGCTGCTGCTGCAGTTGTTGCTGCTGAAGTTGCTGCTGCAGCTGCTGCTGTTGAAGCTGTTGTTGCTGTTGAAACTGTTGCTGCTGCTGCTGAAGTTGCTGCTGCTGTTGAAGTTGCTGCTGTTGCTGCTGTTGAAGCTGCTGCTGCTGCTGCTGCTGCTGCTGCTGCTGCTGCTGCTGTTGAAGCTGTTGCTGCTGGAGGGAGCCAATGGGTTGAGCACTCAGTTTGGGCTGCCCACTGTGCGGCATCAAACCCTGCTGAAGATGAGAAAGTCCTGCCACAGAGCCCTGCTGCTGGTGCTGTGGCTGCTGCTGGGCTGTGACCAGTCGGTGTCCCATAAGGCCTTGACCCTGCGGTGCCGCCTGAGGGGAACTCAGCAACCGGGGCTGAGTCAGAAGCACCTGTCTGTGAGGGCCCTGGGGGCCCAAAGCTCCAGGATGCTGCTGCTGCTGCTGCTGCTGCTGCTGCAGAACTGCCACTTGAGCAGGGCCCAGCATGCCCTGGGAGGCCTGGGGGGGTTGTGGAGACAGCTGCTGAACTAAAAGACCCTGATGGCTGCTGGGAGGCAACAGGCCCTGAGACTTAGGACCCAGAGCCTGGTTTGCCTGAACCCCCAAGCCCTGCTGCTGTTGCTGCTGGAGTGCCACCTGTCCTAGGAGGTGCTGCTGCTGCTGCTGCTGCTGCTGCAGTTTCTGGGCCAGTTGTATACGCTGCTGTTGCAACTGCAGCTGCCTTTCCTGTAAAAGCCTCGCATCAGGTCCGAGGCCTCGAAGCGCAAGATTGCCAGGGAAAAAGCCCCCTGAGGGCCCAGCCAGGGCCCCAGCCCCACCAGAATGTTGCTGTTGCTGCTGCTGGGCCAGGGCTGTGTTGAGGAAGGGGCCACCAGGCTGTCCAGGTAGTGCCATGCCCCCTGGGGGCAGGCGAAGACCTCCAGCTTGCCCACCCGGGGGTCCTTGTGGTGGCTGCAGCCCATGGCCAGGGAGCAGCTGACCAGGGAGTTTGGTGAGTAGCCGGGGACTCTGGGAAGGACTAAGAGCCAGCACGGCTGAGTGCTGGTGCTGTTGCTGCTGCTGCTGCTGCTGCTGCTGCTGCTGTTGTTGCTGCTGCTGTTGCTGCTGCTGCTGCTGCTGCTGCTGCTGTTTATTCCGATATTCTGCCATGAGGTTAGTGTGCTCCTTCTGCTGCTTCCGGACCTAATGGAAGGTTCAGGGAGGTCAGCCCAGAGCCTGCCCACCTGTGCCATCCCTCTTCCTGGGCTCCCGGTTGCTAGGCGCAAGTTTACTTTCCCCACCTGATCCAGCTGTTTCTGGATCTTGCTCTGCTGTTCCGTAACCAGCTTGAGCTTTTCAGCATCTGCTTCTGGGAACTCGCGGCCAGCCTTCTTGGCAGTGCGCTGCTTGGCACACAGGGCTTTCCGGGACTTGCGGTGCACACCGATCTGCTCCTCTAGCACCTTTAGCTGCATCTGTAGGAGCTGCTGAGTATGGAACAGCCACTCTTCATACTGCCGCTGATCAGTCTCATCTGGGAGAGGAAGCAGACGGTCAGATCAGGCCAACAAAATGGTGGTCCCGACCCCTCTTCCTCCACATGCTCCAAGCCACTTCCTGCAATCTTCCCAGCCCCATACTCACTGATCACCCCCTGGGCGAAAGTGGGTGGATTGGGACGAGGCTGGGAGGGGTCACCAGCATTCCGTTCCTGCAAGAGAGTGACTGTTAGGTCACTGTTCCATACCAGGTCCTAAGAAAAGGGGCCTGAAGGCAGAGAACACAAGCTCCTGTGCCCTTCACAACTCACCTGGCCACTCCCAGCTGCCACATGGTTCTGCAGGTCGCCACCAGGGCCTCCTGAGAGTCTCTGGGCGAGGAGGGACACTTGCTGCCTGCAGTCCACCAAAGCAAGGAGCATATGTTGGTGGTGGGGAAAGTTGAAAGGTAAAGAGGTAGGACAAACAGAGAGGGGGACAAGGGGGAAGGGGCTGGGACAGCAAAGGGCCACCCCCCCCCAGCCCCCAAGTCTCACCTGTTCATGCCAGGTGCTACTCCAATACTGCCCTGAGCCATCACCTTCTTGATGCCTTTCAAAGCCACCATCTTGGCCTTTGCAATGGGATCAATGATATCTTCTGCAGCAAATTTATCCAGGTCTGGAGAAGGAAAGTCAAGTGAGCAGGGCACTGGGTCATTTCCCTACCTGCTCTTCCTTTCCAAACCTTGACTTCCACCAAGCAAGCAGAAAGACGGCATGGCGCCACGGAAAAACACCAGACTAGAAGCCCGACAGTGACTCGACTCTGCCAGTCACAGGGCACAAGGCCCCATCGTCACTAGCACAGCACCAGGCAAGGTATTCAGTGTTTGCTGAGCCAACATATCAAGCCATTCCACTTCTGAGTGTCGGCTCCCTCCTCTATGAGCGAGATCGCGATCATGGCTCTGCCTACCTCACGGAGCTGTCCGGAGGATCAGGCGTGACAAAAATCTGCGTACACTTTATGACCTAGAAAGCATCCTTCAGAAGTAATGTTCTTAGGGCAACTGGTATGTTCCAAGAACCCAAAATGTGGGCACTGGGGCAAAACTTGACATGCCAGGGCTAAGAATCACCGACAGCCCACTGTTTGCCAGCCCAAGATGCCGGTTAGCGGGAGAAATAAACAATCACAAAAAACGTAAATCTTCTGGAAGTCCTAGACATTGAACATGTCTCCACTCCTCAGAAGTTTACTGACTCCCCACTTTGGAAAGGACTAACGAAGTTTTGAGGCCTCTAGGAGGGGAGGAGGAGGGATGAAGATGGGGTATGGTGGAGAACCAGGGGTGCTCAGTGGTGGGAGAGCTCCGGTGAGATGTCTGGGGATAACACCACACTGTCAACAAACGAATACTAGAGAGGTAAGAGGTGCTTCACCAAATGAATACACAGGTAAATAAACAGATAAGTAAACAGACTAACCAAACTCTCTCCTGGTATTTTGAAGAAATAAAACAGTACAGAGGAGCAGAGGGCAGGGTTCAAACTAGCTATTAGCTGTGTATTCCTGGGCAAGATACTTATCCTCCACGTCTGTCTCCTTTTCTAAGGTCAAAGACTGTAACAGCACCCTTAATGAGTCTGTCAGGGTGAGCAGACAACGAATGCGAAGTGCTCAGCACACTGCTTGGCAAACGAGTCACTCCATGAAGGGAGTGCCGTGTTGAGAAACACGGCTGTGACAAACGCCGTTAAGGCCAGCCCTTGCTTGCTCTGGTAGTGCCCATTTCCCTCCCACTAGTCTCCTCCAGCCTCGACCTCACTGACTCCAAATGTCCCAACAGTTTCCCAGCCAACTGCAGCTCCTCACGTCACTTTACGTCACGTCACCTCCCCGGACTGGATCTCCTTTACCACTTCTCTCCAAGTCCCAACTCCCAAGTCCTCTCCACAGCTCCTAGGTCTTTGCTACTTAAGACTTCCTGCCCTCGGGCCATTTCTTCACTCAAGTATCTCAGCGCCAGCTCTGCCAGGCACTGCCCCATCTTTTTTAAAAGCTGCATTGTTCCTGCCTACACCGCTCACAGTGGTTACAAGGGTCTGTGTCCCGCTCCTGCAACTAGGTCTGTGGCTTCAGGGCCCATAAGGTGGTAGCAGTGATCGCCCCTGAGTAACCAGCCAGTGCTCCCGGCTGAGGTTACCTGTATCTGGGAAAAAGCTGTTGGCCAGCTGCTGCTGCATTGCCAGTTGCTGGGGTTTCATGCACATGGAAGGTGGCATTGTACCCATGGGCTTCTGTGCCAGCACTGGCTGTGAGCTCTGCTGGGCCACCAAGCCTGCCTGCCCTCCATGCTGCCCACTCAGCATGTGTCCCTGGTTGGACACCATGCCCATGGAGGGAGCCAGGCGCTGCTGCAGGGCATGAGCTGGTGGCTGGCTGGGCATCAGTGGCTGCGTCAAGCCTGGCTGTCGGGAACCTCCGAGTCCCAGGGCAAGTTGCTGCTGGGGCCCAACCAAACTGGGAGAAGAGCCCTCGTGGGGCAAAGACATGACCTGGGCAGGACCAGGTGTGGACAACAGGGAATGCTGCTGAGGCTGCGGCGGCGGCTGCTGCGGCTGCGGCGGCGGCTGCTGCTGGGGGGGCTGCAGCTGTGCCGAAAGCTGCTGCTTCTTCTGCAGCTCCTTCTTCTCATGCTCTAACAGGTCCTCGATAAGCAGCGGTAACTCACTGGCTACCAGTGAGCTCTCCATCTTGTCCAGCTCATCCCCAGATGCTGTGGGTCCACTGGGCAGGGTCAGGGCTCCACTCTCTAGCTCAAACTTTTCCAGTAAGGAGGACCCTCCGGGGCCACTCAACGGGCTGGGGGCCAGCAGGTGAGCCGGCGGGCCTCCTGTGGCCCCAAAGGGGCCCTTCTCAGCCATGTGTCCACTGCCAGAAAAGGGTCCTGGGCCCATCCGGGTGTCCCGGCTGCCCATCCCAGTCTGTCCTGGTTTCAGTCCCAGACCCAGGGAAGTGGTAGCAGGTGCTGCCTCTATCTTGGGGCCGGTAACAGTGAACTGGCAAGGGGAAGGGTGGCGCCCACTCTCCTCCACCTTGGGCTTCACCTCAGGCAGGCCGGACGCCAGCCGGGGCTCCGCATTATCGGCAGCAGGCGGAGGGCGCTCCTCAGGGGCCAAGGGCCCCGGCTCCACACCCCGCAGCAGGGCTTCCCGCTCAGCCTTTTCATTGGCTGACTCCACCAGTCTCAGGTGCTCATTGAAGATGTCCTTCTTGTCCCCAGTGTCCAGCTCAGGGTCAGTGTAGGCCAGCAGGTCAAACTCATCCCCATTGAGCAGGTCATCCAGGTGGGGGTCATTGGTCTCCAGGTTCTCCAGGGTGCCCAACTCATCATCTCCCTTGGCGACATCCACACCCAGGCCCAGGTGAGCAAGCTCCTCGTCATCCTCTAAGGCCTTGTGGGCGTCAAAGTCATCGTCCAGTTCAGGATCCTCACAGGGTAACTTCCCAGCTTCCAGGGCCAGAGGAGGGGGACGGCCAAGCTCGGTGCGTGAGGGGGGCCGGTTGACCAGCTCCAAGCTGGCGGGCAGGGTGGGACCCTTGTGGGGTGGTGGATGGAGGCTATTGTTCAATTCAGGGGCCGGCGGGGCTGGGGGTTTCTGCGGGGGAAGACCAGCTACCACTAGGCCTCGAAGGCCTTCAGGAGCCAGTCGGTGGGTGTCCTCACTAACGGGGTAAAAACGGGGCCGCTGAGGGAGCCCCTGACCAGGAAATGGAGCCCCTCCAGGTCCCAGTCCTTTCTGTACATTGTGCCTCAACTCAATGAACTGGGCGGGACCAGCTGGACCGGGCACTGGCTCGGCGGGGCCGGACAGGCGAGTGGGAACCCCTGCCAAAGGGGGAGCCAGGGCCTGGCGGCCGAGCTCAGGCCCCGGCGCTGCTGGAAAGCGAGTGGGCGCCGCGAGTCTCATGGAGGCTGCTGCCGCTGTCGCCTGCTGCTGCTGCCACAGTTGCTGCTGCTGCTGCTGCTGCTGCAAGGGCAGGGACCCGGGGTAGGGCGCTCGCTGATAGAAGGCCTGGGAGCCTCCCACCAGTTGCCTGGAAGAACATGCACAAGTTAGTGAGATGAATTAGAACCTGGGCTCAGGGCAGTGAGGCGGGCTAGTTCGTAAAGACAAGGGTCTCGGGAGAGAAGGGGAAACTGAGTGACACAGAACTGGTGACAGGAAATCAGAGGCAGCACACGGCAGCAGTAAAACCCGGTCCCCACGGAACCTTCTAGAGCCTCACCGACTGTTCACATCCAAAGAGGAAGGGGTAGCTGGCGGAGGGGGCCGGGAGAGTCGGTCGTCACCAGGGAAAGCCCCAGGCCCCAGGATGGGGCCCCCCAGCTTGCTTGGGGGTAGTCCCACAAGGCTGCTCTTGTCCTAGGAGAGACAGGTGGATGAAAGGGAGCCCACCGCTGCGAGCCAACCCAGCGCCACCCCTTGCCACTCTACCCACCTGGGTGCCAGAAAAGGGGGTCTGGCCTCGACTCAGCTGCTCAAAGGCAGGGCTGCCAGGCTCGGCGGCCCAGGAGCTGGGGGGCCCCACTGCTCCCACCGCTGCGGCAGCTGTCTCCTTCTCCTGCCGCAGGGTGTTGCGCTGGATCTGCTGACGAATCAGCAGCTCCCGCAGCCGCTGGCGCTGTGTAGGGGACGGAGCGGAGGATGAACCCCCCTACTCTGACTACAACACCGGCACGGGACAGGTCACACGGGGGAGCTCAGGTCCGGGGCATCAGCTTACCTGACGCTGCTTCTCCAGCTCTGTCTGGCTGAGGCCGGACATGCCTGGGTCTTGGGTACCTGGAAGCTCAGGTGCCGCCAAAGAACTGCCCATTCCAGCCCCTGTATCTTCTCGCTTTTCGACTGGAGAGGTGATGCCTGCCCGCTGGGAGGCTCCATGGGCCAGGTAGGGGAGGGGCCCATCGGGCGCAGGTGGTAGGACTGACGGGGGCCGCAGTGGGGACAGCCTGTAGCCCTCTCCTGTGGACCCACTGCTGGGTCCCAGGGGGCTGCCCAGCGGGTGGAAGTTCCCTGGGGCGACTGCGTAGTTTGTGCTTTGCGGCTTGCCCAAAGCAGGGCCAGGCCCAAAATGGCTGTTGATCCCATGGGGTGGAGGGAGACCAGACTGAGGGACGGGGGGCTTCAGGGAAGATTCCCCTACTGCCTGAGGGAAAGTAAAACGCATAGGGGATGGGGTGCCCACAAAGGCACCCGTTCCAGGAGACCGGGCAAAATTAGGGGGCTGCCCACTAGGGACCTTGGCATGGAGTTCACCTGCGGGCCCCGAGGGCAGGGCTGCTGGGAAGCCCCCAGCCCCGAGTGGAGTGTGGGCCAGTGGTCCAGCCTTGAAGGCAACTTCAGGGGGCTGGGGTCGGGGTGGCTTGTGCAATGGGGCAAATGGGTCACGGGACTGAGGGCGCGAGGGTGGGCGGGAATAAGGGTCAGGGGACTGGAAACGCGGGGTAACAGGGGATGGGCAAAATGCTTCCGCAGACAGAGGTCGGGGTGTCAACGGGGACTGGGAACTAGACTGGGACTGGGGACTGGCAGGCACTCGGGAGAAAGGGTCGGAAGGCAGTGAGCGGGGTGGCAGCGAGCAGCAGCTCTCGGGGGCCGGGGCTTGGGGCCGAGGCGTCAAGGGCGGCTGGGCATAGGGGTCAGGGCAGGGGCCAGAGCGAAAGATGTCTGGGTGGCTGGGGGGAGAAGGGGCTAAAGCCTGGGCAGGGGGCGGCTCCTGGGGCCTGAGGCCTACGCCTGGGCTCTGGGGCTCTACCTGAGATGCCCGGGGAGTCAAGGGGGCTTTGAAGACATCAGGCGCCTTTAGCTCCAGGCCACCCAGGTGGGGGCCTGAGGAAGGCGAGTCAACAAAGCCCAGGTTTGGGGGACCATAGCTAGGAGAGGATGCCCCAAGCTCTTCCTTTTTCACCTCTAGGGCCTTCCGAGATTCCCCGAAAGGTGGGGGCGAGAGCAAGGGCTCCGAAGCCTTGCCGCCTCCTCCCCCAGTGTTCTCAGGCACTGCCAGGTTGTCCAGTGAGGGGCAGCGGGGTTTGAGGAAGGGGTCAGGCGTGGAGGGCTGGTGTCGGGGGGTGCCGGGTGGAGTAGTGTGGAATTCCCCTGGGTGGCCAGTCCCAGGACGAGATGAGGTGCCCAGTGCTTGAGGCTGAGAGGGGGCCCCAGCTGGACTAGGATAGGGAGGGTAGGTGGGAGGCGCTGAGGGGAAGCGGGGCTCCAGAGCGTACGAGGGTGTCAGTCCGAAGGGATCCTGCGAAGGCACTTGGGCGGGCCCCTGGGGCGGGAGCTTGAGGAAGAGCTCACCGGGCGAGTCGGGGCCGGGCACGGTGCCCGCCGGCGGCTTCAGGAACCCATCCGCAGAGGTAGACAAGCCGGCGGGGGTGGTGGGGCTGCCAATGAAAATGGTGGGGGCGGCAGCGGGGGGTGGACTGCCCAGTGCCCCTGGCTGGGGGGGAATGCGGAGATGGAGGGCCGGTCGGTCAGTCTTACGGGCCACGTCGCCCACCTTGGTCTGCTTGTTGATCTGACTCTCAGCCTGCTACAGGGGACCAGGCACAGAGCAGTCAGGCTGCTGTGGCAGGCCCCACACCCCCCCCCCACACCCCCCTAGCGCACCCCCCCACCGCAATGAGACCCCAATCACCTTTTGCACCTTGTTGATACGGTGAGCTGCCCGGTTATCTTTGGCCTTTTGCTGAGGAATACAGGACACAGCCTTAGGGCTGGGGCTCGGCCCCGAGCCAAGCCTTCATCCCTCACAATGTCACTCACAGTCCCTACCCAGAAGCTGATCCCTTCCGGCCCAGGTTGCTTTAGGGGTGGGGAATGGGAAAAACCAAGGTGAACTTCCCAAGGACAATCCCCCCCGGCTCCCACACCACCCAGCTCCCCACTATCTCACCAGGTAGGGGGCTTTGTCAGCAGCTGGAACCTTTCTCCAGAGTTTCATGATTTGTTTGCAACGGCTAGACCAGTCTGGTGGGCAGAGGGATTGTGTCAGAAGCGACCTGGTGACCCCTGCAACCCGCCATGTCACCAGGCTGGCCCCTTCCCCTCAGCCCCCCAGTACCTGGGTAATCTTGCTTGAGATTGGGAAAGTTAATGTTGGCATAGAGCACGGGTGAGATGGTGGAGAGTTGGCCCAACTCTTCATCCTTCTCCCAGCGCTGAAGACTCCTCTGGTTATAGGAGAGCCCGTCGCCCTCACCCTCTGTGGTGGGGGTGGTGGGGGTGGAGGGCGTGGTGCCTCCAGAGCCTGTCCAGGGGCTGTCTGGCTCACCGGGTTCCGGGCTAAAGAAGCCCCCGCGCTCCCTGGGGCGCAGGGGCAGAGAGTCACAGGGGGCAGGGATGCCAAGTCCCACCCCAGACAAACTGTGCAGAGACCCCAGGCCGCTGCCCTGACCTAACCGAAGGCCACAACAGGGGAGAAGTCCAAGGTTCCCTCCCTCCGCAAGGCCCCAGTCGATAAAAGGGAAGTGACTATGGGGACTCCCCGCGGAGGCTAAGCATGGATACCAACCTTGAATCCAGGAATGGGGACTGGCAGAGGCCCGGGTAGGAGTCCATTGGGCTGCCAGAGGGGAGACTGCCCAAAGGAAGTCCACCTACGAGACAGAGAAGAGAGGAAATGGCCCATCCTGGGGCCACGCTTGGTCCCATCCATCCACCCAGCCTTCAAGCCATTCCCACCTGTATCACCTTGAAGAAATGGCCTCTGCAGCGGTGTCCGGCTGCCGTCTAGGCCAGGGGTCCCACAACCTAGATGCTGCTCTCGTTCAGAACCCAGAACATCCTTGAAAAGCTGCTGTAGGTCCTTGGATTCCATCTTGGGCAGTTCTGTGGTAGACAACAAAGAACGTTACTGAGGGAGGCCAGGAAATGAAGGGGCGCCAAGGTCTGTGAGTGGTCATGACCAGGGCAGGCACTGAGGACCCCGCCAGTCACTGCGCAGGCGAGTCCCGCAGACAGGAACGTCTCCTTCCAGAGGCCCCTTTAACATGCAGCGTGTGGGTCACAGCCTCACCTTCTGTGGGGATCCTGTCTAAGTCAGAGCTAAGCATCCCTTCACCTGGGGTGCCTGGTTTCTCAGGGTCACTGGGCACTGGGGATGCCTTTACGCCCCCATCCTCAGGTCCTGCAATTGCCAGGAGAAACCCATCAGTCAGGGTCAGTATGGAGGAACCACCACAGAATCGTTCCGGCCTCTACTCTGATGGTACGCAGGCGCAAACTCGGACGACGGGGACAAGACCGAGGCAGGGGCCAGCCTTCTCAGTAGCGCTCACCTGGCGTATCAGCTTTGCCCTCAGGACCACGGGATTCTTCATCTGCAATATCTGGACCTTCGTCTCCTACAAGCAATGGTTCCAGTCAGAAATGTTCTACACTTGAGACCCCAAATGAGTTTCCAGTTGAGGTGCCATAGCCCATTCTCCACAAACTTCCCTCGCCAGCTCCTCAGTACAGAGGGAAGCTGGAGCCCCTCAGACCACCTCCTGCTCATGACTGACCTTTCTGTGTGGTGGGGAGCTCCTTCCTATCGGAGCCTCCGTCTCCCTTGGCTTTTGGGGCTCCTACTCCAAAGCTTGGCCGGCCCACCCCAACTGCAAAAAGGGCCTTCCGGCTCAGGTCCAACAGCTCCTTTCCAAAGAAGGCCTCCTGTGGGAAGGGTAAGGGAGAAACAGGCTTCTTTATGCCCTACAGGACAGACACTCCCTTCAACCCTCAGAGACTAAGACCGACCTGCAAGTAAGCAGGAAACATGTCCTCTAGTTTGCTCTTCTTGCGTCCTCGCCGCTGCTGCTTCTTCTTCTCATCCCCATCAGCTAAGCTCTGGTCCACGGAGCTCTCTGCAGGCAGGTCAGCAGGCATCACTGGGGACAGAACCGGAGGCGTCAGGCTCTCGGGGGAAACACGCATGCTGCTCCCAACTCGGCCTGGGGACGTTTGGTCGGCTCTGCTTCCCACACCAGCTGGGCCCATCACCCTCCTGGCCCTGTCAGTGAGCCTTCCCTGACCCCAGCCCTCCCTGGCAGCACCCCAGAGGTCCTGTGGCCCCCACCACCCCCCGGCCCCCATGGTGCCCTCACCCGTCTCACCCTCGTCGGGCTGCCCATCCCCACTCAACACCTCCGCCTGTGCAGCAGGCCCCTTTTTCACACGTGTGTGGGATTTCCGCTGTCGCACCATGAAACCACCAATGCCTGCCAAGAAGCAGAACTGAGGCTGAGACACTGCTGGTGACCGAGTGAGCTGGCCCTCACCCTTGACCTCCTCGTCCCTGAGCCTCACCAGGCCGATAGGGTTTGCGCTTGCGTTTTTTGCTTTCCTCAGTCTCCTCTTTGCCAGGCTCCACATCAGGGCTGACGGGGCCCTCCAGCTTAATTTCACATTCCATGTGCTCCACACCACCTATGTGTGGGGACAGGAGAAAACGGAAGCAAGTCAGAGGCGGGGGTCTCTTTAGCCCTGCCATGCTGCCACCCCACAACCTGAGCGTCGGCTGCCTGGCCTGTCATTTGGACAAGACTGACAGTGGCTTGAGGGTGATCAGGGTGATGCTGCTGCCCCCACCCAACACCCTAAACTCTCATGAGCATGCTTCCCCTACTTTGGCACTTCCTGAAGATTTCCCAGCCTGACCTTCACCCTTGAGCAGCTCATCAGTGTCCATGTCCCCATCCTTTTTATCATCAGGTCCAAGGGCATCTGAGGGCTCCGGACCCTCCAGCCCTGCCTCGCCTGGAAGGCCAAGCCGTCCTCGCCGCTGGCGCCGCTTATGCAGGGGTGACATGGTCAGGTTACGCAGCACAGCCATGCCAGTTTCTGTCAGCCACACGCCCTCGAAGCGAAAGTACTGAGGCTCTGCAAGAAGGGAACATGTGACCCCTGGGGGGTAGCACCAGGGAAATCAGAACCCCAAGTCTCAGCCCAAGTCCCCAGCTGCGACAAAGCAGGGTGAGAGAAACCAAAATCCAGCCTGGGGTTTGTAGGCTGGAGAGGAGCCCACCAATGGGCGCTGGCTGCTACCCCAATTCCCAGTGACCAAGGGGACTCTGAGGCCAGAGTGTAGAAATCAGGCTGAAGATTAACTCCAGGCTCACTAAATACACTCCGGCTGCCGGTGGCCAGGAGGCCCTGTTTGATGAACACAGCACACAGTGCCCGAGACCCCGGGAGCTGCACCCCACGTTGTGACGGCGGAGAAGGCCCCTGCACCTCTGCTGAGGAGAAAGAGGTATGTTCTCTAGAGAAGAGGCACGTTCCCTGGTGAAAGGAAATGCACCGGGGAACAGGAGGCCTTGGTTCTAGCCACAATGTTGCTGCTAATCTAGCGTGGCATTGGGGAGGCCACTCAATCTCCCCAGGGCTTAGTTTTCTCCTCTGAAACTGAGGAGGTGAAGCTGGAGGCTGGAGCTGGACTAGGTTGTCTCGAAGGTTGCTCTGGCTTTGGCATTCAGGATTTCTGCCACTTACCTGGTTCTTTCACCTTCATAGGCACCAACTCCGGAGGCGCAATAGGTGCTGTGGAGAGGCAAACCAGGGCCGCTCGAAGTCCCGTCCCACGTCAAGGCACCCCCCGTCCTCACTCCCTCTCCTCTCTCCGTTGCCTACAACTTACCTGCAGGCTTTACCACATAAGGCTGGCACGAGACACAGTCAAATCCCTCGTCGGCTGCCTGCTCCACATCATCCTCTGTGAAGAGACTCTCACAGCCAGCGTGCATCCACCTTGGAGAAGGGGGTGGTAGATACGAACCCAGACAATGAGAAGCTGAGGGCAGGGAAGACAGGGCCAATATGAGGGAAAGGGGGGCCCTCACCGTTCACAGTGGCGGCACTGGATTAGCAGATCCTCTTCCACGTAAGGAGCGTGGCACACAGGGCAGGTCACCAGGCTGGCACAGGGGCCGCAGTGCGTGTAACTGTTCTGCCATTCACAATGGAAGCCGGGGGAGGCGGCCCCGCACTGCATGCAAGACACACACCTGGTGGGGGCAGAAAGACAGGCCCTCAGCACTAACCCACTCAAGGAAACCAGAGGCAGCCTCACTGAGAAGCCAGCGGCCTGCCATGTCACGCAGTCGGTGTCTCGGGTCCTGGCCCGCGAGGACCCTGGGTTTCCTTACCACTTGCACTTCCAGCCGCCCTTGGGCACGGTGAGCAGTGGGGGGTCCAGGCAGTATGTGTGGTAGCTAATGTCACAGTCATCACAGAGCAGCAGGCGCGAGGGATCTGAGGCCTGGCCGCACACCTCACACACGATGCACTCCACGCAACGCCAGCCCTTCAGCAGCATGACCTTGGTGATCTGCGGGAGGAGACAGCAACTCCTCGGGATGAGATTCAGTACGAAGGACTGACATCGTAGGGGAGGGCGGCACTTACACAGGGAAGGTGGGGCTGGGACCCCAGTGCACGCGTCACACTTCCACTTGGCTACAGGAGGCTGAGCAGAGTGCACGGGCCACGAAAACCATGACTCTGAACTTAGCCTCCCAGGATGGCTGCCGAGCAGAGAAGAGCCTCACCCGCCACTGCCTTCTTACAGGAGTGGAACAGCAATGTGGGGTTAGAGAGTCCCCAAAATGACTAGGCAGTTACAAATGAGGTCGCACTTCCCCCAATCTTTCTTGCGCATTTAGAACTCCTGATACTGTTGCACATTCATGCATATTAGCAGTGGAAAAGTTTTAAATTAGCATTAACGAAAACCCCAAAACAACTGCTTATACGCGGGTCAAAACAGCTTCATCTGTGCAAACACGAGCTCACAGTTCTGACTTTATATTCTGCCTCCAGACCACATCATGTTTCCCGCTAGAAAAGTTCTCGGGGTTTATATAACAGATTGATTTACACCATGAAGTTATGGTCTCCCATAAAGAAACCATAAAGACCACTGCCATTTCCAAAGGACTTTCCCTCTCCCCGAGTTTGATAACCACTGACAACGGTGAATTACTTCCGTGATCCAGTCACTTGTAAGAGGTCGTCTGGTCAGGACAGGGACCCGAGTGAAAGATGAGTCCTGCTCCCCCCACCTGCCCCTGGGCCCTGAACTCACCTTGCTGTTGACACAGTAAGGGTGATAGCACTGGGAGCACTGGGAACAGGCCAGGAGATGGCCCTCCGCCCCCCGGCCGAAGCTGCCACACACCACACACATGTCCTAGAGAAACACAGAAACGCGAGTGTCCGACGGAGCATCCTGAGCCCACTCAGTCCCAGCAAATGCCTTCCACACTAGTCTGAGAGGAGCCAGGGGTCCAAAGCCCACCCCAAGCTTTAGGACACGGTTCTTTCCTACCATGCATTGCTCTCCTGCTGATCAGGTAATGTGCAGTGATACAGCCTGACACAGATTAAGGTAAGAAGTGAAAAGACGGTAAGATGGGTAAGGTCTTGTCAGGATGAAAGGATACAATGTGACAAGATTCTCTGTAACATACTGGCTCCCGAGACTACATACCAATAGGGCAAAGATCATTTCTGCTTTTCTCACTGTTACATCCTTAGCTCCTAGCTCAGTGCCAAGCTCAAAGGAGAATTTCAAGAGAAAGTTGATGAATGGACAAATGAATGTGATCCTGACACACGATTTCCTCACTAGCTGGTTACCCCAGAGGTAGGTCCTTGCTTTTCCCCTCTACACGCCCATACACATACACGCCAACATTCAGTCTGCTGAGGATGGCAATGAACCGGTCAAGTGCAGTACCTGCATGAGAACAAACTTGTCTGTGTTCGAGAAGAGAACCACAGTATTTTGCATGGTGTCGTCGTCGTCATCTTCCTCCTCCTTGCTGGGAGAGCTATCGATATCAGCAACCTGACAGGCAGAGAGTGGTGGAGAGGGAGGCAGTTAGAGCTGCCCTGACCAGTTGCCTTCCCTCTTTGGTTTTGAAAGAGATGTGCACCCGCGGCTAAAATGAAGAGCAGAAGCAAGGCTACGAGGCAGAACACCCAGCCGTGAGGCCAGGGGCAGGCTTCAGGGCCCTGGCCACGGGGACAGAGCAGCACAGCGAGAGAGGCCCCGGCTGGCAGGGAGGCAAGCGAGCGGGCAGGGAGTGGCCGGCAGGGCCGAAGGGGTGTTTAAGCTTCGGAAGGGGCGGCTGGCGCGCGTGGGGCCCGGGAGGCTTCTCCTTACTACCAGAGTCTCAACAGAAGAAGCAGTTGACTTGAGCCGGGCCCGTCCTCGCCCTCGCCCTCCATGTGCTCCCCCTCGCGGCCGGCGCCTTCCTGGGAAACTGCTGCTGCGGCCCTGAGTGAGGAAAGAGGACGGTGACCCCGGGGAGCTGCGGGGTCCTGCGTTGGGGCACAGGCGTGGAGGGAAGAGCAGACAAGTGGAAGGCAGTGGGCACTAAAGCCCGGGAGTCCCAGGCCAGGCGGCGGAGCGGCGGCGGGTTTGTGGCGCTGGCCCCAAGCCACTCCCTCTCTCCCAAGAGAGGCGACGTCGGGCGACGAGAAAAGATACTGGCTTAAGCGGTCCGAGTTTCTGTCACTGAGTAACTGCAAACCGCTTCCCGCTCTATGCAGTGTCCTCTCAGTAAGACAAGTGGGCAGGCCGAAGGCTCTCTGAGAGCCTGGGCGCCAGCGGGCCAGGGCAGAAGGTGGCAGTGACGAGGGGCTACCCCTGCGACAGCGGCACGCCACTGGTCACATCAGTGGCTGGTCAGCTCCTCACCTGTTTGATGCGGGAACGAGCTGGGGAGCTGCGCCGCCTCCCTTTGTCCCCCTCGGCTTTGCCTCCACCAACAGCTGTCCCAGCGTCACACAATAATGAGTCATCAGTCTCTGGCAACGAGTCGGTACAGAGCCGCAGGGAGCCCTCATCTCGGGCTGGACTGACGTCTGTGGAGACCCCCAGCTCCATAGACAGGGAGCCACCTCCCTCAGGGTCAGGAGAGCCCAGCAAGGGCTCTGAACCAGGAAAACTGGCACTGGCATCCCCCTGGCTCAGATTGGAGATCTCATTAACGATGTCAGATTTGATGAGAGTGGGTGGGGTGGGGGCCACTGGTGCACGCGGCTCCTCTTGATCTTCACAGGGTGAGCCCTGCCCTGCCTGTTTGCATTCTGGGCCATAGACCTCCATAGGGGTCACAGGGGCCAGCTCCTCGGGATCCAGGAGCACAGGGGAACCCTTAAGTTCACTTGTCAAGCTGCCGGGGGTCTGGCCAGCCTCTGGCTGCGAACTAGGAGTGTTAGTCCCATCCAGAGGGGCAGTGTCTTCCCCGAGACCAGAGAAGTCATCCAGGGCCGGGGCAGGGCTGGGGGCAGGGCAGGAGAGGTGCCCCGTTGGGGAGGGGAGCGGACTGGCAGGGCTGGGCTCCAGGGCTGGGCACTCGGGTTCCATGGCTTTCTCGGGCTCCATCTCGAGAAGCTCAGCATCACCCGAGACCTCCGCAACCTTCTTCGCAGGACTCAGTGGGGAGGGAGTGGACAGTGGCAGAGCAGGAGGCGAGCACTGGGGAGGAGGGGAGCTCTGGGGAGGTGACGAATGCTGGAGGAGTGGAGAACACTGAGCAGGGAGAGGCACCATCAGAAGGGGAGAAGCCAGCCCCATCGGGGAACCTGGAGATGGGGGCAGGATCATTGGGGGTACAGGTTCAGGGTCAGTGCAGTTAGCTTCCGGCGGAGGGCTGATGGGCGTCTCTAGGATGGGGGCAGTCAACGGCGACTCAGGGTCACTGTCCCCTTTGGCACCAAAGGGGTAATCCAACTCCCTCAAAGGAGACAGGGCTGGTGGGGCCACAGCTGTGATAATGGGTGAGAGCGGAGGAGGAAGAGGATCTGGAGAAAGAGGAAAGGAGGCTCTTAGATTACATGTGCCATTAAGGGCTAAGTCTGTTTCAGAGAGGGGGGTATGAGCATCACCCTACCTGATGGCATCAGTTGAGGCGACAAAGATGGCTCCTCAGAGGGGGACAATGGCAGTTGTTCTGGTAGAGGGGTCAGAGGTGGTTTCCCAGGCTCAGACAGGGCTGGCTCTCCAAGCAAGGGAGATAAAGGTGGCTCCCCAGAAGGGAGGAACACGGACAATTCCTCAGGTGCAGAGCAGAGACCTGGCTCCTCAGGTGGAGGGGTCAGGTGCATTTCCTCAGGCCTGGGGGACAGACGCGGCTCCTCAGACTGGGGGGACAGACGCGGCTCCTCAGACTGGGGGGACAGACGCGGCTCCTCAGACTGGGGGGACAGACGCGGCTCTTCAGACTGGGGGGACAAGCACGGCTCCTCAGGCTGGGGGGACAGGCACGGCTGCTCAGGCTGGGGGGACAGGCGTGGCTCCTCAGGTGAAGGGGACAGTTGAGGCTCCTCAGGTAAAAGGGGCAGGTGTGTCTCCTCAGGTAAAGGGGAAAGACATGACGTCTCAGGTAAAGGGGACAGCTGAGGCTCCACAGATCCAGGATAGAGATGCAGCTTCTCAGGTGTAGGGGACAGAGGTGGCTCCTCAGGTGTAGGGGACAGGTGCGGCTCTTCAGGTGTAAGGGCCAGAGGTGGCGCCTCAGGTGTAAGGGCCAGAGGTTGCTCCTCAGGTGCGGGGGACAGGTGAGGTTCCTCAGGTGTGGGAGACAGGTGAGGCTCCTCAGGTGCAGGAGACAAGTGAGGCTCCTCGGGGGCGGGAGACAGGTGAGGTTTCTCAGGGGCAGGAGACCGGTCAGGCTCCTCAGGGGCGGGAGACAGGTGAGGCTCCTCAGGGGCCGGAGACAGGTGAGGGTCCTCAGGAGCAGAAGACAGGTGTGGCTCCTCAGGGGCAGGGGACAGGAGTGGCTCCTCAGGCCGGGGACAGAGTTGCAGCTCCTTGGGCAACGGTAACTCCTCCAGCGGTAGGGACCTAAGTAAGCTGTCTGGCAGTGGGCAAGCAGGTGAGTCTTCAGGTGGTGGGGATGTAGGTGAGTCCTCAGGTGGTGGGAACAGGCGTGAAGCCTCGGGTGGAGGGGATGAAGGCGACTCCTCAGGTGGTGGGGACAGGGGAGATTCCTCAGGCGGTGGAGACAGGCGTGACACCTCAGGTAGGAGGGATAGGCGTGACACCTCAGGAGGAGGAGACATAGGTGAATCTTCAGGTGGTGGGGACATGGGTGAGTCCTCAGGTGGTGGGGAAAGGCGTGATGCCTCGGGTGGAGGGGAGAGAGGCGATTCCTCAGGGGGAGGAGACAGAGGGGATTCTTCAAATGGTGGGAACAGACGCGATGCCTCAGGTGGTGGAGACATGGGTGACTCCTCAGGTGGAGGGGACATGGGTGACTCCTCAGGTGGTGGAGATAAGCGCGATGCCTCAGGTGGTGGGGAAGTGGGCAATTCCTCTGGCGGAGGGGACAGGGGAGACTCCTCAACTGGTGGAGACAAGGGTGATGCCTCAGGTGGTGGGGACAGAGGTGTCTCAAGTGGGGGTGGTGGGGGCGACGCCTCTGGTGGAGAGAAGGGTGACTCCTCCAGTGGAAAAAAAGGTGATGACTCAGGTGGGGGAGACAGAGGAGATTCCTCAGGCAGTGGAGAAAGAGGTGATTCCTCAGGCGGTGGGGACAGGCGTGATGCCTCAGGCGGCGGGGACGAGGGTGATTCCTCAGGTGGTGGGGAGAGGGGCGACTCCTCTTGTGGGGGCAGCAGTGGCATCTCCTCATTTAGGGGGGTGTCCAACTGGGGCTCAAGTTGGGTCCCTGCTCTCCCTGTAGACACAACACACTATGCTCCTACCTGGCTCGGTTCCAGTCCACAGAAAGCACAGGGTTGGGGCAAAGCAGAAACTGTCCCTTGCCACAGAATAGACGGAAATTACTTTGGGGACCCTCGAACCCTACTCACCTAGTGGTTTGGCTTCACATTGCAGGGGCCCCGGTTCCTTGGGTTGCATAGAGGTCACGTGCCCACCCTTTGGCTGCCCTTGGCATGCAACGTACAGAGCATCGGGCTCATCACTGGGGGTATCGCCAGGCTCTGGGGGTGAGAATCTGCAGAGGGTACAGGGGAGCAGGCACCGTGGCTCTCATCAGCTAACAACTCCTAGAGAGCACACGGGGGCGAGGCACGATTGCTATGGATTGTACTGCCCGCCTAGGGCTCTCTGCTAGAAGTCCAACTGATTAAAGATGGCGCCTACCGACCTACACACTTCCTACTCCCCATCCCAATCTCTTCCAGTTCACACCACCTACCTGTGACAGACAGGGGGATGCTGCTCAGCAACAGAACTGATAGGGTGACCTCCCTGGGCTTTGTGACAGCGGTGACAGAGCGAGTAATTTTCAAACCACTCAGAGCTGGGACTCAGCTCCGCCGCGCCCGCTCCACAGGCTCGGCACACCCGGCATGCCTGGGGAGAGGAGTGGGCAAACGGGCACTGGTCAGACAGCAGGGCTGGACGAGAGCACAGGACTCGTCCCACGGAATAAACTCAGACTATGACGGGGGCAAAACCAGGGTTATGTACCATCGGGGACACTCACCTTGCACTTCCAAGAGTGAGCAGGCAATTCCTCCATAGGTGGCTTTAGGCAGAAGGTATGGTACCCTTTGTCACATGTCTCACAGACCAGCATCTTAGAGTCATTCCCAGGTTTCCTGCAGGGGCACAGGGCGCAGAACAGGCTCGTGTCTGCCCTCACTTTCAACCCTAACCCTGTGTTGCCTAAGGCTTCCCTCCTGCCCTTCCATGTTACCTGCAAGCTTGGCACACTTTGCACTCAGGGCACTGCCAGCCAGCACGCTTTCGGGCCGTCAAGGCAGTGTCCAGGCAGGCCCCATGATAGTGATGCCCACAGCTGGTACAGAAGAACAGATCACACAATTCCCCTGGCCCCTCACAAACTGCACAACGAGCCTCCTCTGCAGTGGGAAGGGACAGAGCACAGCTGAGTTACAGAATCCTGGTGCGATTCGGCACAGTGCTGTCTCCGTACCAGGCATCCCATGGTATGCCAGGCACGATTCTAGGCACTGCAGACACCATAGTAAACAAGACAGTCAAAGCCAACAAATGTCACACCTTTGTCAGTGGCGCGGACTGACAGTGTATCATTACACACGCCCGAGTGCCCCAGTGGGAACGCCCCAGACACACTTGGCCCCGCAGTGCTCTCTGTCCAAAGAGCAGGACTTCTCACCCAGATGTGCAGCCCCCTCACTGTGCTCCGGGCATAACAGCTGCAGTGTTTTCATGGACAAGAAGGAACCGCTGGCAGTTGCACAGGGGAAGTGGTAAAGCCGTGGACATCCGGGCGAGCGGCAAGGGATAGAGGCACCGAGCCTGGTGCAGTGGGAGCAGCGCTGCCAGGGTGGAGACAAAGCCTCAGTGACGCGGACTCTCTCCAGAGCAGCAGGACAGGCACTGGCACTCTGCCCTTCTCGTTCGAGCCCAACACAGAGGTCCAGCAGCCCCGACGAGCCCGCCCTCCACCTGCGCGATCCCTGGCGCCAGCCCCACCTGTGAGATCCCTGAGAAGATGGCCTTGTCCACACCACATAGTTCTGGGCCCTCGTGCCCCCACACACCTGCCGACCACGCAGCACACCAATGGTGAGCCCAGCAGGACCCTTTACAAGTAAAAAGAGGCAGGAAAGAAGATTTAACGAAAGAGATGATCACTGACTCAAGACCACCCTCGGCCCCCTTTATGGCTCAACTCGGCCCACCTCCCCTCACTTACCTCCAGGTTCTCCTAGGTGGGCAGGTGTCAGGCCCTCAGGGAAACCAATCTGTGACAGGTCCTCACTGGGTAGCACTGCTTCATTAGGTCCTGGGCTCCCCCCAGGGGACACCACTGGACACTGGGGCCAGTCAAACGGCAACTTGAAGCGCTGCAGCTCCCTCTGCCCATGTAGACTAGGCTCCCCACAGTTACAGAGAGCACAGCGCCGCGCGGGAACCCCACTGTGGACACACAAACATCAGCACCATGCCAGGGCCCCTGCCCACAGGCACCCTGCCCACCCCATGATTTGGCATACCTATGCTTCCCAAACACTCATTCTCTTAAATCTTCCTCCTTTTGAAAGCCCCAGGTTCACACAGCATGTGCCTTCATGCCCTATGTGACCCAACTAGTTACCTGCAGTCCTGGGGAAGCTCCTGAAGCCTGAGACCCCCAGAACCGGGCACGGAGACCTCCCCGACATGTGGGTTGGGAAGGTCTGGCTCAGTGGCGCCTGGCTCCTCGGAAGCTGCAGGTCCATCAGCTGAACGAATAGAGAAACACATGTCACCTTCAACTTAATATTAGCCCCACTCATTAGACCCATGCTGTCATCCAAAACCCTGACAGAGCCCAGTGATGGCACTTCAGTTTTGGCCCCAAAAGTCCCTCAATTACCAATACACTAGACAGACTGAGCACCTCTCCTTGTGCCAGGACCAGAAATCTAAGGCTGCCTGGGGAGAGGAGAGAGCTGTCAGCAAAAATCCCCAAATCGCCCTACTCACCAGCCGGTTCTGAATCTTTATCCTCACCAGGCAGCTTCTGGCTGTCCATCCCTCTCTCCGACTGGGCAGGGCCCTCTCGGGGAGACCTGTAGTGCCGAAAGGTATCTGTTTAGAGAGTCTCCCCACTAAGTACTTTTCCCATAACCCTAGAACAAAGGCAGCTAATGGCATCTATATACCCTACAGAAAACTCCTATGCTAATACCACAGAACAGCAATCATTACCCCTCTTACCTCACTGCCTCCCCACATAAACACCATACCCTCTCCTCCCAGTCCGGATTCTCAGGGGACCACTGCCACCCTCCAGTATAAGAATTCTCTGGGTACTAGCACCCAACTAGAGGCACATCCAATCTCTGTCAGTATCACCCTTTGCCTCATCTCTTGAGTTCTCGGCTTCTGGTAGGTCCCGCACGCCCGGCGTTTCACAAGCCTCACATCAAGCCACTATCCCAGCAGTGCTATCAGTGCCACCCAAACTCCCCTCCCAAAAACAGAGTCCAGGGTCTTGCAGGACATAAAACACATTATTAGAACTAAAGCCCATCTACAGGTGGATCTCTTCTACTTTCACTGGGTTCAATCAGGATATTTCCATCACGACAGGAGAAACTCCCCAACATTCGCCCATGGCCTATCCAAATCCAGCTCAAGTCCACCCACTGGCCCAACATGACTGACCTCCACCCAGTATAAAGGCCTTAAATGTTGCCCTTAGCAACGCCAACTGCCCTTCTTCCTCAGATGTCTCAGTAGTTAACAGAAGGGAGCCCTAAGAGTTACTGAGCATGTGTAGCCAGGCCTGAGGCTAAGCATGCTGGGAGTTGTAGTCTCAGGAAGCATACAGCCACTCGGAAGAGTTCTAAACAGGGCAGGACACAGCAGAGCAGAGGAGCTTCCTTCCTCTTCTGTCAGACAAGGTTTCCACACACTCTGGGGGGTGGGGGGTGGTAACGGTCCCCTCTTCAAAGATATGCCTGCCTATACCAGACTCAAATGAAAACACACTAAAGTTAAACCTTTGGGTGTATTTTCCTAAACCTGCGGGGGAACTAAGCACAGTACAAAAAAAGACAGAAGTAAAGAATAAGAAGAATTACAGAGGCGAGGAAGAGGAAAGAAATCTGATAGAAGGGAGAAAGGCATAGGTGCCAGAAACTCTCAGTAAGAAAAGGCAGGAGCTTAGGCAAAGAAAGTATAGAATTCCTACAGAGGGGCTGGGGGTGGGGAGCTCTCTAAGACAAAACCCGAAGTAGAAGTTTGAGGAATTTATCTTACCTTTTTCTATCTTGTTTAACCAGAGGTACCACACCAACTTTAGTAAGGACAAACCCAAATACCTCAATCAGCCACTTGGGAATGAGTGGCAGGAGCAGATGAGACATGGGGAACCCTCAAAAGTGCCTAAGATTGGTGAATCAATTAACTGAGAACCACAGTATTACTCCTTCTTCCTACCCAGTGTGAGTGGAAAGAAGCACTCACGCTCCTTTCCAGAGACTGGTAATGTGCCTTCTATGACATGGCCTAAGAGAGGAAACCATTCTACTCCCCACCCCAACACACACAATCAGAATCTACTAGGTGGAAAAGTATCACCTGATACCTGTTACCTCCATTCTCAGATCCACTCTGTCCCAAACCTGCCACATAACCCCACTTGAAAAGAAAGCAGGGAGGTTACCAGGGCTCAGAAAGCTGCTCTGGAACTTTGAGAAGCCCTCAGAAGCCATCTGCGGGAAGCAGGGGTTAGGCGGTCTGGAGACAGACAGGACCTTCTTCCTAGTCACTCATTCAAGGCCTGACCACACCCCAGAGACTTCAAAGTTTCTGACACATGTGCATCTTACTGTATACTGCCACTACATTTCCCCAAAGATCTCCCACCTGCTCTGCAAAGCTGAGGCTAAAGGAGTCACAAACAGCAAGAAATAAAAAGCAACAGTGATAATAGAGTGGGTGGGAGGACTCTGCACAGCACACAAGGCCAAAGGAACAAGTTCCTGTTCCTCCCCCAAGGCACAGCCTATCCAGCAAGTGAGGCTGGTACTGCCTGGGGAAGGCCAGAACCCACCTCCATCCAGCCTGGGAAGAGAAAGCACCAACACCTTCCAAGTCGGAGGAGATGAGAGATCAAGAAGCCAAAGGTAAAGCAATCTCCAAGCTTCTCCAAAAAGAACAGAAAGGTACCTCCAAGAAGCCTGATCCTTACTTCCCTGTCCCTGCACACCTGGCACCTGCCCCCCCCCCCCCAGTGCTCAGTCCCAGTTATGAGGCCCCCGGGAGAGCTAAACAAATAAAGAGCACAGGTCCCCGTGTCCCCTCATTCACAGCCAGAAACCACAAATATACACCAAGTTTAGTTTCCCCTGGAACTAAACTGGGCTAATGCCTGGCCAGGCTTCCTTTGGGGAACTAGAGATCTCGGGAGTAAAACTTCTGGCTCCTGTAGTCCTAGGCCTGAGAGGTCCCAAGCAGCAAGGAGAAAAGCAGGAATTCATCCCAATCCACTCTCTTCCCTGCCTCCACCCCAGACTAATAGCTTTCATTCTGTTTTCCCAGCAAAGGGGAAATGGAGGCTGGGAGAGGTGAGAGGCTGAAGCAGGCCCTTGAGTGAACAGCTCTTCTGTAAGGACTCAGGACTTCCTGGTTCCCAGCCTGAGAATCAACCCATACCTCTCCCCACCCCCACTTTGGGTCAGCCCTCCAGGAAGAAAACAAATGGCCACACTGGCCCTGCAGACCCTCCAGACCACTCCTGGGTTCCCTGGGCTAAGTCACAGCTAACAATGAGCGGTCCCTCCTAGGAAACTCTTTGGAGAGACAACAGGAGGGGCTCACCGGAGAGGCAGGGACAGAGAGCACGGTAACAGCTAGCTCCACTCCATCACCCATCACCCGGTGCCGCCTCTAACCTCAGGGGCAACCAACCCAGATAGCTTTCCAGGGCAAACCCCCTATTTTCTCCTTTCCAACCAGGTGCAAAGAGATCTAGCTATATGTTGGAAGGGGTGGAGGAGGGCGCAAAAACACACCAGTCAAACGCCTGCTGGGCAGCATGACAGCTGTGAGAGGGGCTGTCCCAGTCCAGGGACCAGAGGAATGAGGTCCATCCTGAACCCTCCATGCACTCACATACACACCCCTTCTCCCTAGCACCTCCCACCAGGGCTGGAAATATGGGCTTCAGGAGAAACGACTCTAATCAGATCACTTCTCCTCCAGAGAGGTAATGGCCACCCTAATCTGCAGGGCTGGGACAGGACCAGAGGGCCAGTTAACATTCCCTGTTGGAAAAGGGTTGGAGAGGTCTGGGAGGGGCCTACAGGATTGGCCAGGGACTTATGGCAACCAGCTCTCCCACCAAGCCCGAAAAAGCGGGAGACAAAAGCCATTTTTGTAGCCCACATTCAAGGAAGCAAATCTCAACGGTGTCCTCTATAATCCCCTAGCGATTATGTCCATCCGAAGAGGGGAGGCAAAGCTGGCTAAGACAGCACCAGGCCTCAGGAGGGTCACTCTGCCCAGACAGGGGTGGTTCAAAGTTGAACCAGACCAGAGCTGCCCCCCCGGAATCCACCTCCTTCTTGCCTTGGTCAGCCCTTTCATCTCACTGGTCAATTTCCTCACTCTCCCCTTTGCACCCTGAAATAAGGCCTGGTTGAAGATCTTGGGTTTCTTGAGTTTCCCAAAGTCTTTTTTGCCAGGGATGGTCAAAACAACCTTAAAGTCCAGGCTGGCAGCAAGTCTGACTGAGCAGTGGCACCTTACCACCCCCACCCCAAGTTGCTCCGTTCCCAAGGCCCACAAGGAGCCCTGAGAGAGAAGCGGCCACCTGGGATTGGTGTTGGCATCAGGGCTTGGGTCCTAGTTTAGCAGAGCTCCCCCCAACACAAAAAATAAACAGGCGGAGAGAGGATCTGGCCAGGTTCCCAACTCCCCTGGTTCCTTGAGGCCCCCCCCCCAAGCCGGCCACCCCGTCTTTAAAGGGGTACACACCCCAAGACACCAAGGCCTCAGTTCTGTCGAGGCAACTGGCTCAGGTTCCCTTGACAGACCCTGCCAAAGGAGCCCTCCTCTGCCCTGGCACCCCTTTCTCCAACCTAAAGGCCAGCTCCGGCCAAGATAGTCCATCTGGCTATGCCCCCAGTCCAACCCCTTCTGGGCCCTGGCCGGCGGACTTCACTCACCTCTTCACAGGGCGATCCAGAAATCTTCATCCGAGAACATGGCCAGAGCCCGGGCCGCTCCCCGACCTCCAACCGCCAGAGTGATCACAGACGCCCCCCGCACGGGGGGGCTTAGAGGGGCCAAGAACGGTAAATCCAGTTCGGAGTGGCCACCCTCCCCCCCCCCCAAAAAAAGGGCAAGAAGTCAAAGAGGGGTTCTCTGTCTCGGGTTCCAGCAGTTTAGGTTTCCATGGGCAGCCCCAGGGAGGCGAATCCCGAGCGGACACAAAGAGAGCACCGGTGGCTTTGATCTTGGGCGAGCAGGCTCCGCATCCGCGTCGCCGGGCGGCCTCTCAGTCGCAGGGCCGGGCCAGCGCCCCGGCCGCCCGCGCCGGGCTCGG
>NW_004567135.1:7858936-7866863 GCF_000260355.1 Condylura cristata | reverse complement strand
CGCGAGCGCTACGGCGAAGCTGAGCCGGCGGGGCTGCGGGGCTGCGCCTGACACACACCCAGCTCGGGGCTCCTCGACCCGGAGCGCTCGCCCCCCGCGACTTCGAGCCCCCCCACCTCCGGCTCCCCCCGGGGCAGGGAGGAGGGTAGGTGGGCGAGGAAGAGGAAGGGGCGGGCGGTGCGAGCCCTCTGCCCGCTCCCCTCCGGCCGCTCCAGGCCCGGCGCTCGCCTCCCTTCCCCTCCGGCCTCGGGAGCTGCCCCGCCCCCGGCCTGGCCGCTCGGATCCGCTACACCCCCTAGACCCCCAGCTGGTTGTGATCGCGGGGGGCCTAGAGGTGCATGGCCCAACCCCGGCTCCCGGCGCCGGGGGGTCAGAAAACTGAGCGGAAAGTGGGGAACGAGGCAGCCATTTGCAACCGGAGAGGAAAGTAGTGCAGCGCGGCGCCGCTCCGCCTCCCCCCCTCCGCCTCCTGTTCGGCCGGTAGGGTGGTTCCTGCGAAGGGGCTATTTCCTGGCCCAAGATCTCGGCAGCGGTCGTGGAGATCCAGGAAGCCTCCGGCGCGAGATCCAGGAGGGCCTTTTGCCCGGGGAACCCCACTCGAAAAGGGGAGAAAGGAGAAGACGCGGCCCTATTTTGTGTTGGAGCGGAGCGGCGGAGGAGTACGGCCCTATCGGACGAAAAGCTGTGACTCTGCAGTTCTACGCACACGCTGCGGATCCCTCCGCCACGAGTTAACCCCCACCGCGCCGGGCCGGCCGCGGCGCCGACACGTGGGGTTGAGTTCCCCCTCCGCCTCGCCAGCGCCCTCGAACTGCCCCCCCTTGCCGCCCGGGGCGTGAAACAGGCACTCCGGCCACTTTCTAATTCTGTTCCCTGGGCGTTCTCCGTCCCCGAAACTCCAGCTGCCCCCTTCTCTCGGTCTGGAGCGATCTTTCCCGGGAGGGGGTTGGAAGAAGAGCCTGAGATTGGCCGCTGCTCTGCATCCTGGGAACTGGAGTCCTCCAATGGAGAAAGTGAGGCAGGGTGCCTGGCTCTGCAGAGGATGAGCTCTGGCTAGGTTTGGGGGGCCAGAGCAGACCGGAATGAGTCCCTAGTCGGCCCCCTGAATCTCAAACCCCCTAGTGAGGAAAAAGGACTTTCAGTGTCCCAACACTCATCACCACACACCTCTCCCCATCGCAATATTTATGTAGTTTTCCTTCTTCTCCCTGGTGTACCCACTCCCAGCCCTAGTCTTTCCGGACACTCAAGGCCCCTGTCCCTTTTGAGGTAAATGGAGGGGATGTGCTTGGGAACCTTGCGGCTATCTGGCAGGGGTACTGATACTCTATAGACAAAATCCCAAAACACCCAGCTCCTCATAAATCTGGGTAAGAAAAGGAATGCCTCTCTCTGCATTAGCTGTACCCACGGGGTGCACGGGGTGGACAGGAGATAAATTACGTGCTAGATACTTTATGTGCTTATTTTATTCCTCATTATGAATAATATGCAATTACTTCCGTTGTACAGATGAGATTGAGCTAAAATGGGTTAAATTACCCAAGAACCTCAGCTAGTAAGAAAGTGAGCCCTGATTCATACAAGTAGTGATGCTTTTCCTAGGATTTATATGTGCGCGTGTAAGGATGTGTGTTCACGTGTGTGTGCACACACACACACATAAATCTGGGGGGAGGGATATTTTAAAGATACAAAGAGACAAGCAGATCAGGTGCAAGAGTGGTTTATGGGAAACCGCTTACAGCTTGACCAATGCAACTTCTACAAAGACAGAAAGGCACTAACTATATTTACACTAATAATGGCTTAGACACTTTGAAATGTAGGTGGTGCAGCTAAAGAACTTTTATTTAGTTTTAATACTAAATTAAATTGAAATAGCCTTATGTGATGGTTCTATATTGTGGCTTCCACATTGGACAGGCCTAAAGTCCTCATAGTGGCAGGAAGGATCAGGACTAGATACATCCACAGTGACATCTTGTGACCTGCACTGACCATCACATCTATTTCAACAAGATTCTGGCAGTCTTCCCTCACATGCTCCAGCTAAAGTGGAATAAGTTAACCCAGGAGATGTTGAGAAATGGAAGTCTGCTCCCTACTTTCTGAGGCAGGAAAAAGGCCCTCACTAGATAGCCACTATTTCTTAAGTTTATTGCACGTGAGGAACTAAATTTTCATTATCACCTCATTTAATTAAGAAGGTTTAACTGCATTAAAGAGGATGAGTCTTGTGGCCCTCCCTGGTGGCACAACAGGTTAGGACCCAGCCCTGCAAGCTGGCCACAGGCACTTCAGTGTGAGTTTGATCCTTGGCCTCAGAGGTGACCTACATGGCACAGCAGACCTCTCCTGACCTGCCCGCTGCTCCCCTCAGCAGTTTACTTTGTTGATCTGCCTGTCCTGCTCCCCACTGTCTCTGGTGAATCCTCTCACCTCCCCTGCACGTCTGGCTTGTACCCCAGTTCTATATACATAAGTAATAAATAAATCTTTAAAAAAGAAAATAGGATGAGTCTCAAAGATGCTAAGGAACTACTCAAGGTCGCACAGCTATCCCAACCCAGTATTTAAGCACCATTCTTTACTACTATCACCTTGAGATTGCCTAATATACTTCTAGAAAACTTCTAAACATGTAAGCCTTCCCCAGACCTCATGGAAATGGTAGCAGGAGGGCTGGTCCCTCTTTTTTTTTGTACCTCCAGGTCAGATGTACAAAAGGACTTCATCTAAATATAAGGAGAGGAGGTAATGATGATGATCCCAAAGATTCCTTAACCAGTAAGATTACTCTCTGGTGTATGCTTTTTCCAGCAGCTTCTATTACTTTTTATGTTTTTGCCATCAGAGATGCAAAATCAGCTGGCAGCACTTTTGAAAACCAGCATGCCAAACCATCATCCCCAACTGTAAGCCCAACCAGCCTGGAACCAGATGCTAACACCTACATTTTGTCCACTCTCCCCAACAGGTACATTGAAAGGGTACCTCAGACTTCCCCAGTTGGCAGAAGTCTGTGCCTGCCTTGTAGAGGATTACTATTCCAGTAATCCTTATGAGTCCTTGGAGGAGATATTAGTCCTAGGGCTGGAATGAGGGGCAAGTAGAGTCAGGTAAGCACAAACCTGCCTCATTGACATATCCATCCATTCTACTGAGCTGCTGGAGCAATAAGACACAAGCAATAGCCTTTAATACCTTAAAAAGTAGCACAACTCCAGAGATGTGAAAGGTCTGAAAAGCACAAAAACCAAAAGCATAAAAACATCCATTTTAATGAAAGACACCGGAGACATGGAGGGAAACCAGGGGCATTATTTCTTAACTCTTGGATACAAACCAGGGGCATTATTTCTTAACTCTTGGAAAGCCAGATTCTTCCTAGCACTTTAGTCCCCACCTCTCCACTCCTCAATTCTTCCATGTTGGAAATGAGGTGCATCCTTCCTCCTCTCCAACCCCTACCCTCTCTCAGTTCCAGCAAATGCTAAGGCCCCAGGATGGATGCTGGGGCAGCATGTGGCAGCTGGCCACTAGAGGGCGGTGTTTCTGCAGTCAAGGGACCTTAAAGACCTATACATTTGGATGGGAGTGGCGCCAACTGGTACCTACAGAGGAAAAAGTTAGTAGAAAGAAAGGTGGGAAAGGCAAGTAGTGAGTGTTATGGCAATGGTCCTGGGTGGGTGAGGAATAAGGAATAGACATGAGGTAGGAGAAAAGAATTAGCCTGGATTTCCCATCAAAGGTCAGCAAAAAGTGTACTGGCCACAGCTCTCCCCAGAGGCAGAGAAAGTAATGATAAAAAGATTCCTCAGTTTATTTGCTTATGTATATCGTCAACCCTAGGGAGCCAGCTCCACTTCAGGTATCAAAGCTCCTCTCACACTGGAGACTGGGTCCTAAATAAACGATGATGCCCAAGAATCACGTTCCAACGCTGCAGGCTGGAACAGCTCATCTAGCAGAAAGCAGGTTAGAGGTCAGTGCCACGAGCCACCCTTGCCCCTTTGTAAACACACAACCAGACCACTGTAGCCTGGGTAAAGTGTGCAACATGAGGGTACCACACTGTATGCCCAGAGGGCCAGAGGCACAGCCAGAAGCCATACCCATGAAGTCCTGTGGTTTTGCCCCTGCTGGAACCTGGCAAGTGCCAGGTCCCAACTCAAGACCACTACTCCATGCTGTATGTGTTGGAGGAGCCTGCAGTGACGCTCTCGTCCATAGGCGTTCTCTACCCGCTCAGTCTCCTGGAGGGCTCTGGAGAAGAGGCCTTGAATCAGCTATAAGGCATAGATTCAGGGTAAAAAGAAAGTTAATTCACTCCTAATATCACCCAGCCCTACGGCAAACACCCCACACCCTCACCATTCCCCCACCATGTAGTACCCTAAGAACAAAACTGCTAGCCTCACCACCTGCCTAATCTTCAGGTCCAGCACCTGATTGTCTCAAGCAGATGACTCCATAATGTCGCACCCCAAGACTCTGCCAGCTTCTTCCCTTCAGCTGCCTGGACCTCCCTAGAAGCAAATATGGGGAATGGAGGAGGAGGACAAACAATTAACCCATGTTCTCTGCAAAATCCTTAGAATCTAGACTTCCTCTGATCCACCCCCACTTCCCTGAGGCTTCGGAGGAAGGTTAAGGAAGGAGAAAAATACAGAAAAACAAGCTTGGGAACCCTCCCTGGTGGCGCAACAGGTTGGGACACAGCACTGCAAGCTGGCCATAGCCACTTCAGTACAAGTTCGATCCCTGGCCCCAGAGGTGACCCACATGGCGCAGCAGACTCGCTGCTCCCCTCAGCAGTGAGCCAGCCAGTCAGTCAGCCAGTTCTACTCCCCACTCTGTTTCCGGTGAATCCTCTCACCACCCCTGCACTTCTGGCCTGTACCCCAGTTCTGTATGCATGAATAAATAAATCTTTAAAAAAAAAAAAAAAGAAAACAAGCCTAGGACTGAGGCTTGAAATTTAAAATCCTAGCTTTTGTAATACAGGGGTTACTTTGTCATAACCTTCAAATTAGAAACAAATAGAAGTGAAACAACTGTTCAAAAGTCAGTGCCAGAGTCAGGACTACAGCTGGACTGACTCCTAGTTCAGCTACTTCGGCTAAAACTACAGAGATTTCCATACCTCTCTGGTGAGAATCTGCCTTGTTCCCCACTAGCAAAACAGGCATCCTGTAAGAGAATAACAGCTACTACAGGATTCCCTCCTATTTCCCATGGGGTCCGCCTGCCTTCACAAAACTGGACAGCGCCCCATCAGACAGGTGTATCTCCCAGCCGCCTCGGCCTTGGACCAAAACCCCTGTCACTTGCTTCCATCCTGCCATGTCCCCACTGTGCCCACTATCCCCCAGGACCACTTACCGAGTTTTCCCATGACCTTCATGCAGCTTTTGGTACATATTCTCAATGACCTGGAAGCTATAAACACAGGAGGCAGAGTTATAGGCTTATTCTGGAAATAAGCTCAGATACCCCAATCCCTTACTGGCAATCTTACTTATGCAGAGAGGTGACCGAATACACAAGCACATCACCGTGGACCCCCATGACGAATGAGTAGGGCAGAATGCTGTACTCATCCTGCCAAGGAACAGAAACATTAACACTAAATCCACAACGTTCAGATGGCAAAAGTTAGAGGGTCTAACTAAGCTGGGGCCCTGAGGACTCTCACCAGGATGCTTCCTATTCCAGTCACTACTCTCCAGTATGTAGCTTCAACAGGCGCTGCACACTAGCTGTTAAAATGCTTGTCTTTAACACTACTTTCCAGATGCATCAGAGGCTACCACACTTCATCTCCCAGGACTGGGCTGCCATGTTCAGAGATCCTACCCCAAACTGGTACCTGCCTTGCTATATCCACCAGGTGGAGAAGAAACTCATCTTTGCCAAGAGTCACTATATTGCTGTAAGCTGAAAAGGAAAAAAAAGTCACTGTGAGGTGGCTTGGAGAACTAGTGGTGTGTGCCCCATACTTTCTTAGCCCTGGAGGTGCCAGAGATGGACCACATCCACAGAGTTTGCTAGGAAACGAAAGAGACAACGTTAGGGTTCCGGTCTCACCATCGCCATGTGAATCTTGGACTTAGTATCCTGTGGCTCTTAGTACCTTGTGGCTCATTACCTTTCCAAATCCACACACTAGCTCCACTGAGAGAAGGGATTAGATTGACATCTAGTTAAATAAACCTGTTGGCATCAGGCAACTCCCAAATTATGGAGTTGGAGGGGGGGCACCCAAGACCTTCCGTCCCTAGTGGGAGTCGAGGCACTGTTCTCACTATAGGGTCATAGCCTTCCAGGAACTCGCCCTCCAAACTGATGTGCCAAAGACGTCTTCCCTGTGGGAAACAGTGATAGTTGTATCCACGTCACCCTCTGTGTCCATTCCAGCGGTGACCCAGAACTAAAGGGGACACCGAAGTAGCATTCCAGCCTGAGAGTGCACCGCGGGATACTTTACCTTCCCCCTCTTTCACTCCCCTGCTCACCCCGGTCTCTGCACCCTGGCCACCGGCCAGGCAGCAACTGGGGGAGGCTCTCCCCGTCCCACCCCGGGAGGATCCCGGTGACCTAGCATCAAACACACACCTGGACACAGACCACACCCCCGTCCTGACAGCCTGACCCTACTTCCCAGAACAAGGCTGGGGACCACTCTGATATTCCTACAGCCACACTCACATTAACCCTTTCATGCTCCCGCCTCCTGCAGCCCCCCACACTTCTCCACCTCCAACCTCTCCTCCGCCATCCTTTCAATGTTCGCTCTGCACCTAGATCTGCCAACGATGCCCCCCTGCCTCCCAGGGTCACGCTCCTGGGAGAGCGCCTCCTCTGGCCACACAGCCGCGGTGTGCTCTCCCAGAGCCTCGCCTCGCCTACAGAGCCGTTCCCCAGGATGACCACCTTCCTGCAGCCATCAGCGACATAGCAGGAGCTGGCCCCAAGGGGCTCGCAGAACTGCCGGCAGAGAGCCCCAAGCGGAGGTCAGCGGGGCCAGCGCCGCCAAGCCGCTCACCCCTAAAGGGCCAGGGGCTAGTCAGACGGAAACCAAAACGAGCGCCGCGCCCGTAGCCGGCCACGTGATCACAACAGTGCAAGACTAACGCACAGGAGCGGGCGCCGGGAACTGCGGCGCGCGCCGCCCCAGGCTCCACCCCCAAGGCCGGCCGCCATTGGTGTACTAGACGCGGTGGGGGCGGGGCCGGCGCAGGAGGGAAGGGTGGGCCTCACGTGGAGTGGGAGAGCCGCACCTGCGCATGCGCAGACCCGAGCTGCTTCATTCATAAAGAAACAGAAAGGAACTCGGGGTCCTAGAGGTGTTTGCACGTTTGCAACCTGGCACAGTGGCTGTGAAGAATCGTCGATGGAAAATGCCTATCGTGACTGGGCTACAATGTATGTTCGAAAGGTTCTAGGCCTCTCTTTTTCAAGATCTCTGGGGTCCTGAGCTAGGAAAAAAAAAAAAAAAAGGCCAAATTTCCAGTATTTTCCTTCTGCTTCCCTGCCTTCAGCTCCAGATCTTTTATTGTCAAATTTCCACAGGCTTCCAGGATCTAACTTCGGAACTGTAATTCTTGGGAAAGTTGAATTCGTAGCCGTGTTGGGTGTGACTTTATCATCCTTCACTGCATTAAATTTTTTTCAACAAATATTAAGCCTATGCTGAATGTTACAGGTGTTGCTGTAGCTTTGAGCCTAGATTAATAAACATGACAGACAAGCTCTCTGTGCTCTGGAAGCTTAAGACTTGTGTGGAGAAACACACATATAAACAAAGAAATATTAGCTAGTTAAGTGCTGATTGAAAAAGATACTTGTACCCCCATGTTTATTGCTGCTTTATTTACAATTGGAAAAACATGGAAGCAGCCCAAATGCCCAAAAGTAGATG
>NW_004567135.1:7854569-7858536 GCF_000260355.1 Condylura cristata | reverse complement strand
AAAAAAAAGGCTGTGTATTAAGAAAAGGCCATTTTACATTAACTATACTTCCTCTCAAAGGAAGCCTCCATTTAAACTGAAGTCTGAATGACAATAAGGAACCAGCTAGTAGAAGATTCCAACATAAGACTCGGTCAGTGCTAAGCTGCTAAAATGGAAATAAATGTGTTAGTTTCCAGGAGAGAGAGACCAGTTAGACTAAAGCAGATGAAGTCTAACATAGTGGCAAGGTCCAAGCCATGTAAAAGTCTGGGGTGATTCTAAGTATCTAGAAATTTGTTAATGTTGAAGTTGGAATGTGACATGATCTGGATCATGTTTCTAACAGATCTCCCTGGCTATGTAGGGTGGATTCAGTTTTGAGGGGGATGGATTCAGTTTTCAGCTCAAGAGGATGATCACAGAGATTGGCTAGGGGACTGTTGCTTGCATTCCAGATGAAGGTGGCTTGACTAGAGTAGAAAATTCAGGATATGTTTGAGGCTGAGGTCTAACTGACTTGCTGAAGGATTTGTCATATATGAGAGGTAAGGAATGGAAAGGAGGGGAATAAAATAGCCAAAATTACAGAGTTCTGATTTGTGCCAGGTGCCTTTCATTATCTCATTTAGTATTCACAACCCTTAGGCTGATAATTGGTATTATCCATTCCTTTACCAACACATATTTATCAAACAACTCTCATGTTCCATTTTTGTGTTGGGAATAGAGCAGTGAGCAACACAGACAAGGACCAAATATTCTTTTGAGAGAACCCCAACAATCTACAAGTAGACGTAAACATAATAATTGCAATGGGGGAAAAACAAGATACTAATGGGCTGGAGAGTTAAATTAGGATGTGAAGTTCCTCTTTTTTATATAGGTAATATCTTAGCCTGACAAAGTGCGGCTTTTGCTGCTGCCTGAAACTTGAATGATGTTAGCTCCATCACCTTCTCTCACAAGTGTAGAAACTCAGATTGAATTATAGTTATTTCTTCTGGAAGGCCATCTGGTGAGATTGGTATGTAGAAATTAGATTATACTAGAAGACAGGCTTTGTAAAACTGTAGAACCAACTAGTGCTTTAAAAAGTCCAGGGGTTCAAAAGCTGTTTCAAAAGAGTCACTTCTTTTTTTTTTTTTAAAGATTTATTTATTTATTCATACAGAACTAGAATTCAGGCCAGAGATGCGGAGGGTGAAGGCTTCACCAGAGACAGAGTGGGGAGCAAAACAGGCAGATCTACGAAGTACACTGCTGAGGGGAGCAGTGGGCGGGTCTGGAGAGGTGTGCCTCGCCATGTGGATCTCTTATGTGGCAGGCGGGAATCGAACTCATGCTGAAGTGGCTTAAGCTTCCCCGCGCTGTGCTTCAACCCACTGTGCCACCAGGGAGAGCCTCAAAATAGTCACTTCTTAATCTGACCTCAGAAAGGAACCCAGATACCTTTTCTATTGAGTAAAGGAAGTTCCTTGCAGATTAGCAATTTTATGTTGGGTTACTGGCCCTGAGTGAGGTTGTTGGTGATTACTCTCAGCAGTGTATCTGCCTGTTCTGTTCCCCACTCTGTCTCTGGTGAATCTTCTCACCTTCCCCCACCACCTCTGTCCTATACCCCAGTTCTTGTATGCATTAATAAACAAATCTTTAAAAAAAAAAAGTAAAAATATTTTTGCTACATTTGCACCAAAATTACAGGTCTTTAAGACTTCTCAATTTTCCTGCTTTGGTAGATAAACAATTATGGATTCACCACCAAGATGACTTAATATTTATCAATTCTTACATAACAACTGATGTCAAAACATGGTGGCTTACAAAACAACAATGCAATCTTTCTCAGGATATCTTGTGTCAATTTAGAATTCTTTCCTCTCTCCTGGACTCATTCATGTGGCTACAGTCAGCTGAAAGTTCCCTGGGAATGGGGCCAGGGACTAGCTAGCTGCTGGGCTTCTGTCTCGCTGCACATGTCCTCCATCCATTGGGTAAAGGCCTGTATCCTCTGTGTTCAGGCCAAAGGTATGAAGAGGAGTGGTGAGAGGACTCACTGGAGACAGAGTGGGGAGCAGAAGAGGTAGATATACCAAAATTCACTGCTGAGGGGAGCAGTGGGCAAGATAGGAGAGGTCTGCTGTGCCATGTGGGTCATTCCCTGGCCAGGGACGAACTCATGCAACAGTGGCTGCAGACAGTAAGGAGACAAAACCCCTTACACCACCAGGGAGGCACCTGACAGGCATTTTTTAATAGTGAGAGAGTATTGAATTAATAAAGTCTTTTCTGATGTGTGGATTTTAAGGTGTGTCCTATATGTTCACATGTTGGTAGACCAGTTAGTCTGTGTCCCCAACCACACCACAGAAAAATAAGCAGAGTACATGACAGCATCTCCCTTTCATGTTCTTGGTGTCTGATTCTCTGCTACTCTACTTTCTGCTAGCATCATTTATGATAAACCAACCCATTTCAGGGAAAATGGGAAATAGTGTAAATAGGAAGTGCTTAGTTCTCCTCAGGGGACCTTGCTCAACCCAGAGACCACAGTCAGCAACTTACAAAATAGTCAGATCAAACCTATTAGAGCTAGATGAACTCGGTGATGATCAAGTATAATTGCTCTCAAACTTGGACCCACTTCAGAGTCATCTGGAATGTTTGTTAAGGCAAAGACTGCTGGGCACTGGCCCTCCCTGGTGGCCCAACGAGTTAAAGCTGCAGCTGCTTTGGTGCAAGTTTGATCCCAGCCCCATGGAGCAGGAGACCTCCCCTGTCTCATCTGCTGCTCCCCTCAGCAGTGTACTTCGTTGATCTGCCTGTTCTGCTCCCCACTCTATCTCTGGTGAAGTCTCACCGCCCCTGAGCCTCTGGCCTGTACCCCAGTTCTGTATGCACAAATAAATAAATCTTAAAGAAAAAAAAAAAAGACGATCTCTGTGGGGCCATTTCAAACAAGTCAGTAGAGACTGGAGAAAGCGCCCCCACCCCCACCCAACAAGGGGGCCACATTCAGCACAGGATCCTCCCCCAGGGAATTCCTGGCCTGTGATTAACTGTTCTGCCTGGTTGAGTTGCCCACTGCCATGTTCCACTTTAATAAGTTGATATTGGCTGATTCATTACTTTCTCTTTTATATACATTAATATCAAAATTCAGAGAAATCTTTTTCTCTTCCACTCTTCACTCCCTCTTTCCTCGCATTAACTACCAAGTCCTCCCTGTCCCACAGATGTAAATATTTTTGAAGTTATCCTTTATTTCTATCTCCATCACCACCCCTTTATCTCAGCCAACATTAGCAGTGAGTGGTGACCAAGCTAAAATCTAGTTAAATTAATTGAACCCATTAAAGTTACTGCTTCTATAGAAAACATAAAAAATTCTTAGCATAATACAATGCAGGATTCATAATAAATATTTGTGGAGGGCCCTCCTTGGTGGCACAAAGGGTTAAAGCACAGCACTATGAAGCTATTGCAGCCACTGCAGCACAAGTTCAATCCCCAGCTGAGGGGTGACCCATATGGCACAGCAGATCGCTCCTGTCTCACCCGCTGCTCCCCTCAGCAGTGTGTTTCAGTCCATCTTCCTGTTCTGCTCCCCCATACTGTCTCTGGTGAATCCTCTCACCCTCCATACCTCTGGCCTGTACCCCAGTTCTGTATGCATACATAAAAAAATCTTTAAAAATAAATAAACATTTGTGGAGACATTTTGAACCTGGGGATAACAGCCATGTTCCTTTGCGTGTTAATTTACTTTGTTTAAATGTCAAACACCTTATTTCCAAACCTCTAGAAGCACCTCTTTGTAGACTCTGGCATTTCTTACAAAGTAATAGCCTCAAGGTCACACAGCTGGTGTGTGAGCACCACCAAGAATATATAGCCCTATTGTTCTTTTAAAAAAAGATTGGTTTATTTATGCATACAAGAACTGGTACAGGACAGAGGTGCAGGTGGTGAGAGGACTCATCAGAGA
>NW_004567135.1:7831090-7853834 GCF_000260355.1 Condylura cristata | reverse complement strand
AAAAAAAAAGTCCTTTCATCTTTAGAGAATTCTAACAGTTATAAAAAATGAGAAAAGCCAAAGATTAAAAAAATAAATAAAAAGAAATTTCAAAGAGTTAACACATCCTAGCTAGTGGAACGAAGAGAATGAGGGAAAGGTGTCCCATATGAAGGAGACTCACACTCTCTTGACTTGGTAGTTCTCAGGTACTTTGGGTCAACTGCCTCCAAGGGAAGAGGAAAGTGGGTGACTTTGGCTCCACATTATTTCATAGAGAGATTTATGATAGTCTCAATGATTCTACGAGATACTATAGACAAGCCAGGAGCTAGAACAAGGAAGGGATGTGTGTGGAGAAAATGGGATTAATCCCAGCTCAAATGTTTGGTGGAATCCCAGCTGCCACAGCTGCTGGGGGCTTAACCAGCTGTTCCCTGGCAGCTGCAATGTGCAGCCCAGACCTGGCTCTTAGGGTAATAGTTCTGTCTCGAGTTAGGGCTACCAGCTCCAAATGAAGCCGAGGATCTGCTAAAAGAATCACTAAAAAGCAGAGGAGAATTGCAGGAAAAGAGTCCGGTCCCAAGAACTTCTAGTGGACTTCAGGTGATTTGAAATCAGACACCTGTGCTCACAGGTTCTGTGGAACCAACCAGGGAAGTTGAAGGCTGAGCTTGGGGCTGGCAGAGAAGCAAAGGCAGGGCGTCGGTGTCCCTTCAACTCTGTTCCTGTCCATACTGTCATCTCGGTCCCCAGCACTCAGTCCCCTGCACCGCCTCCTCCATCTGCTCCAAAACGCGCTCTCTGTGGGGATGGAGATCTTTCCTACTTGTGTAATCAGAACGAGCTCTGATTACATGCTCTGCTGTGGGCCACCCTGTTTAGAAATTAAAAGCCCCAAAAGTCCATCCAATTGCCCATTTCCTATCTAAAAAGCAAGCTTGAATTTTTCTCTCATCCGCCCCAAATCCTAAAATTGCATGTCATCTTTAGAACAAAATTGAAAGTCCTCAATGTGGATCACATCTCCCTCCCTCTGGCTATCCTGAACTTGAGGCTCCTCAGACTCATCTTACATTTGCCCCTCAAGTCCTGGCCTTTGCACAGACTGTTCCTCCTGCTTGGACAACTCTTACCGGTCTTCCCAGCTCAGTTTAAGTGTGATTTCCTCTCTTTCACCCAGACCCAAGAGCTTCCTTACCACCTATTCCTGTCCTGCCAGGTAATCTTACAATCCATGTCTGACATTATTGTTCTATTCCCTGGCACAGCCCATGTGACACCCAGGTGGCGGTAACATCTTATCTGAGAGACCCTCCTCTCAAGAGAGATGTTCATCTGTGTACCCCAAACGAATCACATGTACAGACAGTAACAGGGGAAGAGCGGCTGGATGTGCCAGATGTCCACAAATCCCTCACAGGGAACTACCCTGGCCAGTCAAGTTTTCTTCCCATAGACAACTGCTTCAGTCTCCCAGTGGGAGAAGAGTGTTTCCAAACTTCCTCATATAAGCAGGACCCTTGGCTACAAAAGTAGCCAAGTTATGTCAAGCTCTAGGCCAAAAATGCTCATTTTCAAGTAGAGCTGATTATTTTCACTAAGTAAAGATCTTAGCTTTTTACTTCCAACATTTCTGGAAACTTGTGTTAGTATGCTAGGACTACCATAACAAAATACCACAACTTGGTGGCATTAAACATCAGACATTTATTTCCTCACAGTTTAGAAAGTCAAAACTCCAAGATCAAATTTCTGGCTAATTTGGCTTCCAAGGTGAGGTGAGCTCTCTTCCTGGCTTGCAAGTGACAGTCTTCTCACTGTGTCCTAACAAGGTCTCTCCTTAGTGGGAGGGGAGAGAAAAGCAAACTTCTTGTGGAGATAGGATCCTATCAGATGAGACCCACTCTTATGATCTCCTTTGAGCTTAATCAGTTCCTCAGAGGTTCCATCTCTGATCTAGCCACACAGAGGCTTCAGCGTGAATCTGAAAGATGGAGCCACACACGTTCAGCCATAACAAAGTTTAGTCTCCCCGCTTCACTAATCCCAAAAGAATCAAAAGTTTTACACTAACTTGCTACTGTTCCTGCCGGAAACCTGCACCTATGTGTGAATTTCCTTAACTGCTGTCTAGACAGCTTTATTTGGGGAGGACTGGGATCCACGAAGGAGGAAAAGAGCCAATGAAAATAAGAAATTACTGTCAGAAGCTAGGACTTTATTAGTGACTCCATCCAGGGAATGAGGAAACGTTAAGATAGTTTAAGGCGGTTTTATTTATTTTATTCCTACCCAAGTTTCAACATTTTACCCACTATAGTAATCTGGTCAAGTGACTTAAACTTCTCTTTACCTCAGTTTCCTTATCTGGAATTCAATCTCATAGGGTTCTTGTGAGGATCAAATGGGAATGCATGTGAAATGCTTGAACAGGGCCTGGCAGTGTTCTCAACAAACACTGACAACATATAGTTAGTACTTCTTGGTCTCCAGTTCTAAACAGACTACACATCTCAGATTCCAAGTCCCTGCCATGATGGCGCTTCTGTCTCGAACCCTCTAGATCCTCTCTACCTACACAAGCTTCAGCATCCTATTCGGGCCTTACTTTCTCCACCAACATACACATTCAGTCCATCCTGACTAAATAACCATGTTGCTTTGGCAGTTAGCCATCTTGTATCTCAATGTATACTCCAGGGGAGAGGCTGTTTTTTCATCTTTCATGTATTTTCTCAGTATCTAATACAATGTTACTCTGCAGGTGTTCAATAAACTCTGCTTGAAGAAGAAATGGTGGGGAGGTCCGGATCCTAGACAATGAAAGGTCACCTTAACCTTTCAGTAGTGGTGCTCAACTGGGTTCCTTGATGCAGAGGGGCTTTGCCAGGATGACAACAAAACTCTGTACTACCTCAAAACAAGATTTTTAAATTATACTTGTTTTAAAACAAACCCCAGTTTGTTACATAGCACTTTCTGAAGAATGGAGTCTTATGAAATCAGAGTTATAGGGACAAGGCTTCCCTGGTGGCTTAGGCACTAATTCGAACACCCTCTGGGGGCTGACCCACATGGCCCAGCAGACCTCTCCTGTCTCACCCGCTGTACCCCTTAGCAGTGTATTTCAGTCACTCTGCCTGTTCTGTTCCCCACTCTGTCTCTGGTGAATCCTCTCACCATCCCTGCACCTTTGGCCTATAGCCCAGTTCTCTATGCATAAATAAATATTTTTTAAAAAAGAAAGAAAAAAAGTTTTGCCATTGGGGATGTATATCCAAGTGAATGTGCCTTCCTGACCTGCCTCGTAGAAATAAAATGCTGCTTGCCAGCAAGTGCTATTTTTTTTTTAAGGCACTAGGAGGGCCTCCAGAGGACAAAGATAATAAGGGATGGAAGTCAGAGGTGAGAGGTGAGCCTCAGGCCTGGGAAGTAGGTTACAGGTGGTAGTTTAAGGGAAATCAATTAGTTCTTCTTATCTCCAAATAGCTCCCTGACCAAGATGTTAGGAATTAGCACTATTCTGGTTTTATGGCTTAAGGCCTTATTTTCAGCAGAGCTTTACAATATGTGCATTACCTGGAAGGGGCAAAGGAGCCGCCAACAAAGGACTATAAGTTTAGTTTACCACATTAGCTGTCATCTGAAGTGACATGGCAGGAAAACATCAAGATTTGATGGAGGGATAAAAGGGCAGATATAGGGCCCTCCCTGGTGGCACAACAGGTGAAAGCATAGCACTGCGAAGCTAGGCGCAGGTGCTTCATCACCTTATCCAGGTGCTTCATCACCTCATCCAGAGTCCCATCCCTGGAGGTTACCCACATGGTGCAGCAGACCTCTCTTGCCTCACCCACTGCTCCCCTCACAGCAGAGTACTTTGCTGATCTGCCTCTTCTACTCTCCGCTCTGTCTCTGGTGAATCCTCTCACCACCCCCTGCACCTCCACTCCTCCCGCCTGTACCCCAGTTCTGTATATATAAATAAACAAATCTTTTTTTTAAGATTTATTTATTTATTCATATAGAACTGGGGTACAGGCCAGAGATGCGGAGGGTGAGAGGATTCACCAGAGAGAGAGGGGAGCAGAACAGGCAGATCGACGAAGTACACTGCTGAGGGGAGCAGCGACCGGGTCAGGAGAGGTCTGCCACGCCATGTGGTCACCTCCAGGGCAGGCAGGGATCAAACTCATGCGGAAGTGGCTTAAGCTTAGTGCAGTGCTTTAACCCGCTGCGCCACCAGGGAGGGCCCCCAAATCTTTTTTTTTTAAAGGGCAGATTTAGAAATAAAGTAGGGAAAGGTACACAGCTTTGGAGTGTGCTTTCGAGATCAGGAAATGGGGAGGCAGGTGGCAACAAGCTCCTGGTGTGGACTGAGGGAAAAGGACAAAAACGGTCAACTTAGCCTGCAACCAAATGTTACCTTTATCAAGTACTTCCTGCAAGCCTAAGAATGCCTTCACCTCCTGAGTCCTAAGAGGGAGGGCAAAGAGGAGACAACTTGGGTGCACAGGAACTCTGGACCGCTACAGGCTGCTACACCTCCAGTGTCCAGGAGCCACAGAGCTAAATCAGCCATGAAGGCTGCAAAAGTGCCCTGGTCTGAAAGGGCTTTCCCAAGCGGAGGCAGTGGGCCCCTCCCCCAACCTGACACCTATAGCTCATGCCTCACAGCTTAATAAGCTCCACCCGCCATCTCTCCACTCCTGGGAAAAGGCACCACTGCAAGGTCAGGCCCATCCCTTGCCTTGTACATAGCAGGTCTCTTTCTTACCATCTGAAGGGAATCGGTCCTGATGGCCACCAGAGGGCAGACAGCGAATACCAGGGCGTGGACAGAGCTGCAGCTACAGGGGTGGGAGACTCTGGGTTGCACCACCCTCATTATCCCTCAGACCCTAAACGGCCCCTTCCAGAACAGCCCAACTTGCTTGGAGCTTCTGTTCCTAATTCACATGCACCTGCCTGCCTAGAAACGCCAGGTCAGGGAAGCAGAGCTGTTAGTGTGGCATGCAGGGGAGGAGCCAGTAGAAACAACAACCAGAACAGGAGATCTGAAAGGGAACCTTTGCTTGGGAAGCTGGTTTCCTGTCCCAACCGGCTCCCCATATGCTAGGGCTGAAGATACCTTCTGGAGCAATCCTTCCAGGTGGATTCCAGCCCTCTGTTCAGGTTCTTGGCAGTCTGTGTGGGGCTATCAGTTATGGATTACACAGGGATTCCCACCGGTCATGGTTGGTCCAGTTATATCCCAGAGGGAAAAAGTTAACCCCTTCCAGACCTTGACACCAGGGTAGGATGGGACTAGGCTGATTCATGGTCTTGGGGTGGGGGGTTGATAGGACCACAGGCTACAATTAAGGGACCAGAACTCTCTGAGCATGGGTACTAGCAATGACCTGAACCCCCACCCCCGTGGTCCTTTCACTCCATGGACAGCCCTGTTCCTCTGACGTGGGTATGCAAACTGTGGGCAGGCTTTTGATCTTTTCTGCTGAGAAGAGACCAGCCAGAACAGGCATGATGCTTCTGGTCTCTGCTGCTGATCCACTGGAAGCCCCTTCTGCGGGTAGGAGGAACAGGGGAAGACCTGCTGGGGCAGGACGGTATAAACTCCAGGTGAGACCCTCTTCTCCCTTCTGGAGGCTAATCACCCTCTGAATAGAGATACCTTCCAATGAGCTTCTGGAAGCCTTCTTTTTATTAGCTCACCTGTAGGAAAGTGTCAGTTGTCAGATTGGCTGATTACCAGACAGCATTAACCCCGCGTGCCCAGCTCCTCATCTGGCCAGGCTAGGCAAGCAGCTCATTATATTACAATTTATAAATAGAAAATAAAATAATAGGGTAGGGCTGAGGCATTGGGGAAGAAGAGACTAAATAGTGCTCGTTGAAGACGCCCGTCATCAACCTCACCTACCTGGGACCTAGGATCACCTCTTCTCAGTTGGAGGTTGTCCCTAACAGGTGCTTCCTGTCTCTCCTCCGTGTTCCTTCCTGCCCTTCCGTCCCCCCTCCCAGTCAGCACCGTCAGCGGCGCCCACCCCCAGCTCTCTGCCTGCACGCCCAGCTTTTCGACGGCGGGCGCCTCGAGGTTTCCTCAGCCGCAGCGCTCAGCCCAGCAGCTCCTCCGCCAGGCGGTAGAGGAACCGCGAGTACCAGTGCATGCCGGTGGGCTGGGCCGCCCCGCCGGGAAGCAGCGCCCCCAGCGCGTGCAGCAGGCGCAGAGGAGCAAAAGCGCGATGTGCCCACTGGTGGCTCTCCAGGACCGCGTAGCACGAGGCCAGGACATCGTTGACCAGCAGCGTCCCGTGAGCTGTGAGCGGCGCGAACACGCCCACGGCTTCCTCGCGCGCCACTCGGGCTACGCGCGCCGGCCGAAGCGCGTCCCCGCCGGGCGCCAGCACCGAGTCCCCCGCGCGCAGCCGGCGCGCGAACACCGGTGCGAAGTCGCCGGGCGCGGGCGCGGGCCCGCGGGCTGCGAACACCAGGTGCCAGGGCGTGAGCAACAGCTTGCGCGGGGGCCGCTCGGTCTCCACAGCCACGAAGGAGGCCCGGCGCTGCAAGTCGCGGTCCAGGAAGAGCAGCACCGGCGTGGGCACCACCCGGCCTGCCGCGTCCGCCGCCAGCACCCAGTCTCCGCGATGCAGCTCCCGCAGCCCCTTCCGCTCGCCGCTCTTGAGGCGCACTGTGGCATTTCCCGGAAAACAGCCGCCTGCCCTGACCGCCAGAGAATTATCTGCAGGGAACAAGCGTAGAGAGCACTGACTCAAGAACTGCCGCTCCGAAGTGTGGGTACCGATCCTCAGAGGCGCGGGCCGAACCCAGCGCAGACCTCACCGACCCGGGCACGACAGGCTCTGGTCCCCAGCTGGGCAGCAGTAGGCGCTTTACCACACTAAGGCCCGCCGGGGCTCCCCCGGGTCCCAACAGGGCTGTGCAGTCACGGTTTTCCGCAGGGGCCCCCTGTGGGCGAGCTCACCACCCGCCACCTATGTACCGGCTTTGACCGACACGTGGACGTGGTTGCGGGACTCGTAGTAGACCCAGTCGAAGCCAGCTTCCACTGCCAGGCGCGCCAGCAAGCCGTACTTATTGCGGTCCCGGTCGGACGTGGTGATGTCCAAAGCGCGACCTTCGTAGTGCAGGGAGTCCTGGGCGTGGTGGCCGTCCTCGTCCCAGCCCTCGGTCACTCGCAGACGCACTCCGGGCCACATATTCATCACGGCAATGGCGAGCGCGTTCACCCGCTCTTTACAGCGCTGGCGGGGAGTCAAGGAATCGGTTTCCACGACCACTGCCACCACTATGGAGGCGCAAGGGACCTCGAGGGCAAGGCCGATTTTCGTTTTCCCACCCTCACCCCTCTCCCAGCTGGAGTGTGCTGGGGAAGCGAGCTTCCGAGCAGGTGAAGCCCCCGGGCGACGCTACCTTCCCAGAGCGTGGGAGAACCCTGGAGTCATTTCTGAGGCTGGGGGTGGGGGCGCCTATACCTCGCTCTTCCCCCATTTTAGACGCCCGCCCCTCGTCCTCACGGCTTCAGCGAGAGGGCAAGGGCTCGAGAGAGGGCGGTGGAATCTCGGCCCGGGAGGGGTTGAGCAGCCTGGCCCCCGCCCCAGCCTCCGGCTGCCCTCCCTCCGCCTGATTCATCTTTTGTTTCGTGGCCTTCCCTGGCACTGGGCACCGCTTCCTTCCTTCTTTCCTTCCTCCCTTCCTTCCTTCCTCCTCCTCCGCTGGGCCCCTAGCATTAACCCCTTCGAGATTCGAGTGCCCTCCCTCCCCCGCAGAGGTGCCCAAGCAAAGCTATCCAGGATCAAGGCTGCTGGAAAAAGGACCGGGGTGGCGGGGGCTGCGCCAAGTACAATGGCCATTCTCCGGGATGACTTAACCGAGCGAGAATCCCGGGCCGAGGCCGGGGACGCGCTGGGAGCAGCGGACTCAGCAGCTCCATCCACAAAGGCGCTTTTCAGCCGCCCCGGCTCCGGGAGAGGAAAGGGCAGAAAGCCGCGCCCCCGATCCCGGCTCCGGCCCGCCGGGTCCCCTCCCCCAGCGCAGCCAGTCTTCCCAGTTCTGGCCAAGGATCTGCCAGTCCTGAACGCCTCATCTCTCCATCTCTGTTCCGCGTGCAGCCCAGAGAGGCGTGGGAGTAGCACCTGAGAATAACGAGCTGCCCTTGCGCGGATCTGGGGGGCCCCCTGCAGGGTAGGAGTGGAGAGGAGGAAAAGCAGCAGCAGCTGGAAGCCTGCACCGGGGGAGTGAGACCGCGGTTATCTGCGCCGCTCCGAGCCGGAGACCTTGGCGCGCACCACCGCACCGATCCGGCGGGAGGAGGTGCAGAAGAGGACAGCTTCCTTTTCTTCAGCCCCTCAGACCTCTCACCTCCGACATGGTTTTCTCCCAACTGCCTGAGGAATGCTTTACCCCTGCCCGTCTTCTCGAGTCTTCTACACCTCCGCAGGGTTGGAGAAGAGGGGAGGGAGAAGATAGAAAAAGGGGTAATTCCTTCCCACTTTTTTGTCGTTTTGTCCCCTCAGGAGGCCTGAGGCCTTGACCTGCGGGGGCAGCAGCCCAGTGCAGAGCCAACTCAATGGAGGCCTTTTGCAGGCAGGGTGTGGGAGATAAGCTGGGCCGACAGGGTTCCCAAGCCTGCTGCTAGAGCCTTTCCCTGGCCCGTTCTCCCCCTCTCTTACGGGGGCAGCCAGAGGGAAAGGCCACAAGAGCCCATGACCAAGGGGAAAGGAGGATCCCCTCCCCAATTTCTGGGTAGGAAAGAGTCTTCAGGGAGGGCAGGAAGAAGGAATTCTCCCCTGGACAGGTTTTCCTAACAAAGTAACCTGGAAAACTGTGCAATTAATCAGAGGAAATCCGCACTCCTCCCTCTACCCCACCTCCCCACACCATACACAATTAGGTGGTGTAATGGAAAAGTGTATATAGGACTTAGGACCAGGAACCCTGAATTCTAGTCCCAGTCACGCCACCTCGAATTGTGAGGCTTTGATTAAATCACTTTTCTCCAGAGGCCCAGCTCTCAGCTGTAAAATTGAGGTGAGGGGGTGGAAGAATGTGACCCCAAGAATGCCTCCTTCCAGTTATATTTGAGATCCCCCAAAGCATTCTCCCCTAGCCCTAGCTGTTTAGGTTCTGGTCTGCAGGAGATAGATTATATTAACTCTTAAATTCCAAAGAAAGCCTGGAGCAAGCTGAACTTGAGGGTTACATGAGCCCTTTAATCCAGGTGGGCCCCTATATTCTAATGGAAAGTTGCTTTTTACCCAGGGCAGATGTTTACTCTCCCAATTAGTCTTGCAGGTTCTCGGATGTTCCAGGATGCCTCATGCAAACAAGAGACAATCGGTACTCAGCCCCTCCCCAGGTAGATGGTCAGTGACCTGACCCCTTCCCCAGCCCCTTCAGTCTGACCCACAGTCAAGCCAGGAGTCAAGCTAAGGGTAGAGCTTTCTGTCTGTTGCCTAGCCAGCTTCTGGCCCCCAGCTCACCCCAGCCCTTCCTGCCTGGCTCGGTAACTGACCCCGGGTCCACGCCTCAGCCATTTCCCGTCTCGCCTGCCGCCATCCTCCTTTCCCCGCCCTCCCAGTCTCTCCCAGCTTCACTCTCACTAGTCCCTCCTCTTCCTCCCCATCCCAGTCTCTCCCAGTTGGGATCCCTCCTGACCACTTCAATCTAGCTGCAGGTTGTTTTTTTTCAATTGGGGGGCTGCCTTTGAAACTAAAGCTTCTATAGAGGAAGCCCAGCTCACCTTCCCCTGCTGCTAGAGGAGAGCAGAAGTGGCAGGGTCCCAGCCTAGGTGGGGAGAGCACCTCCTTACCTCGGTCATCAGGCGATCAGCGCCACTGTTCTCCTCATCCTTGAAGATGATGTCGGGGTTGTAGTTGGGCACCAAGTCCCGGAAACGCTCGGAACCCCTTGCCACCCTCCCCTCCGCAGGCCCACTGGCGCCCAGAGTTCGCTCCGGCACGCTGGGCACAAATTGCTTGTAGAGCAGCGGCACGAGCTGCTTGCGCACGTAGCGGCGCCGGCCCACCGGCCCCCGGCCGGGTCCACAGCTCTGGGCCGGCAGCGCCAGAAGTGCCAAGCAGCACAGAGGCACTAGACTGGCCGGCAGCGCCATGGGTGCAGCGGGCTAGGGCCAAAGAGAACGCTCTTGTCCTCACCAGCTCACCCGTCAGTTGGGCATTTCCCCAGGCACCAGACAACGCCGCAGGCAGAGCTGCCCCCAGAGTGCCCTAGAGCGCCCGTGGCTCTGTGCACCTGGCAGCCGCCCGTCCTGCCCGCATGTCCCTGGGGGTCTGGAACCTGCTACCGATGGGCCATCAAAGCAGGGAAGGGGGGTCGTGGGTGAGTGCCAGCCCAGCCCTGGCTCTGCTGCCTGGCTCAGGCGTTGCCAGAACGCCTGGGCTCCGCCTTAAGTTGCCCCTGGCCCCGCCCCCCGCCCTTCTCCCAGGACTGTCCCGCCCCCTCCCACTGGGGCGGGGGTTCTAGCCGGTCATTGCTTGTCCCTGTGGAGACTGAAGCGGGTTCCACTAGCGGACACCTGCTTTACATTCGCCGCCTTCTGGCTAAGCATCCTTCCACCCCCAAACCTTAGCTTGGTACCAAACCTCCCTCCTGACACTTGTTAGATCTGTGCTCTCCCAAAGCCCACCTTACCAGGCTATGTCCTCTACTACCCAGAAGTTAGGGTTTTCTTTGGGCACACAACCAGAGCCTCCTGTTCCCTCCCCACTTCTGCCTCTCATCACACATCAGTAACCAGGACTGAAAGGGGTGGGTACCAGACCTTCCTTGGTAGCTATGCAGACTTCCCGGAGGAGCTTCCCCAGAATCAGCTCACGTTAGCCTGACTTACGTTTTCTTGCCTCTTCTATCCTTTCCAGACACCCAATAGCTGCTGCTTTTCAAATGAATACCATCAGCTGGAAAGTGCTGGAGGGCAGTGGGTTCTAAAAGTCTCTACTGTTCCTTCCCTTCACCTGCCATCTAGGCATCCCTCTAGTTTTCTCCCTCCCTGGGCCCCTGGGGCTCTGCTTCAGGATACTCAGGTCTGCTCTCAGCAGCTTTGACCCCACAGCACTTCATCTACCCCTCTCTCATTTAGAAATTACTTGCCCTAAGAAGCCTGTGATGTCCTCATACTGCCCACCTGCTTTCTTGAGTCAACAATGAATGAACTGCCACCCGTAGCTGCACAGACTTATCTGTCCTCGCTAAACAAAGCCGTTCTTAAGGGCCAACTTGTTTACCATGTGTCCCCGTGGCGTGGCCAATGAAGTGCTCAGCACGTATTTGAGGAATCAACACTTTTTGTTTTCATACTCACCCCTCACTCTGGCCCATGGCTAGCACTCAGCAACTTTGTGTTGCCTTTCCTCAAAAGGCCTGCCTGCCACTTGCAGGAAAACCACAGGAACCACACATACAGCGACTATAAGGGGGATGGTGCCCAGCGCTTGTGCCATGCATAATCTGCATTAATGACCTTCAGCAGAAACTTGTTCCTACCCCAACACAGCAGGGTCTTGCATAGGATTCAAGGCACTCAGACTCCAGAAAGATGGAGTTGGGTTCTTCTCCGAGTTAGAAATCACAAACCCTTGTGAGTCGGTCACTCCTTTTACTTGAGGTCCAGTAGCCAAGCCAGGGGTCAGGGCTAATAGGGGTGTGTATGTGTTTACTAGTCCTATACGGATGCCCACCCACCCCCAATATCCAAACAAGGCTACCAGCCCACAGGCATAAGGAAGAGCAAGGCCCCGACCTGTTTTAAGCAAGGCTACAGTAGGCAGGTTCCCAGTGCCTAACTGTATGCCCTGACACCACCCCCAAGTCCCCAAAGGGCACTTGAATGAGGATGAAGAGTCAGGGAAAGGATCCTCTGTTCCTCAGCTGGCAGTCTTGGGACTGGAGGGAGCAAGAAGGTTCAAACATACAGAATACAGACAGGCCCTTTAAAAACTAAGCAAACCCTGGGGTCAACTTTATTGCTGATGGTTGTGGTTTCTTCCTCCCCGTGCCCTTGTCTCTCCAGTGGTTCAAAGCACCTCCAGGGTAGCACAGTGCTTAGGCTCTTCTGGGCCAGAGGCCAGGGAGACAGTTCGAGTCCCAAGTCTGCCCCCAGCTCAGTCCCTACCCTCTCCCCACCCCACCCTATTGCACATCAAATCATGTAAACATGGCTACAGGCATGGCCTGGAACAGCAGTGAGGCAGATTGATGTGTAAACGGATTTGGGACCAGGAGCCAGACCCAGTCCCCCAGATCCCTCCCCCAGTATTGAGGTCCAGTTAAATCTGGAAAAGCAGGGAGCCTGGTCCCAAACTCTGGCTCAGATTGTGCAACAGTGCAGCAACTCAGGTCCCCAATGCCACCCACTCTCTCAGATTCCAGGTCCTGAAGTCCACCCTCCCTGGGTGCCCCTCCAGGCCCGAGCAGCAGATGGCAGTGTCCAGTTTTCTCCCTCCCACTCCCAGCTGGAGATCACTGGTGCTGGTTCTTCCTAGATGCCCGTGGGAAACCAGAGACAGGCAAAGGCAGTCTGTCCAGCCCTGGAGGAGAGGGGGATGGACAGTCAAAAGTGGGGTCAATCCTTAGGGATAAGACCACCCTAAGCCACAGGATGGGTCCACTACCAATAAAGCAGAGCATGCCATCTCCCCTGCAGGGATGACCACTGCCCCAGAGGAGCCCCATCACACCACTGCCCCACAACCCGAGACCCCACTCCCTCTCACCAAAGGCCCGGATCAGTTCTGTCCGCACAGCTGCAGTGAAGGTTTTCACCAGACATAGAGTGGTGAGGCCAGCGAAGGCTGCATTGTAGAGGAACACGATGTAGAAATTGCCCAGCCAGTTGAAGCGTCCAAAATCACCCAGCAAGTCAAAGCGAGTGAGCCCTAGAGTACAAAGGTCATGATGGTAGGTGGGCTCCCCGACCCTCAGAGGAGCCAAGCCCAGCTTTCTGCTGCCTCCTGGCGGCCGCTTCTCTAAACTGCAGCTGACAGTAGCAGTTGCTCCTACTTCCCTACTGACCGGAGGTGTCACCTGCTAAGTCATGCTCCGGGTTCCCTTTCAGACTCTGGCATCGCCTCTGCCAATGAGGTTCCCCTCTGGCTCTCCGGTTTCCCTGAAGTTCTCTGGGCCTGGTACTTGTTCATGGGGCAGGAACCTACAAGCTGATCACCAGGTATTTTTGGCAGAGAGCAGTTTGGAGATTAAGAGCTCAGACTCCGACCCAGATGCTTTGGGTCATCTCCAAACTCCATATGCATAACTAACCTTGTGATCTGGAGCTAATTCCATAAACACATGTATCTCAGTTTCCTCAACTATATGGCAGGAAAAATAATGGGGGTGTGAGAGTTAACTGAGACAACACACGGAAAGCACTGTAACTGCCAGGCACTTTCAGCCCTTACTAGTAATACCACAAATAAAAATTCTGGGGCACCTCCCCCCAGAGTTTTAAAACATTTTAAACAAAATATTCCGTCTGCATCCACCCTAAAGGAACTACTGGTGAACCCATAAGCCTGGTTTTACTAAGTCCCTATGGCCTAAGGACAAATGGTATAATGAAAAGGATATAAGCTTAAGAAACAAACAGAGGGTGGAGTGGGGAATGGGATCAAAAACGGGGGGGAGGGGGAGATTGCACGGGACTATGGTGATGGCACATGGGTGACTCGGTGATGGGAAACCCACAGGGATTACAATTGAGATGAAAAAAAGAATGTGCAAAATGATGTAAAAATAAACTATTATATTAAAAAAAAGAACCAAACAGAACAGCCTTGGGAGAGTCAGTTACACTCTTGAACATCCTTGCTAGGCACTACTAGATCATAGCTCTGAAGAGGGGGGTACTAGTGTATTATTTGATGCCTCCAGTGTGTGGAAGAAGCACGGACGGGGGTTCGGGACATCAGCATTTCAGCCTAATCTGGCCTTGCCTCAAATTAGCTCAATAACTCATACGTCGATTGGCTTGTTTCTTATCTTGCAAATGAGATTAGATCATCTACCCCAAATGAGATTAGATCATCTACCCCAAAGGGATATTTGGGAGAAAGTGGTGTTTCTTTACCAAAATGGATGTAAGCGGGGGAGGCTGTGGGGTAACAGCCAGAGACAGCACTCTGAGTGTTAGTCGGGCATTTCAGACAGACTCCGTGTCTCCATCCTACTGAGGATAATACTGCCTCACGGGTTTCTTGCGGAGAGGAAGTACAAACGTGGAGTACCTGTTTAGCACCAGTAGGCACTCAGGAAAGGGCCAATTCCCTTCCTCTTTCCACTACTTACCCAGCGTTCGAGAGAAGACAGGAAGCGCTGAGCTTAGAACCAGCAGACAGACGCAGTTCCCAATGATCTGAGCAGGAGTACAGAAAGGGCAGGTGAGAGCAGCAGAACTCTAGCACCCACTGTCCGCAGGCGGGGAGGCTTCTTCCACCCCCCCTTACCTGTGTCATGGCTGTGTCCCGCCGTCTGGGCCGTAGGCCCCGGAAGAGTGGAGAGCTATAGAACCCCACGACTGAGGAGACCATCAGGTAACTGCTGCTGGTTAGGGAAGAACTGGCCAGCTCCCAAAGACTAACGCTTCACCTCAAAGGAAACAGGCCTTTCCCCAGCCCACCTTGCAAATCAGTCTTACCCTTTTTTCTGAACCCCAGTTTGGTGAAGACTTGCCCTGTGCCCATCACCCCCACCACAGGCCCGCCAGAGTGCTAGGAGACATGTTTGCAAACAGAAGCAACCGTGGGCTTCCAAAAGGATACAAGATGAGTATTACCTGCATGACGGCTCCAAAGGAGCCCAGCTTTGAGAAGGAGACCTGGCCCAGGGAGGCACCCTGAGGGACGGAGAGGGTCACTGTGGAGCACCCCCACCTTTCGTGCCACCCAGCACTGACCCCCGCACCCAGCTTGTCAGGCCCTCCCCGGAAGCCGTGACAGGAGGGCAGCCCCAAACCTGCATGCCCCGTGGCATGGCCGCCTCGTCGATGAGCAGCTCCAGGATGTGAATGGCCACAATGAGCACAGACAGACCCTGAGTGAGACAGGGCACAGATCCATCCCCGTCCTGGCTGGCAGCTATCCAGAGCTGGCCAGCAGACACTCTGGTCCAACATTTCAGTTTCTAGCCACGTGGGACCCCTCAAAACTGCTGCTACTACATGATGCACTTCCTCAGGGGGAAGGACTGTCAAAAGGCCAAACAGAAATATGTACCTCGTCCCCCAGATCAGCAAGATTTATTCCCAAGTTCAGGATGTGGCAAGTGGGGGTACGGACTGGATTTCAGTCCTTACTTTTGCCCTCAAGCAAACCTGCATTACCACTCGGTAGCCCTGTGGTCTTGGACAAATTCCTCAGCTTCTCTGTTTCTTCATTTACAAAAACGGGATGTGCTCAGCAGAGCAGGCCACAAAGCAGCACTCAGTGCTTTCCTGAGAAGGCCGGAAGTATCCAAGGGACTACTGCTCGCGTGCCCACCAAAGCCGGCACACTCACCGTTAGCACCAGCAAGAACAGCATGGCCAAGGGGTAGCCCAGGTTCCTCTGCCAAGCTGAAGCCTTTCGCCGCTTCTCTGCACACAGACAGGAAGCTGTTAGCAAGGCCCGACACAGAGCGCTGCTCTCCTTAGGAAGACCGAAGTAGCCCGTCCACTTACCCAGCGTGACCCTCTGGGTCTGCAGAGCCAGGACCTGCCTGTGGAGCAGTTCCATGTCCAACGGCAGCCAGCAGGAGGTGGGGTCTGAAGGCAGAGAGAGGGTGCTGCCCCCAGTCCTGCAGCCCCGACCTAGCTGACTCCCTCCCAGCTGGGAAGACCTGCAACTCACTGCAAATCCTGCGGGTCAAAGCTGCCTCCTCAAAGGCTGAGCAGTGCAGCTGCTCCTCCAGGTCTTCCAGCAGCTGGGGCCAGGAAGCAAGGGGTGGTCAGAGGATCCCAAGGACCGGGGAAACCCTGTTCATCTGAGGGCGCCCTTGCTCCCTGCCTCCCCCAACCCTCATACCACGCTGTAGTCAACAACTTTATCCAAGCCCTCCCTACCATCATGGGTGTCTGGTGACCAGCTCCAGAGAAGAGCCAAGGTCCCTGCACGTGGCCAAGGGGAGAGGGGCCAACCCAGGCGCGGGGCGCACACTGCACAGCGCAGGGCTGCTTGGCGGCTGGCTTCCAGCCTCAAGGAAGCTGACCTTTCAGGGTCAAAGGGCAAAGGGCACGACATACCCGGGGCTTGACCAGCAGCTTCCCAGTGACCGAGAACATGCGGGCGAGACCCAGTGGAGTACACACTGTGGGGGTGGGGGGAGCCGGTCACTTACCAGACCCTCCTGCTCTTCCCACCTCCCCCACCCCTTCTTCCAAGGTCTAAGGACCTTGCCCAGCCCTCCAAGAATCTGAACACTCACCCAGGAGCAGCAGGACCCCAAGGAAGGAGATGCAGGAGTAGAGGTAGGGGAGATAGTACTCCCAGAAGTCTAGAGGGTTGGGAAAAAAAGAAAGATACATTTGCTCAACATGCTCCTCCTGTTTCTAGGAGTTAACAGGACTCAGAGGCTAGCCGAGGACACACTAGGCCACAGAACGGGAGTTGGGCAGGAATCACAAGAGGGAGCTGAGCCACTGTCAGCGGAACATGGAGTGTTGAGGATTCGAGAATATCAGCCCAATCGAAAGGGCACAACCACCAGATCCCAGTCACCCCGGGCTGTGTCAGAGCCTCAACCTTGTTGAGCAAAAAGCAATCTGGAGGCTAACGTGAAACCTCCCAACTTTAAGTCAGAAACAGGCTCGTATACATTTCTAAGTCATTGCTTAGGCCCAATGGAACGTTTGCAGGTTAGATCGGCCCAAAGGCTGTAAGTGCAAGAGTTCCGTCTCAGAGAAAGCATTCCAACAGTCTCAACCTGTTGAGGCACTGTTCCAGGCCGGGGGACCCCGGGAAGAGCCACAGCGCCCGGGGAGTAGGGCGCAAGCTTCCTCTCACCATACAGTGACTCCCTGCTGGCCTTGCTGTCGTCCACGATGGCTGACGCCACCCACACCATGCCCAGCACCAGCAGCGTGAGGAGCACCAGCATCACCACCGTCTCGTAGACTCGGCCCAGCACACCCTACAGCCGGTGAGAGGGAAGGGGCGACGTCAGCCCAGTGCGGGGAGGAGGGAGACCTGGGCATGGCAGCCTCGCTGCGGGAGCCAGAGGTCTGGATTCGGGAGACAGGGAAGGAGCTTTCCCTCTTTACTCAGCTAAGTCACCTGCTAAGTCCGCCCACTGCAGTCCAGGGCGTTCCTGACACGGGACAGTCTTCACGTGCATCCTCCCAGGCCCATTCCCGAGCCCTGTCTTGCCTCGGCCTGGCCCCGCCCCTCGAGTTCCGCATCATGTAAATCTCTGTCCCTTGGTTTTCTTTTCTACTTGCCCAATGAGCAGGAGGAGCAGGAAAGTGGCAGGGTTGTCAGAGAATTTTTTCTTTCACTTCTGTCACTATGGTTTTGGCAGTGGCTGTGACTGTAAGTAAACAGCTCCTCTGACCTCCCTGGTGGTGCAGGAGTTAAAGACACAGCGCTATCAAGCTGTCGGCGGCCACTGCATCATGGGTTTGATCCCAGGCCAGGGAGCCAACCCACCGGGCGCAGCAAACCTCTCCTGTCTTGCCCGCTCCTCCCCTCAGTAGATCCACTTGCTCTGCTCCCCACTCTATCTCTGGTGAATCCTTGCACCTCCCATACCTCTGACCTACACCCCAGTTCTTGTGTGCATAAATAAACAAATTAAAAAAAGAAAAAGGCTCCTCTGCTGGGTAACCTTACCTTCCCAGCATCAACTATCATGTCCCAGAAACTATTTCTTCCCGCTGCTCCCTTAGGCCTCAGGATGCTAATGAATTCCTGCTGTCACTAAGCTCCTTGTTGGTCCCTTTAACTCTCACTAAACCTATGCAAAATCTTTTCATTAAAATTTCTTCAGTTGAACCATGTGAGTGGAATTCTGTTTCCTACCAGGATTGTTTGGCTGATCAGTTACTCACCTTTCTGGAGCCAGCAAAGCCCTCAGACTCAGTGAAGAAGTATGCAAAGGGCATGAGAAAGATGAGAGACACGTTGGAGAAGAGAAAAACAAAGTTCCAGAGGCCTAGCACAAAAAAGAAACAGTAGAGGTGGTTAGTAAGAAGGTGCCCAGCCCCCCTGGGGAACTGACGGTGGCAGTGGTGGGGGAGAGGAGCGGACTGACTGCCCAGAGCACTTTGGGTCAGTCTGTCCTTGCCCAGAGCGCTTTGGGTCAGTCTGTCCTTGCCTGCTCCCTAGCCCCGCTGCGAGCTGCAACCGGGAGCCACGCACCATGGATGAGGGAGCCGTTGAGCCACTGGATGTAGTAGTTCCTAGGCAGTGAGAGGAGCACCTCGTTGCTGATGATGGAGAAGGGCAGGAGCAGGACAGCACCCAGGGCAACTGCCAGGGTAAAGGTGCAGAGCTCAAGCCTGGACAGGGACAGGGAAGAGCACAGTGCCCTTGCTTAACTCCGACACTCACTGGGCCCAGGAACTGCATTCCTCCCTGCAAGCACCTGTGGTTTGCCCTAGGAACAGCAGTGACAGACCTAGGGGAGGAGCGCCCAGCACCCCGCCCCACCCCATGACTCCAAGGAAGCTGTGACACCTGGGATGGGCACATCCCTGTCATTCACCGGAGCCTGGTCACCTGTCATGTCACTTGCCCAGACTGCCCCCAGGAATGTGGTCCTCCCACACATGCCCACAGGGTGCACCGGGCATGATGCCAAAGCAAAGGGGCCGGACTTCGCTTTTCTGCTCAGGGATGTGAATTTATGGGTTGGCCTCTTCCCCCGAGTAAGGGCAGGGCCATCCCATGTGGCTATGGGCTGCACGAAGGGCTAAGTGGGGAAGAGGAGTCCAGCTTCACAGCCAGGCTGACATCCTAGATTGCACCCGCTAAAAGAAGGGGCACATTTATCTAGCTGACCCATCAAGGGGGAAGGGTGACCCCGAGAGGTCATCTATTTTTTTCTGTATATGCTAGTGAATAATGGCAGCCTGGAGAAAGCCCACCCTCTCAGAAGCCAGCATGTATGCCCTCAGGGATCTACCTTCTGCATCCTGACCCTCTCTAACCCCAACGCCATTTTGGGTGACTCAGGTCCCATAGCAAAGAGTTCCTGGCCATGAGGCTCCTAGCAGCTCCTGACCGAACCAGGAGGACAGGAAGAACAGCTTTTCAAGTGTCCCCAGAGTGTGGTAAAGCTGGGAGAAGCCAGAAGTGGGGTGGACGGAGAAACTCTATTCACTGTGGGACATCCCATTCTCCCCTCAGTTCCAGGAGCCTTACTAGGTCCCAGCTTTGAAAGGTACTGACACAGGCACTCAGGCAGTGACACTTACGCAATCTTGTTAACTGTAGCATCTTCATCGTCCACTACAAGAGACAGAGGAACAGGGCAGAGGCGGGACATCAGTGGGCAGCTCTAGGAATCATGGGTGATGTGGCCCGCCCTCTCCGTGATCCCTTAAGAAAGGGCCTGGGTCCACAGAGGCAGAGCTAGGCAGCGGGCTCTGACAGAGCTCACAGTATCAAACTCAGTTCTCTGCACAGAAATCCCCCATTTCCTTCTTTCCCACAATTTCTCCTATCTCAGGCTCCTCTCCATGCAGAAAATATAAAAAGCTGGTCTGGGAGGCTGGTTCCATCAGTGTTAGATGCAATGAAGGGAAGTGAGCAGAGGGACAGGGAGATTCATAGAAAAGGCCCCCAGCAAAAAGCTGTCTTTTTGGGTGGGGGCTTACAGAAGTCATGTGGAGGGAAGGAAGGGCCAGGGCCAGGATGATCCAGCTGGAGCCAGGAGTTGAGGCAAACATGCCCCTTCCCACCCCCTCCCACAGTGCCTACAGGAGGGAAAGTTCCCATCTGAGCACGCTTAGTTCTCTGTGAAGACACCACCACCAGCTCCTGGGACCCAGTGGGCTGAGAGGTCTCTGGTCCCGGATGCAGACACACTGCGACAGGAGATGCGAGCCTGTGCACAGGGTGACCTTCACCTGCAGCTGCCCACCTCAGTTCAGAGAGGGCCTCACTGTAGCCATCTCAGTGGGCCACACAATGATGGTGGACGGGGTAGAGATTTTAAGGCCCATTTTGTAGAGGAGGAAACTGAGGGTCAGAAAAGTTAGTGGCTTTACTAGTTGAAGAGACTTCCACCTGGACTTCCACCCTACCACCCTACCCTGGCCTGGCAGGAGGAAAGCAGGAGACAAAGGCTCCAGAAGAGCCGCCTCTCCTTTCCCAGCAGGCGTGACTGGCCCATTCCCCTGAGGCTGGCCCCATGACAACAAGAGGGAGAGGACAGGGAAAAGAGGAAATCACTGGTACCTGTGGTGAACTCGGCAGGCTTCCTGAAGCGGGTCAGGGCGATGTGGCAGAGGATGTAGAGTGTCGCAAACAGAAGTGCTGAGATCTGTGGCAGAGTGAGCTGGAGTGAGCAGTTCTAATCCCTGGCACTCTACAGCCCAGGTGGCTCTCTGTTAAGTCCACAGGGACTTAACAAGGACCACGAAACAAAGACTCACACTTTTAGGGACCCCCTCTTCTGCCTAGTCCTTCCTTCCAGTCATAGCCTCAGGGCTTCTGAACACCGCACAGTGGCTGTCCTGTGTACCTGGGGAAACTGCACATGTCCAGCCCACAAGTGTCAGCCCGCCACACAACAGCTTCAGTCAAACCCTGGCTGGCAGATGGGCCCAGAAAAGTCCCAGAGATGCACTCGCACACGCCTCTGAACCAGACCAAGAACCAGGGAATGTAGGCCCAGCACGTTATTGGAAAGGGAAGCCGGCCTGAGGGGAAGGAGGAGATGTCTGTTCTGTCCCGCAAGCCACTCTTCCCCCTTACCCTGCTTCCACAACCTCCAGGCCAGAATTAAGGATTCATGTTCCTAGAACCAGTTGAATGTCTGTGCTTTTACTCAAGGGACCTAAACTGTCAAGTCCACTCTGGGCCAGGCCAGCAGGTCATAATCCCTTACTGCCATCAGCAGCCCTCAGCTGGCCAGACATCTGCAAAGGTTCTAGAGCTGGCACCAGCCCCTCTGGCAGCCCCTGGTGCCTACCTTGAGTGACCTCCAACTCAGGCCAGTCCTCGCAGGGCCTGTCCCCTGCACCTGGGTGACTAGACCTCCAGCCAACAGTTCTGGCAGGACTGGGCCAGGTTACAAGGCATGTGCCAGCGCCCCCACCCATCCCAAGTCAGCTTCACTTGTCCAGGAGGGTGACTCTGGTCACACTGGCTCCATGTTCAGGCTTAGAAACTCTGGAGAAGAGATACTGTTGAGTTGGAAGTGGGCCAAGAAGGTAGGATCAGTCTTGTGGGTTCTCCAGTTCTCAAGGGGAGCTGACCCCACAGAGAATCTGCACAGTTATCTATTCAAGGAGGCAAGAAGTCAAAGACCCCAGGGCAGTCATGGCTCTAATACAAGTAGTTTTTTTTACTTTTCTTTTTTACATTTCTGAAGTGGCTGAATGAGCCAGTCAGATTGTAACTGCAGGATTGTTACAGCCTAGTGCTCTGCCCTGGGCTTGCGTAACAGCCAGGAAGGTGGGAGGGCTCAAAAGGTCAGGCTGGAGTTCCACGCAGTTCCAGAAGGTAGGTCATACACTAGGGCTGGGGATGAGGGCCAGGTGGAGGAGGCACCAGATGTCTTCAAGCTGTCCTTGGCCAGCCTGCTGTCCCCAACGAGCACGATTACAGGATGGAGGACACAGACAGGAGGCGGCCTCTGGGCCAAGGTCTCCTCTCTCCCTGTTCTCTAGGAATGTGGGCCTCTGGCCCTCCACTGTCTCAAGGCCTGGGCACTACTCCAGCACGCACACAGCCCTACCATGTGGGTTACCCACTAATGAACCCACAGGCAGGCTTCCTGGAAGCAGACCCAGGGCTCCACACATGAGCAGACATTCTCCCTAACTTTCAGTCCTGACAAACAGGGCAAGTCCAGTTCCAACCTGGCTCACTTTATCCCACTCCAATCGGAGGCTGCCCAGCGCAGACTGGAGCCCAAAGGCTCCACCTGAGAAAATGAAGGAGAACCCCCAACAATGGGTCCCCCACCTCCACTCACTCACACCTCTCCCAAGTCTTTCCCCTTTCCTTTCCATGTAGTATCTGGACTGAGCGCTATCCTGGAGAGTCTGAGAAAGAGGTCAGAGAAGAAAGGAGCGCAGTAATGTCCCAAGCAGCTCTGAGGAAGAGGAGACTCCCCTAGGTTCTACTGGGTGCCCCTGGCCCAGTAATGTCCACTCCACTGGAGTGTGACAGGTTCAGTTGCTGCTCCAGGTGGCAGTGAAGGAGGAAAGGAAGGCAGCGAAGTGCCCCCCGGAGTACTCCCGTGGCGTGAGGGTGGGGTGTGTGGAAGAGCAACGAGGGCCCCCTGACAGGAGAAATCCTAGGAAGCCAGACTTGCAGGGCTTCTAACAAACATCAAAGGGGCGAAAACGAAGGGGAAATTCGAGTTGTTCGTGTCTACACATTAAACTCCAAAGAATCCTTTCTTCCCCGGCGTCAAGTTCGGGGTGTCGCCCCTTGATGAAACATCAGCTGGGGTTCAGAGGGAAATGTCAGTGACCCTCCCCCGTCAAAGCTCTCCCTCTCAGGTCCTTCGATGGCGATGAGCCCCGAGGAGGGCTGCCGACTCCGCAGACTCCCGCCCAGAACCCCCACAAGGTGGG